>NC_135531.1:46184105-46504939 GCF_045843805.1 Urocitellus parryii | reverse complement strand
TCAACTGTCATAACAGAGGGATTGAAAATATCTGAAGGTAGAATGAATACTTTAGGGGGAGCCAGTCTTCTCCCAGCTCCAAGAATATGCAGCCGCATGACCTCAAGGGAACTCTGGAAAAAAAAAAGAAAATGAAGGGAAATGCTTTGGGCTTTGGAGCTCCTCATTTCCTGTGAGCAGGGCATCTCCTGCTCTAGTCTCACTGCACTGCCGTGGTCCACAAGCAGTTTTTGTGCTCTTTCACAGTCTATGCCTGCATTGTCAGTTTCTTACAGGAGCCGGCAAAAGAGCTGTTTTAAGTCATCTGGGAATATGAAAAGCAGATTCAGCCAGACATAATTTGACTCTGTGAGCCTGAAGGAGCTGGACCATTTGATAGAAAACGGGGCCTGTAGTTTGGATGTCTCAATTTTGCAGAGACATAAACTGTGATGGGCCTATAAGATGCTTTGTAATAAAAAAGGGTGTTAGGGAAGCCTGTTGGTCCCCGTCCACTTATGACTATCTAAGGGTAGCAATGTGTTAACTGATTTTGATAAAGAATTGAAAAAATAACTGTCCTTGCTCCCTCCCTCTGGCTGAAGAAGGCAGATAACACTTGCTTGTGGTCCCTGACTCTGCCTTCTTCAGTGAGGGTTGTGAATGTTGCTGCTGCTCTGGGAAGTGCCACAATGATGTGACCTGGTTACACCCTTCTTTGGCTGGGATCCTCCCTTGCCAACTGGTGCCCCCCGCACCCAAGCCAGGGGTGCTCTCAACATCTAGGCGAGTGCCAGCCACATCAGCTTTGGCTCAGATGTGCACTGGCCTGGAGGCACAGCTGGTATGTGAAGAGGGAATGTCACCAGCTGCTAATTCTCAAATTATCAGCATGGATTGACAGCTGAGCAAGGTGGTGCATGCCTTTGAACTGACCAGTGTCTCTTGATTGACCATAGTCTTGTCTCTACAGCAGACAGGAAGGCAGCACTTGAACCTGGCATCTGTTTAGGAGTGTCTAAAGACGGGCTTTCACATTTCTGTACTTCTGTGCATGTGTGAGGTGGGAGATGTTGTCACCGAGATGAAGAAAGCAGGTATTGATGATGGCAATCTGTGTACCACAGTCCAGGCACCCTGCCCTTCCATGGCCATCATTCAGGGAAGACTGTGTCCTCCATCCACAACGGGAACTGACACCAGTCACATTCTAGAAGTCATTACGCAGAGCTGAGTCTGTGGACAAGTTAATAGGTAGTTTCCAACCGTCACCTAGAAACAGCTTTTCCCTTCTCCACATGAGTCAGGAGGACTTCCTTCCCACTTCTCTGCCCAAGTATAGTTTTTATACAAACCAGCAGTGAGATGAAATGAACTCGGTTTTACGCTGCTTTCACCTGCTGAGGGTCCTCATCCTTTCTACAAGTCTTTGCCTCTTCCTCATTTCAAACCCAAAATGTAGCCACATGGACTCGATCTAGATCATGATCATGAACTATTTAAGATATCACAATAATGTAAAGAAATATGTTCCATGTCTAAAGTCTAAAGGAAACCACATAATATCTTTTCGATGGACCAGGTTTAATGATCACAAACATGTTAAGAAAAATGTCATTTTCAAAATGTCCTAGTTCATTAGCATTACAAATCTAAATCATCAGTCTGAAGGATTGCAATGTCCCATAGCTTTGCAGTTACACGTATTTGTAATATGGGAATTTGAGTCATTCTCTTTATATTCCTCTCATCAGATATCGAAGTCATTGAGTCTGGAAAAGTTTGTTTGTTTATGTGTTTGTTTGTGCTGGGGATTAAACCCAGGGCATCACACATGCTAGGCAAGTGCTCTACGACATGCCACACTAGATCTGGGAAGATTTTAAGGTTTTAACTTTTCCTAAAGGGCTCTCTCATTTTTCCTCCCTCCTTGTCTGTCCCTCCCCACATCACCTCAAAATACCTTCCTATTGCTGATCAGCAAAATGAAGATCAAAATCATATCAAATATCTTTTTCCCCATCCCAGCTTCCCCAGTCCACAGTGGGCTTCTCCCTTCCTATGGATTGAAGGAGGAAAGCGGGCAGATAGCTCCTTTCCTGGCCTCAGATACTTAAAGGAAATCTGTCCTCTCCTCCTCCCCAAGTTAGAACACTTGCTGTAAAGAATGGAAGTCTGAAAAGCAATTCTGACACATATGGCATTTAAATAGTGCTGACCAACAACCAACCTGATTTAAATACATGAATGTTTGATGGCTTCTAAATTCTTTTTTTTTAATTGAGTGATGAACAGTATCCATAATTTGTTCATATTAGTAAGTGGTATTTGTCAAGTCTGCCCATGTATATGCTTAGGGATGTGTATGTATATGTGTTTGCAAGTGTTGGTTCACATTGTCCACTGTGAACAAAAAATATTTATTTCAAAGTAACACTGACTTAGGCACATGCAAATAAATTGATATTTTTTCCTTTCAGAAATAACACATTCATTTACAAGCATATATAATCTATTCATGATAACCCCTATCCACACATTAATAACAAAAGTATTTTTAGTTCATGAAGTAAGCATTGTGAAAAGTAGGCATTTAAAATTTTTTCGATGTTTCTCATTGACCTACCTATTTGTGCACATGCCTGTGACTAAAAAAAGGCCAATGGCAGAGAGGAGCAGTATAGAGAAAGATGAGGCACTTAGGAAAACTTGACAATTTGTTAAAATAATATGGGAATATTTCAATATTCCACAAAGAACAAATAAATCCAACCATGCATCTCATTGTGATCAGCTTTCATGCATAGTTTCCAAGTAAGTTTTTGTCAAAACTCTTTTTCAATGTCACAAAAATTATGGGAGCAATGTATTTGTTTAAGTTCCTACTCAAGTAGATCCTGTGACAAAGGATGCAAATACTTTAGTATTTAAGATGTTCAAGAGGGCTGGGGTTGTAGCTCAATTGGTAGAGTGCTTGCCTGGGTTTGATCCTCAGTATCACATAAAAATGAAATAAAGATATTGTGTCCCTCTACTATAGAAAACATTTTTTTAAAGAATTTAAGAAATATAAGTAAAGGAGTGGGGAATTGAAACATTGAAAGGACACAAATAGAACATGAATCTCTAAGCCAGTTATTTTCAGATATGAAACCTGTAAAGCAAACCAAACACAGTAGCGTGGTGTTTTTTGTGATGTTATGGCTCCTACCACCCATCCCCTCTTTTTACTGTGAACTCCCTAAAGCAAGTATTACCTTTTTATTTATTTGCATTTATTACAGTGACCCACAAATACGTATTTGCTGTCCATCTTCATAAATATGTAATACTAAGTATTCAAAATAGATTGTAGATTCAATCATGTAAGATTTGTGTGATATTGGATGAAGTTGATATCATAACTACATTTGATATGCATGGATGGACACACTGTCCTACTTATGGAAGCTTAAACAAATGTCACAATGTTGGTAGATTCCCTTATAGGATGTTAACTCTGAAGTTGTCATGGAAATGTAGGAACTAGTTTCCACCCACTACTACTCTCTTTGGAATCAAGACAGATTTTTTTCTAGCTCTTAATCTTCCTCCAGTCTTTTATTGATCCCTCTCTCTCCAACCTCATCAGACCCCCATCCTCCCTTCAGAGAGTTCTGAAGGATTAAATCACCTGTCTGTATCTAATTACATGCATCCCTATATTGGTTTTTATGACAGATACAAGGAAGTATGAGATGCCAGTTTATGTATACACTGTCCACAGTGCCTAACAGTCACATAAGATGAGTCAACTAAGGTTAAAAAGGCTCCAATTATCAACACAGAATTATTTTCTTTGAATTATAATATGGCACTGATCTTGTCTGAGTAACTTAACTTTGTTTTTTTAAACGTCTGTGTGTGTATGTGTGTGTGTATGTATGTATGTATTAATGTATGCTTCTGATTGCTAACTGTTAGAGCTCCTGAGTTAATACTTGATAATCAATATTCGTTGTATAATGTGAGAATATGGTCCAGAGTAGTTAAGCATGACCTCTTTAAACATTGGTTCGCAGCTACAAAATAAGAAATAATTACAACTATTTTTTAGAGTTATTTATATATAAAGCACCAAGCAGATAGTAGGTGTTGAATAAATGTTCATTTCCTCTTGCCTTCTCCAGTTGACCTAATCAAATTACTCATTCAATTACTCACTGAGATTTTGGCTAATGATTAGTTAAAGAGTAACAATCCAGGAATTTTTAAAAAATCAAATCTACTGGGATTGGTTTCATGCTTGGATGAAAAAAGCACTTGCTATTTTGTCATAGTCCATTCCCTCATTTAAAAATTTTCTCCCTGAAGGCTTGAAATGCTTACCATTGGAAATTAATTCTGGTGTTTTAAGTTGTTATTATTTACTATTAAAATATGAAATATGAAATATGAGGTCACTGATGCATGAGTCACACCATATAAATGAGTTATTAAAGAGTAATAAAATATAAAAAAATAATTTTTATAATAATAAAAATCAATCTGTCCTAGCAGAGATTAAAAGAAACACTCTACCCCAGACTTATTTTGTTGGTTTTCACAGCATTGGCTGGTCAGACAGTACTTTGTACAGTTTTGAATTAACACTGTGATTTAAAATGGAATAGACCTCATAGATATCTTCACATTTCCCTTTACAAATGGGAAAAGTTGGCCGTGCTGGGCTCTCATTCCTGAGGGAAGGAGCAACCTACATAACAGTTGACTCCTTTGAGGATTTGCATTTTCAATATGTCCCAGCCCCCACACACCTGCCATTCCTTATTCCCCTAATTCAGAGGACAAAACGGAGTTCCTGTCCATCATCATTCTAAACTGTTTTGTTTTTTTCCTAACTCTCAGTCTGCTTTACTCCTTCACAGCACCTGCCTAGCTTCTGAGACACAGAGGCTATGGTGGGGGGAGAGGACAGAAGCACGGAAGGGAGAGCCCCTTCTACAAAGGAGCTTCCATCTTCCCAGATTTTGAAAGACCCTGCACTGACATGATAGTGGCTAAATCTCTGATGAGAAAATACAAACAGGACACACAGAGGAGGTAATCTGAAGGAGATACTTTTCAGATGGACCGTAGCTTTATGGCCAATGCTTACAACTGATGGCAGAGACCCCTGCCTCATCCCCACCAGAATTAATGACTGGTCAGCAGAGGCAACAGGCACCTGGGGCACCTGGAGAGTGACCTGGATATCCTAGAAACTGGTTTGGGGAGGGATGAGAATGAGTACATCAGAAGAAAAGCCTCCTCACAGGAGTAAGGGAAGGTCACACCTCTGACTTCACAATGTGCTTTGGGCTGAGGGAAAGAATTTAGCCAACACCCAATACAATTTCAATTCATCACAGGATCCCCCAGTGTTTTTCCTGGGTTACTGGTCTAGGGTTGAAAAACTGAGCCACAGCTGATCTTTTATTAAAATAAAAATGAAGGTCATCAGACAATTTTATCAGTCAGTAGTCAAAAGCTGCTTGGTTAGCTTTCTTAAAAACTGGCTTTTCGCAAATATCTGATCCTCCCAATAAAATTTTTCAAATGGTTCCATAACTCTTTGTCATGTTTTCAGTGACACTTGAAAGAAAGGAATAAAATAAAATAAACAGGAGTAATTTTAATTTGGTAGCTCTTGCCCACAATTAGAATGCCTATCATGTGCTTCCAATATTCGAAGATTCCTGGATTCCCATTAGCTTTCACTGATGACTGCATTTGAAAATATCCAGGCAACACAAGTGTCTTTTAAGCTCCTAATGATGGTCACAAAATTCAATTTTTCATTTTCTCCAAGAGCATTTATTTAAACTGTTTCTAGTTCTCAGTCTTAAAATTCACAGAAAATATTTCCTCTGGGACCATAAATTTTCTTGAGTCAGAGTCATAATCATACAGTGGTGATCATTTTGTCTTAAAATCCTAGTGATTGAGCAAAATGGAAACACTTGAGCTCTTGACTGTGTGAACTGTCAGAGGTCCTGAATTATTTTAAGTATTTCAACTATATTATCTATCTTAATTCTTCCAACCACCCTGAATTCACCCATTTTATAACTCTAGAGACTGAGGCAGAGAGACGTAAGTAATCAGACCTTGGTAATATAATTCTTCAGTGCTCCTAAGCACTTTCTGATACCATTTTCTCTGCATAGCCCAGGTGTTATCCTCAGTGATTCAACTAGAGCCTTTGGACATCTAAGATGGAAAATAAAGTCAAATTGTCTCACCATTTGGGACACAGAAAGATAAGCCCATAATTTTGTACAGTTTGAAAAGCACAGTTTTCATTATGTTTTGTGTAAATGGCAGCCCCTGAAGCTGGGCACTGTACAGCTCACATGGACGTATGCAGGGGACCTGCTAAAATGCTCCCTCACACAAAATGGATTGTATTTTTCATTCCTTCAAGTGGTTCTAAGACTGACTGCCCCTCCCCCCGAAACAGCTTCCTCTTAGTCTTTCTTCATGCTTGGTACTAAAATTTGACCTTAGATTCTCAAGATTAATATTACATCATCCAAAGACTGCTGCGAGTTCCTCGGGGTGAACTACAACATTCCTATCCATTGCTTTAGTTTCTAGTCATGGGGAGCAATAGTTGAAGACCTGGATTTTCAGAAATGATCTCTAAGGAGTTGGAGGCAGGCTGCATACAGGTTTAATTTTCTGGATAGGTGAGCATGGTGGTGGCCTTTCCATGCTGTTTCAGAGCTTAGCATGAAATGGTGAGTCACCATCCTCCAATGGAATATGCAATGAACCTGCAGCCATTATTTTGCCCTCGGTGGTAAGGGGAGTCACTCAAGCATTGAGATTTGGCCTCACTGTCTACCTATGCAGGCACACAGCCCACTTACAATAGGGCAAAAGCTCCTCTGATTATTAAATCCATATTCTTTCTATTTCTATAATATTACAATAATTACAATAATAATAATAACAATAAAGAAAATAAATTTGGTCAATAAGGCTTCACTGAATATCCTGTGCCATTTTGCAAAACAATGTATTCCATTTACTTTAGAAAGCAAAGTCCATTTCAGAGAAAAAAACACTGACCATATCCACTGAGCAACGAAACAGAATTGGAGTCAGAGTTTTACATTCTGGTCTATATGACTTACTTTGGCCTCAAATCCTCTTTGTATGTTTCCAGATTCTCTACTTAGAATAGGAATATAACCCCAGTTCAAAACTATATCCCTGGACTGAGATTAAAAAAAAAAATGACCTTCTTGCTGTCTTGGCCTTTGGGGCCAGCAGCAACTTCATGCTTTCTCAGATTCTGTCTATTTTGGTTGATGAATTAATAGTCAAGTATTTTTAAGAGTAATTTAACAAAACATTAAAAATCATATGTTATTTGGCTATTCAATTCCCCAATCCTGGACCCTTGATATTTTTATTTTTGCAATCTCATGATTTCAATTATGAAAATAAAAAGACAACCTTAAGAAAAATAGCACTTTTAGGTCTCCAAAAGTGGCAACCACAATATAAGCTTTGTTTTTATCCTCTGTATATCAATTATGAGGTGGATCATGAGTCAGCCCCTGCACAGTGAATACTTGATGCCTTACTTCACCTCATTATCAAAGGTAGCTCATAATTATCAAAGTGGTACAGGAAATAACACACTATCTGGAAATATTAAATATGTCTCCTTCGCATGAGTCACTTCTTACCAGAGTTCCCATTCCTCACTAGTCCCATCTCCATGGCTCTGTTGTCCATGGCACAAACTATGGTCCTCAGTACCTGGAGCCAAGAGCTTTGTGTGGTCAATCAGAATGTTTGAAAACTGAAGAGTGAAGTTATGGCCTCCAAAATACAAAAAAAAAAAAAAACTGCAAAAATAAAGAAAAAAGTTTAATTAAGTGTTCTAAGCATAACATTATGTCATTTTCAATAATTGTCAGATGAGTATTCATAAAAAATTTACTATATTTGAATAAAAACTTGTGGGTTAATTTTTTTTTCATTATGCAAGTATTCTCAAGTATGCCAGATGATTACAAAGGAAAAAAGAGCCAGTTATTAGTTTAAAAAGATTAAGAGTAGGCATGTAATTTTAAAAGCAAAGTAATAAAGACCTTTTCCAGATTTTTATAGCAAAAATAATAATTTATAATATGGAATACAGATCCATATTAATATGTTGGATATAATATATGGTGAGACTATATTAGTCAGCTTTTCCTCACCATAACAAAATGCCTGAGAAAAATTAACTATAAGGATGAAAGGTTTATTTTGGCTCATAGTTTCAGAGGTTTCAGTCCATAATCACTTGGCTCTATTTCTAGGACTTTCTTGAGGCAGATCATCATGGCAGGTGTGGCAGAGGAAAGCTTCTCACCTTGTCCCTCAGGGCATACCTACAAAGGCCAACTCCCTCAATTACCTCCAACCTCCTATAGTTTCCACCACCTCCCAATCATCTATTCAGCCATAAATTTGTAAATGGATTAGTCCATTGATGAAGTTAGAGCCTTCACGGATACAAACGTTTCCCAAAACCCCCTACTCTGAGCATGTGCTATAGGGGACCCAGGCTTCACACATAAGTTATTGGGGGACATTTCAGATCCAGTTTGTAACATAAGCAAATAAAGGTGTCAAAACAGTCCTACCTTAGTTACTACTCACAAGGTTACTATTTTGAAAACAGTTTATGGGGTGTGTGTGTGTGTGTGTGTTGCTTTTTAAAATCACTGTAGTTTGGCTGGGCATGGTGGTGCACACCTATCATCCCTGTCTTTCTGGGGGCTGAGAAGGAGGATCCCAAGTTCAAGACCAACCTGGGCAATTTAGTGAGACCCTATGTCAAAATAAGAAATAAAAAACAATGGGGATATAGCTTAATGGTGAAGCACTCTTGAGTTTCATCCCTGGTACTGTACCACATCCCAAATCACTGCACTTTAATGATAATTTGTAGTTACTGTAAAGAGACTCTTAAGTCAATCAGACTTGGATATTGAGGCATCCTACTCACTGCAGAACTATCAGCTGAATAAAGGCTGAAATTTCATGAATAAGGTAGGAGAGTTTTCTCATATTGTCCCTCCATATGGAATAACATTCTGCCCTGAAAATAGAATATTCTGGCATTATCTCTTCCAACTCATTTGCCTTCAACTTTCCATAGAGCAGCTTCTGCCAAATGACATATTTAAGACTCATTTTTTTTTTTTTTTGGTAAAAGTATCAGACAATGCAGTCTCTATAAAAACACACAGGGAATGTACTAGAACACACTAGAATAGTTTCTCTGAAAATCAGAGTTCTGTGTTGTTTGTGACTATTTTTTAGAGTTCACTGCGTGCCTGGAATGAACAGCCTAATTTTCTCTTCAGAAGAGTACAGACGGATATACAAGGTCAGGTTAAATAGTATCCAACTTGGCTTTTCTATTTGTTAATTCATTCTATAAAAAAATAAATAAAAATTAAGTACACATATGATATACACATAGAAATTATTTTAGAAAAAGAAAGGAAAATTTTAGTCATTTTGAGAGAAAAATCACCATAATAAAATGCAAATAGATTTTCTCAAAATTTATTCTTGAATATGACATTTACATATACATTTGCTGTCCCCTATGAAACCACTTGAAATATTTGAAAGTCTTAATTCCTAGAATGAAAAAATGATTATTATTTTTAATTACTTAAGTGTCACGTCATCCTAACAAATAAGACAAGAAGTAAAAAGTTTATTTTTCCTACCATTTTTATCTAATACTTGCTGAATTGCAATTTAGTATTTAAAATTTCCAGATGGTGTACTATTTTCTGTATCTGTTTGATAATTATGAACTACCTTTGGTAGGAATTTCAAGTTTTATAAAGATAGTCTTTGGTTGAGATGCTACATGCAATGCTATTTGTTTGATTCTTGAGGCCCTGGTTTCCCTGGGGGATGTTTAGCTTTGAGATGTAAACAGAGTTTGAATGTCAATTGAAGACCTGGAGCATGCTGTCCAACCTCCTCTAGACCTCAGGTTCCTTGACCTCTTGGTGGAAGAAATAATATTACTAGCTCATGGGCATGTTTTAAATGTTAAATGAGAGTACAGAGCATCTTACCCAGTGCCTGGAGAGCACAGGGCAGTGAGAATTCTAACATCTTCAGATGACCTCCTCTGGAGCCAGCAGACCTAAGTTCTGACCTGTCTCCTTCCATTCACCTCTGTGGGGAAGCACCCTTATGTAATAAATGTGTGTACAATGTCTTTGTGTGGTTGATGTAAAAATAAAAATGTTTAGTGGCTTTTAATAGATTCAGAGAGCATTGGCCACATGTAGGCTTCCCATCCAGAAAAGAGCCATTCATAAGTCCATAGGTACCTGACAGGGAGATTTTTCAACATTCCACAAGCAAGATATGGGGAAACTTTTCTTGGAAAAGTCATTTTCCTTTGAATTGAGCTTTCAAAAGTTCCCTATTAGAATTCAAATGTTGTATCTGGGTTAAAGATCACATTGCATAATAACTTCTCCAGATGAAGGCTGATTTTTTTTCTCTTATATACTTATGAAAGAATTTTCCCTTCTTAACAATGATGCTGGGTCTGCTCAATGCCTGCATAAGATTTCTCCCAGTGCATTTCTTTTCCCCAGTTCCTGTGTCTTTGAGAGCATTTATATATATATATATATATATATATATATATATATATATATATATATATTCTGAGAGAGAGAGAGGAGAGAGAGAGAGAGAGATAGATTGAGATTATAGGAAATCTGTTTTGTCAAAGAACGTGGCTAAAGTAATGTTCAGGGATAGAAGTTTATGAAAAGAAAGACAAAAAAAAAAGCAAGACTCAATTTTTGAAATCTAATTCCAGCTGTGAGGAAAATGCCGCAAAAGGGCACAGGAAGAAAATCTATAAAAGGCTTATCTGCCACTGTTGACCAAGGATTTTTTCTGTTGTTAAGCAAACAACCTGTGAGCCAGATATTGTGTTAGGTACTCTCAATACTAAGATGAATAGGCCCCATTCCATGTTTTCAAGGAACTCACAGCATTACAGAGGTTCAAATGTCTACTGGGGCCAGATCCTAAGAATACGAGGTTGGTAAAACACTTCTTTCATCCTTGGAGTTTCCAGTTAGTGGTTAGTTGGCCAGATGTAGAAAGGATCATGATAATGATGCTGCTAAGGACTTTCAGAGGAGGTAGCACTAGTATTTAAAGGTTTGCATGGCCAAGCACCTAAAACATGTCTAGGGGAGTAGACACCTGAATTAATTCCTGGAAAAGAGAAGTAAAAGGAAGAAGAATAACCTTGCCAGAGAAACATATGCAAAGATCCAAAAATGATAGAGTGTGGGATTGTGGGCTGGGCACCATGCTTTCTTATTTAATCCCAGAGGAACCCTGGAAGGATGATAAGAGGGTGTAATGTCCTCATTTTATAGAAAAGGGTACTGAACCTGAAAGGGATGAAGTGTTTTTGAAGGTCTCACAGTCAAAATCAGTGGCTGAACAGTGGCTGAGATTTTAATGCCCCTATGATTTCCTCTGTGCAACCATAAACTACAAATACATTACACCAAGTAAATTAATGATAATAAAGCAAATTAACCCAAATTGTTCACAGAACTAATCAACCCAAGGAAAATGATCTTCTTAGTTTGTCTTGGAGTTAGTTGGATTTTAATGCTGCTTATGTTAGATCTTTCAGGCAGAGTAAGATGCATACTCATCAAAAAAGGGAGAAAAAGGTGAAGGAATTCTCAGATGGAAATAGCTTGAGTGGATTTGGGACAAGCCATGTAAGCTTGTATGGCTGTCATTATAGGGGAGGGAACTCCAATTATCAAGAACAAGGCTAAATGAAAGATTGAATGAGAGATGTAAGTTTTTATTTAATCCACAAATAAGACTGTACTTGATACTATAAGGAATATTCAAGAATTTTAATCAATCAATTAATTTAGCAATTTAAGGTTTGTGTCTTTGAAAGATATCTTAAGACAATTTAGAACTTTAGTGTGTAAGAATGAACTTTAGATGTGTAAGAAGGGAGGCAAGAAAACTATATATAATCTATTATATAAAGGGAATCACAGAAGATAGAATCTAAGCCAAGACAAAAACATACAGCAATTATTTTAAATCAAACTCTAATATAGTATTAGTACCAAAAAGTAACATATGCTTTCAAGTTTTATTGTTGTTCTCTCCCATAGTTCTTTGATTTCGCTTTTAAAACTTACTTTAAATAGCAGGTATTGTTTTTTATTGAGCTCTTATTTATGTGCCAGATACTTTGTTAAGGTTTTATGTGTTTTTTAATACTCATAAAATCTTATTTTATCTCTGCTTTATAGCTGAGGAAACTGAGATTTAGAGAAGGTTAACTCATTTGAGATCAAACTAGTGCTTAGTGGAGTTCAGATTTGCATGCACACAGTCTCATTCTCAAAGCTACTTCTTATCTGCATCTTACACACCTTTCCAGATGATTAGGTATTGTCCCCCAAAACAGATCTGTTTTATCAAAGAAAACTTATTAGTATTATGTCATTAAGGAGAAATTGCCTGAGTTGCCTGTGTTATTTTACCATTAGTTTTAACATGTGCAGGAGAAATTGTTATTGTATGAATGTAAATTTCGTGGCCCTGATGAAAACTTCTTTCTAAAATACAAATTTCTTCATTACTTGTTATATCAGGGGTTAAATAATTATTGAGATTTTTTCTTGTGCATTTCTGTCATGTTATTTTTCAAATCCTATTTTAATGAAAACATCAATATATCTCATAAACAAGCATTTCATTTGGTAGTATGATCTGTCTAGTGGTCTTATTTCTTTTGAAAAAATCTTTTAAAAATTACTCTGATTACTATGTTAGTATAAGTTAATTTTTATTTGTCTTCTGACATAGGTATCTAGAGTTAGGAGCTACTTGATTAAACATGGGGGTCTATTATGAATTTGAAATAGAAACTTAAGTTTTAATATGATCAATAATATGATTGGCTATGCACTGATAACATTTGTATGCATTTAAAAAAACTAGAAAACCTCAAAGGATGATTTTTATAAAAATACCAGAATGTTGATCAATGCAAAGATAATTTTTGTTCTTCAAAGTCAAGTAGTGATGCATGACTGTGATGCTCAGATGCTCAGGAGGCTGAGGCAGGAGGATCACAATCTCCTAGGCCAGCTTTAGCAACTTAATGAGGTCCTCAGCAGCTGAATGAGATCCCTTCCCAAAATAAAAAATAAAAAGTGTTGGGTATGTACTCAGTGATTTAGCACCACTGGGTTCAATCCCTGCTGAGAGAGAGAGAGAGAGAGAGAGAGAGAGAGAGAGAGAGAGAGAGAGAGAATGAATATGAATGTGCACGAAGTGCTAGCCCAAGAGTGCCTATGATATTCTAAATCCATACTTAATATTTATAGGTCCACTTATGGGAGGCATCTAGAGTAGTCAAATTCATAGAAATATAAAGTAATAATGAAAGAATTATGGTTTTCAGAGGCTGGGAATAAAGGAGAATAGGGAGTAGCTATCCAATAGGTCCAAGGTTTCAGTTAGGGAAGTTCTGGAGATGGACAGTTCAATGATGGCAGAAGGTGTGAAGGTATATAATGCCCCTGAACAGTACATTTAGAAAGGGTTAAAATGTATGTTTTATGATATATATATATAATGTTATATATATGCATTTAAATTTATGATAAAGAAGAACATGAAGAATAAAAGAAGAAAAAGGGAAGCATAATGCAAAGAAAACTCAGCAGCACTTAAAACATTTTAAATTCATTTAATTCATTCCTTCTTTTTTCTTGAAATACAACATTGAATAAGTACACAGTTGTGAAAGGCAATCACATAATGTATTTTATGTCATCTTTATTGGTCCCAAACAGAAATGGTTCTAATTCTATATAACTAGCTTTCTGTATCTTTTAATAGACAATGAAATTTGTTGACAAATATTGAAATCCATACGTTGTCAGTTCTCACCTATGGTTAAATTTTGAAATGATCATTTATTACTCAGTATTACTATAAAAGACAGTCAAAATGCAATCTGTTCTACAAGTAACAGAAAGCCACTTTTACTCATGCTGTGAGTTTGGTTAAAGACCTCATATCATTTAATGGCTAACAGACTCACAATATTGTCACAAACATGCTTAACATGGTGTTTATGCCTAAAAATAATAAAGAAATATAGTGACATTGTTAATTTCATCTTGAAAATCTAAAAATTGTAGCTGTTACCTATATCATTTATGTACATGTACCACTTTTAATAGGTATTCACTCATTGCCACTGTCCAACTGAAGAGGATGGATGGTATTAAAAACATTTCAAGAAATTGATAGAACTTTTTTTTATATCACCCTCTATCCCGTTCTCTCTCTCTCTCTCTCTCTCTCTCTCTCTCTCTCTCTCTCTCTCTCTCTTTCTCACACACACACACACACACACACACACGCACACACACACACACATACTCACACATACTCACACTCACACTCACACTCACATCTATCTTGAAGAGCAAAATTTGGGGTGATATATAATAACTAGGTACAAATATTTTGAATAAATAATTACTGACTCTGCTTATCTGTGAAATTAGTGTTAGTACATTTATCTTGCAGGGATGTTGGGATGAATGTATACAACCTGAAACCTAAAAGTACGTACTATGGCATACTATACATACATACATGTGCATGTGTGTAATATGCCATACTAATAAATATTACGGATTATTATACTGACCTGAAATTTTGTGAAAGAGATAAGAAATGCTAAGGGACTTCATAGGAATTTAGTCATTTAGAAGGTTCTTGCCAATGGGAAAATCATTCAAAGTGATGGCCAGGAAACTCTACTCCACATAAGGAAAATACCACAACTCTTCTCAATAAGGAGGAAATGCTACAAGAGTTCAAAGTGACTTGTTATCATTCATGTTAGTGTGTACTGTAGAATAACAGGAAACTGTAAAATTGTACCTCTGTGATCATTTTTCTAAAAAGCTAATTTAACAAATCTGCAACTTTAAATTCAAGTGCATTTTGCAGGCCTGGATATGTAGCTATTTTATAATATGGTTCTATGAAATCTATTCAGGGCAGATCAGGAAAGTATAGAATGCCTGTTATAATCTTGAAAATAGGAGTTTACTTAGAGGACAGAAGATTGAGAGTAGAGGAATGTTTCAAAGTGATAGTACCTGAGGAAACCTGGATTATATAGTAATACCTCATTCAGATGATTTCAGCTTTCATATTTAATTCATGGTTCTTGATAAATCCCAATGATTCCACAGGTTATGCTCCTCATAGAATGGTAAGAGAAAGGTAAATCACACTTCACAATGCACATCTACCTGGGTGTAGTGGATGTTTTCCATGTGACAGTTGCCACTTGAATTTGGGGCATGAGTAGTTGTATGAGAGAGGTTTCGGGTGATATTTGAACAACTGATACTTTAAAAATATATTTGTATTTTGTAAAAAAAAATACAATCAGTATATTAAACTCATACACAGTAAATATAAAGTTACTTTTTAAATTTAGTTTTAAGTGTTTTAAAAAGCAAGTAATGAAGAAAAATATCAAGGAATGGCAAAAGTAGGTGATGTCCAAATGATTGAAGTTTAAGAAACATCATATCATGTGGTAGCTTTACTCAGCAATATATAGATAGATAGATAGATAGATAGATAGATAGATAGATAGATAGATAGATAGATAGATGGATGGATGAATGACCCAGTAAGCTCACACATTTGTGGTATAGATCAACAAAATATGATGACAGCAGACAACAGAGAAACAGAAAGCAGCCTACACTTTATATAATTAAGTATATTCAGGGCATTCTGGGAAATAATGGGAGTTTTGATCATGGGCACATTTTCCAAAGCCTTACTAACAAAGAGGGATGCTTCTTAAAGCCTGGTTTCCCCAGGTTCTGACATCCTCCTCCACCTGGACAACATTGCAGGCCTATGGCGGGTAGTGTCATGTCTTCTCCATTCCGAGAAGCTTTTCAGAAAGAAAGCTACAGGACATCCACATTCAAAACCAGTATTTTAGAAATGATCCTGTGAATGCTCGCCTTACAATGGACACCATACAGTAATATTGAATAAGTACGATTAGTTGTTGTTGTTGTTGTTGTTTTAACCTGTCACTGCCTTAAAAGATTAGGGGTGGAAGCAAAGTGAAAAGTTGAAATCTCAACAGCCTCATGATGCTACATTCACTCTTTCTCTTTGATAGCCATCCTGATGTACCAATCCCAATACTGTGTGTATTCTGGTTCCTTGTATATGTTGTCTGATTCACCACTTGAATTTGTTTTCTTTGGGGATGGGGAGGATCTATTATTCATTGTGGGACTGTTACTCAGGAGATGCCCAATAAGTGTGTTAGGGTTTTCAGAGGACTCTGGGACTGCTGGGAGCTTTGAGCAAGTTAGTGAAGAATGATGGTTCATAGAGCTGCACCAGGCCCTCCAGTGTGAGTGACAAAGAAGGGAGTGGCCATTAGCAAGTAATCTCACTGGGACAGAGTGCCTGGGTGGGTGGGGGGAGACCGGGGAACACAGGGCCAATTATTTCTGGAGAGCTTAACATGACATTCAGACATGGTACTCTGTGATCATTGTCATTTTCCTTCTGATAAGGCAACAAAAGACAGCTGGCAAACCTTCCGTGGGAGAGAACAGTGTCACAGATAAAAAGAAGTTGCTTTGTTTTATGTGCTTGCACATTTTCTTTCTTTTACCACATTAAAATTCTAAGGAGAAAAAAGTCAAATCTCTCTTACGTTCTCCTCTCCCGAATGAATACCTCCGAAACCTTCTTTGGAATTTGTAAAAAATATGTGATAAATTAAACTTCCTTAAAGAGACAGCAAGATTCTAAATGTGGGTCAGAACTAAGAAGGTGCGAATGTCCTTGGGCAATCATAGGAAAACAGAAAAACTTAAAGAGATAACTATGTGGGAATCAATTTATTGGCATTTACCTCGAGAAGCCTGAAACTCAAAAGAAGACTAAATCACAAATGCACCTTGAAGTGTGACCAGGGGAAAAGTAGAGGGTTTGTTTTAATAAGCAGCTGGAGCCTCTGGCGGATGCCTTACTACATTAATTTTCCAAGTTGTTTGGGTGTGTCACCACTACAGTCCAACATCCTGTCTGCAAATGCTAAATAAATACCAAGTTCACATCAGACTAGAGAACCAACACACTAACTAATGTCATTGACAGAATCAGAATGCTTAAATTATTTTTCAGTTGATAATTCACATTCAAAATAATTGAAGTTGGCACACACAGAGGAATATCTATGCTTTGTACAAATGTCAGAGGGGCAGACAGGATAGCCAAATATTTCTTGTTAGGAGGGATTGGAATCAACTTAGATTATATGTACTCTAATAGAACCGCTTTTATTTCAGATGTAGGATGTGGGGGCAGGTATTGGTCTGGAAAATGAGATGCTAACATGATGTAAAGCTTCATTGTTTACTGAAGAGCTGTTCAGAATTAGCAAACTTAGAGTCTTTGTGTATACAAATCAATGAAATTTGCATCATTTAAAGAAATAAGGTTTAAAAAACATTGTGAAAGGGAACAGTCTCAGTACGTGCAGCCACTTGTCCAGCAAGAACACATTTGGATTTTTCCCGCTTGAACATTTCAGCACCTCCTGATGGAAGGATGCCTATTACACTTAGCTGAATTTTTAAGAATCAGTTTTCAGGGCTGGGTTTGTGGCTCAGCAGTACAGCGTGCACCTAGCACATGTGAGGCCCTGGGTTCAATCCTCAGCACCACATAAAAATAAATAAAAAATAAAGGTATTGTGACCAACTATGACTTAAAAAAATAAAAATATTTTAAAAAGAATCAGTTTTTATCTCTACAACCAACCCCCAAATTTGAAGCATTTTATTAAAATTTGATTAAAATGAACTGCCAAGTCCTCAAGTCCTCTCAACTTTGCTCTTGATGAGAATTTTAGTTTTCAGTGTTTCAATTTGGTACTTTGAGAAAATATCTTCTTTTTTTTTTTTAATGAATAAAAAACTCAATGGAAAGGGGTGTGTTCCTCATAAAGGTGCTCATGGATTTTACCCATATAACACAGACAACTCATTTTCTAGAGGAGGAAACAGTTTTACAAGTTTTGAGAGGTCTCCTGTCTGCTTGGCTGGTTTATAGTTCTGGACTGGAGCTGGTCCGCCCCTTTCTTTGTAAGTTTCAGCAATTGACCAGGCCAGACTGAGCGCTGCTTTTTTTTTTTTTTTTTTTCCTTTCTCACTTCCCTGCGATGTTTTGAACTGCCTTCTTACAGACGTCATTTGGCCCTTGAGGAATAGTTTCTCCCCCCGGACAGATTGAGTGATAGTTCTCATTCACAAAGGCTTGGAGTCAGATTCTTTAACAGGGGACACACTGGAGATTACGTTGGCAGGTAAACCAGCCCACCCAATCCACACTGGAGAGCTTTGTTCCTTCCCTAATTTCTTTGCTCCACCTAGAAGACTGCTTTCCTGTGCTTGCCCTGAAATGAAACTTCTCTGACAGCTCTCCGTGTTCCAGTCCTCCCCGTCATTTTCTTTTCCTTTCCCCTCTACCTGGGTAGTTTCAGTGCTGGAAACCTTTAACCTGTTATTATGGAATTGCTAAAAAGAGATCAAGTGACACTTTCACTATGCTGGTTTCCCCTGTGACCCAGATGAAGAATAGATTCAAAATTCAGTTCCTCTCTTGGCAATACAAGACAGAGAAGAAACTGTCACTTCTGAACAGCCTAGTACTGGAGTAAATTCAGTATGAAAGAGGAACGCACTCCTGCTGCTGAGAACCTCCCGGATGAGCTGGACTGAGGGCAAGAGGTGGATTCCCAGAAAAGTGAATTGCTTCAAGCAGCCTCTCTTGGAAATGGATTATATTTAAAATCATCTTTGAAGAAAGACAGCTGAAATGTATTAATTAGAATATTTGAAAAGATATTTTTTTTTCTTTTTCCTTCCCCAAAATGAGCATTATTATGAAGCCAAGATCCAGGTCAACAAGTTCACTAAGGACAACAGAAGCAGTTTGGTAATGTGCCTTTTTTTCTCATGATTCTCCCTCTTTCCCTTTTAAGACATAATATATGAATATGTTGTGAGTAATTGATGTGCGGTGTGAGATGTTAAGGTTTTGTGAGAAAGAAGACAGTATTCTGCTTTATTCTCTATTTTGCTTTGTATCTTGTCTGCTGTATCCAAAGAGGTGTACACATTTTGTTGTTGTTGTTGACTCCATGTGGACTGTAGCCATTTATCTGGTGATAATTTTTAAAGTAGGAAAGACACTGGCAAATATAGTGGGAATTTTGAAAATGAAGACTTGTCATTTTTCGTAGTCTGATTTGATTTCTGGTTTTCTCTTTTTTTTGCTTGCTGCAGGCAGGCTGGAAGTTGACAGTCTGTGCTTGTCTTTGCAAGTAATACTTTGGCTGTTGGCATAGATATTTAGGAATTAATAATGCTATGTTTCTTTAAATATATAAAACCACCTGAATAGCAAACTATATGGCTAAATCTGTATCAGATCACTTATCATTAAATCATCTCTCTTGTTTTGTTTTGTCATAATAATATTCTCTACTAGTTATATTTTGGGTAATTTTAATATTTTCACCATAATGAAATGTATATTCACTCTCATTTATTCTATTTCCCCAATACTTGTTTCATATGCTCGTAAGTATATGATCCTTAAGGAAAATTTCCCAAGAAAGTATCTTCTGGTCTTAAATAGCTATTTATAGAATATTTGTATGGTTATTTCAGAGGTTAATCTTATTTTGTTTGTCTTAGTGATTTAAATAAACAACTAAGCTCATCTCTAAAATATAAATCATCAGGTTTCAGAAAAGGAAAATAAAAGCAATGATTAAGAGCCCCTGATCAGGGACAGGATTAACAGGCAAGCAAAATCTGTTATGCATTATATGAGTGGCCAAATGTATATCTATATACTCAGATTATTTGCTAAAGAAATTCAGATTGTGTTTATGTAAGTGGGTACTTGTTTGCTGTTTATATACTAGTACTTTATGGTGGGCTGGAATCAAGAATAGTACCTCCAGTAGAATTTCCATGAGTTTTAATATATTATAGATGTAAATTTGTTTTTTATAATATTTGCCATTCCTTATAAAAGAATACATGCAGTAATTCTTCGAATTTATTGAAAAAATATTTGCATGTGCAAATATATTTGTAAGGTCCTTTCTTGTAAAACAAAAATATTGGGGAATCCTTAGAATTCTTTTTAAAATTTCATAGCTAATGTAAATCTCTGAAATGAGTAATCAGAATTCATAAAATTAGGGAATTTTTCTCATTTGATGATTTATATGTTTCTTATGTGAAAAGATCTGATACTAAAACAATAGTATTTAACTAATCTATTTTCCTTATTGCCTAAATTGCTGGGAGACTTATTTTCAAATTCTGACCCCTATTGGCAATAATTAGTTCATTTAGGGACTAATAATGTTGACACCCTGCACATGTCAGAGATTGTCATATTCACTTATCCTACAACTCTTCTACTATTTCAAATTGTATGAGTTATTTTCATGAATACGTAGAGCCATGTTAGGGTCAGAATGATTTTTGTATAAAAAATAAATTTCTCTTTTTATGTTAATGATTCCTAGATGTAACTGCACACTACAGAAACCGCGCTACTTGTTAATATTACTTCTTATTTCATAATATAATTTCTTGGGTGTATCTCTGTGGCTTTCAAATAATTTGGCCTGAGGTGATAATAAGTTTTTAATTACAGATTTACCATTTGTTATGCTTTTTTTCCATTCAAAAAGTATACACACTTGTTATATTTATTTATCTTTATATATGGTGAACTCACTAGGATTATAGAGTAGCTATATTCTACCTTCAAATTCAATATTCTACCTTCAAATTCTCTCTTAGAGAAAATACATATTTGTGTGTATAGACACACACGTTTACTCAATTAACAAACAAACACAAAAGCAAACATCGGCACTCTTACTCTGTACCTCTGCACACAAAGCCAAAAGCCTTAAGAGCTCAGCTGGACAATGTTTTCCCACTAGAGTTTCTATTCTAATATCTCATCCACCTGCACACCTCCCATTCCTTTCCAAACACCAAAGCCTGCTTTACTCTTATGCACAGTTAACATCCCACAAAAGACACCTACTGGTTTATCATGTCTCTCTTTTTAATTTTTTTTTAAATTTTCATTCTGCTCTTCAGAATAATTTGTTCTCAGGAGCCCAAAGTTTTGCTTTACCATCTTAATTCTAGTTCTGTAAATCCATCTTCTATTCCATTGGCCCACTTTCTGCATCTGTCTGCATCATTCCTCTGGGAGGTCCCAAAACCAAACAGTGCCTTTGGGAGTCTATTACATGTCTTCTTCAAGAACCCAGTGGTTTGCGTTACTTCTTCTTTACTTTTTTTCCCTCTTTTTTTCTATCAAATACCATAAAATTTCATCCATATTAACTTTCTTTAAAACCTTAATTAAGTTTCGATGGCACAGTCATATTTTTAAAGGGATTTCACAACAAATTTCTAATGATATTTCACATTCTTCCTCTTAGTTCATCTTCTGAAAAAGTCAGGTTTAGTTATCATTATTTTACAAATTTCAAAACATGAAATACAAATAATCTTGAAATTATTCTCTCTCTTTTCTTGTAATATAGGTGTCACAAAATTTGAGCTTATATAATAAGGTATATAAGAGATTGCTTCTATTCATTCAGTAGTTATTTATTGATACTAAAATATGGCCAGGTTCTAACAGAAAGTGATGATGGCATTTATTTTAAGCATTTCCTTGAAAGAGTTGCATGCATGAGATGGAGAAAAAAATTAATGTGTATTTTTGTGGGCACAAAGAATAAAATTAACAAATATACTGACTTAAAGGCATTGTTTGCTTTTCTATTTCCATTGTTTCAGTAACAATATTCTACCTTCAAATTCTATAGAAGAAAGTAATGACATTGCCTTTCCATAAATATTTGCATATCACATGGCTCAAATTTTGATATCTGTATAGGGTTTTCCCATTTACAAACATATTTCAGGGCTGTTTCTCACTAATCTAATTAAGACACATGATTTAATTTAAGTAAAAAAGTTATTAGCCTCACAAATATAAATGTAAAGAGAACTTTGGTTAAAAAAAAATGGACTTTGTTCTTTCCTGCTGCCAGAATATTCAGCTTTTAGGATTCACTTGTTATATTTAAGATTATTCATTATGTAACCTGGGGAAAAAAAGATCTGCTGCTCTCCAAAATATGACTGCAGCTTTTTTTGTTTTGAAGCAGATTTTCAAATGAAATAAAATATGTAAAAATTGTACTTAGGTTTATAAGCAAAGAACAAAATCTGGGAGACTTAATTCCAAGCTTTTGGTAGTAGTTACTGTTTAGGGGTAAAAAAAGGTAGAAATGCTGGTACTGGAAAATTTCTTTTTGTCACTCTATTCCTATATTATTTGACTTTTTTTATCAAGGAAGTATTATAAATGTACATTATTAAAAATATTACTATTTGTGCATATTAGTAAGTTCATCTTTATATGTATAGTTTAGTGTAAGTGTGTATGTGTGTGTGTGTGTGTGTGTGTGTGTGTGTGTGTATAATCATTAAAAATAATTTACTCAAGAGTCCAAAATGTAAGTATTTTGGTACTGGGAAGATACAATTTTCTTGAATAACTTCCAGCTCAGACCAATAAATAATTGCTTTTTTTTATGATTACCTTTCTCCTCCTATGGTTGTAAAAATCCACATAGGTGAGCATCCTTATTTTGGCCTTAAAATCACAGTGAAAAATATTTGCCTAGGCTACTGTGACTGGTTTTTATAGTTGAGAGTAAAAAAGATATAATCTGTTGGTGGGAAAATTACTCATAACCCCAAATCCAATACTCAACTCTTCTCATTTTCAACTTAACCTTTGTATCTTAAATAGTTGTATATACTATTTCTGTACTCTGATTCTTCACTCAACATAACACTCTTTTTTCTAAGAATAATTTGTCCACTTTTTGTTTTACAGAGTGTCATTTATGAGAACTCTGTGGAGAATTTTATGTACAATGTATTATTTAGATTTTATAACAACATTGAAAGGTGGAATTGTTAATCCACATTCTATAGAGTAGAAAATGAGTCTATTAGATGAAATATATTAGGTAAGGGCCATGTAACTAGTAACTGCCAGAGAAAACTGGAGATAGAATCCAAATCTTTCTTCTCCGAAGCAAAAGCAAAGGCTCTTTTCAATTCAGCATGTTGTTCCCCTCTACTGTGTATATTATTTATATTATTGTCATTTTTCTCCCCTGGAAGTACTTGGAATTGAACCCAGGGGCACTTCTTTACTACTGAGTTATATCCCCAGACCTTTAAATTTTTATTTTGAGACAGGGTCTCACTAAATTGCCCAGACTGGCCTCAAACTTGTGATCCTTCTGCCTCAGCCTCCTGGGTTACTGGGATTACAGGTGTATAACACCATGCCCAACTATAATTTCATTTTTGATAACTGAAAAATTGTCTGTCTTGTGAATATATCTAAATACCCTGCAATATGTGGAAGTTGTCTTTTTATACGTATGATATACTATTAAAGTTTAAGGCTCTGTTTGTTGTTGAAAAATTTCGGTTCAATAGATACTTGTAATTATAGATTTTATGACATTATATTCTCTACTGCTAGCAAGTAAGCTCCTCTGTGTCCTACAATACAGTATACAGAATAAGGACATCGTTCCTTAAGTCTGGGGGATATTAAAAACATTCATAGAAATGAAATGTATAAGTACAGATATAGAAACACAAATAAAATGATAAAACATACACTGCGTTTTTACCTTTGCTCCCACCCCAAATCTAATCCCTGTCCATGCAGTACCTCCAAAGAGCTAGGTCCCAAGTAGCTTGTTTGAAAACCACCAAGCTAGTAACTACTAACATCATGCATAGTATTATTCTCTGTATGTGTATCTTCTGGATAGTCATTTGTTTTTTGGGGTATCCCTGCAGAGACTGAGATAAAGTGGCAGTTAATTGAACTACTTAAGGAATTTAAATAACAATAATTTAAATACCTCTGCTTTATAAGATCTTACAGTTAAGGAATATTTCTCATTTCTGAAAAATCACAGGAAAGTTGAAATTAAATAATTAGTATCTATTAATTTTCTTTGGCTTCTTTTTTTTTTTCAACTTTAAACTTGTCTGGGAGGAGGAAATCACTGCTCATTAAGTATAATGCATTACTGACAGTTCAGGAATTCAGCCTGGCGATTTGTAAGGAAATGCTGAATTAATATTGAATTCACCACAAGAAAGATGCTTTCCACCCCTCCCCCCCGCAGGGCATTTCAAACTGGGTTCTCCATCCCCTTTTTCTATCATGTCACTGGTGATTAAAGGTCATAAGTAATATTGCGTCATGCAGCCCTCTGCTGGTGACTCTGCATTCCGTGGGGTCTGCATCAATACAGTTGTCTCTTTTTTATGTGTGCAGCAGTATTTCTAACTGCACCCTTCTTTGCCCCTGACCTTGAGCGTGTGATAATTTTGAATCTATAACTTGCCTTTCAGCAGAGGTAAAGGACTAGCCCATTTACTAGGTCCACTGTCATTCATTCCCATCATAGAGTGAGCTTTATTGAATTAGAAGGAATGAGGACATGAGTGTGATAGTGACAATAGGAATGACTGGTCACAGAACCACCCAGTTGTTGCTCGTAAGATTCAGGAGATTCCACTATGAAGCTGAAGAGGAAGAATATTGAGATTTTCAGGGAGTTTTTCATTTTCCTCAGAGAAAAAAATGCCTGAGGGATACATAGGAATATTCTGAATACCACTCACACTTACTAAACAAGAAGAATTGCCAAAGCCTGCATAAAGGCAAGGAGACTGGTATAGGGATGGAAGGGAATAAATTAAGTTGGGGAGGAAGATAGTCATGAAGAAAGCTCCATCTCAAACAAAATCCAAAGCAGATTTCCCTGACCCTATGGAGATGATACATCTTCTTAAGATACAGTACAGGGGTTGGAGATGCATTACAAAATGACAGTAAGAGGTAAGGTATACTTTAGCCAAAAATACCATACCATTCTGGGGTAAAGACCTGCAGGAAGGCTGGGGTAGCACAGGGGCACACAGAGAGAGAGAGAGAGCCTTGGTAAAGTGCTATTAGATGTATTTGGGTAGAGATAACTAGTTGAGCCTGTGTTGGGGATTTGTCTCAGTTCTCAAATTACCTAGCTTTGTGGTCAAGTTTGGCCTACACTGGGAAGAACTTCAAAAGAGTGTAGAGTAGGGAGAATCCCAGAGCCTGGAGATGTGGTTTCTTAATACAGCAGGGGAAGCATACATGATAAGTGTTTATTAATTACCCTCAGCCTCTTTGGGGGATGGGCTCTCCCAGGAGCATCTTGGGTGATGGTGAGGATGTGAATGGGAGAAACTGGCAAGGGGCTAAACTGTCATTCAGAATAGAGATTAGAAAAATGCAAGGGAGGATTTCAAGGGAAGATCTGGAGAAGTCTGGTCAGAGAAGAAGGAAGATTCTAGACACGCTAATATAAGAACTCCAGCCTATTCTGAACCAGATATTTACATTCTAGGGCCTTAACCTATTAAATCATATTGTCAACTTATGGGCAAACGTTGCCATTAATGTGCTTGAATTAGAGGATGTTTCCTCCTCATCTCAGCCCTGTGAATTCTGTCATAGAATATGGGGAGGCAAATGCAAGTCTTTCCATTTCTCTATTCCATATGACCGAAAACCAGAAATGAGAAAATGAGAAAGTAGTTGTAGAATGCATACCAGAGATTACAGCTTATAAAAAGTAGTCCTGATATCTTAAACCCACACAGTTAGAAAGTTTTGGTTACACCTAATAAAATTTTCTCTTGCTTAAATTTTAGCCCATTTTCTCCTAGTTCTCAGTAGATACAGCAATAGTGCATCTATAGATAAGTGAACTCTTTTATGTAATTTGAAAATTGCTATTTAGTGTTCTTGGACATTTTTCCATTTTCATAGTGTGAAATATTCAGTCTGAATTGTAAAGTAAACGCACCAGTGTGACTTGTTAAAAGAAATGTTTCATTAAAGATAATTTTGTTATGTAATTGTCTTTACACCCCCACAGAAGAGTGCTCCCATCATACTTAATTCTCCTTCCTATTCAAAATACATTCAAAAAGAGAAATTCAGCTTCTTAATTAACTTATATGACGCATTTATGTACATATAGAATCCAAAGATTATAATTTCCAACATCCATGATGTCATTCCATTGCAATGTGATAGAATTTTTTCTTTATGTCAAGGAATTTATATGACTGACATTCCTTTGCCAAGTCACTGCAAAATGTGTCAACTTGTAACCAGTGGCATTCCAACATTGAATAAGTCATTGCTGACTGTCATATATTTCTTTGATACTACAGCTTTGTTACGTGGCGGCCATTAACCCATTTGTAGCCAGATAAAGAGCTAGCTAGGGGACAGCATTTCCTAAATCTGTAGCAGTATTTGGAGCAGTAACCTTAGTAATGACAATGGATACAGTGTATTGAACATCTGTTTGTCAAACATTGAACTTGTTACTGTATACAGTTGAGTTCATTTCATCCTCAAAGCAACTGTATCAAATTACACTAAAGTCATACAGCTTGTAAAATCATGGTGCTGCAGGAAAACCTTGGTCTGTGGAATGTTAAATCCCACTGTGTTATTGCTGCTATTGCTCTTGTTGGCTTGTTTGCTTTGCTGTACTATCTAAACTAGTTTATCTGCACATGCTGATTTTACCTACTGGTATTGCTAAAGTTAATAGGCTTCTACTTAGACCTTTTCTTCTGTCCTTGATAGTTCAAGCTTCTTTTGATATGTGCATATAAAAACATGTTTGCCTTTGGTATTTGTCTACTTCCTCTCCCATGATTTGCATACAAGCCTTCAACCAGGGACCCTAGAGATGTGTTAAGAAATAGAAGATGGACTTTGACACAGTTGCATTCCTTAGAGATCTAGCTAGTTCCTGACTCACTTAGCTTAGTGACCCTCTGCCTCTGGTCAGACTATAAATTGCACTGTTTTGTTCCTTTCGGGCGTTTGACCAGTTTGTAGGACCATAAATTCTTTTAAATGAGTAGAACCACAGAGCATAACCTATAATATAATTCTCCCCACCCCTAACCCCAATGTGCAACTGGCCAAGTTTTGCTAGTCTTTAACATTTCTGGTCAAGTAAGATCAAGAATAACTGTTAGAAACAATGTCAGTGTTTGAGCCGTAAAAAGTTTTTGAGTTTTAAAAACTCAAATATAAATTTGAGGTCAAACAGAGCTGAAAACGAGTTCATCAGACAAATGTATGAAGGACAGTCCTGTCATAATTTGTGTTGGATTTGAGTGTAATTTTTTTAAACTTATTGCTGGGAAATTAACTAATGCATAGCAATTCATCAATGATACTGTCAGGTCTTTTCTGCCTCTCTAAACCTCCTTCTCATCTAGGCTGGAAGCACATTCTTGGTTGTATAATTCATAGATCAATATTTATAAATACATAGTTCATAGATTGTTATTCACAACATTGTTCATAGATTCATAACATTTATATCATTCTTAGAAAATTATTTATAGGTTATTATTTCACAGATCCATAGATGAGTCTCATCTTTCTTACCAGACCACATACTGGGCAGGGATTCTCTTTAACTTACCCTTCCACCTTAATTCAGCAAAAAAAAGGGCTTAAGCCACTTTCTACATCCTACAGCCTGGAATGATACTTCAGGATAAGCCACACATCCACAGGGTGTGAATGTCAAGAATGCAGTAGATTGGTGAGAGAAGGCAATTTGCATTCCACAGTCACTGGCATCTACTTATTTTATTATGAATAGTTACCCCAAAATGTGTAAAAGCATTACTTTGTTATAATTACAACCATACATTGGGGTAAGAGTTGCAAGTGAAGGTGGAGTAAACCAACTTGGGGACAGGAAGTGGACCACAGAAGATTCCCTGAATCTTTTGATGGGAAAAAAAATTACCTATTATTTATCTGAATCCCGTTGTTAGAAAGGAATGTAACTGTATATGAATCAGTGTTTCTAGAATAATATAAAAGACACACACACAAAAGAAAACTTGCTGTTAGCAAACATGCCATTATAAAGTTATAATTGAGAATATTATTTTATATGCATAGGTATGAAATTATACCCTTACTTAAAATTATGAGTGAAATTTCTCCATAACTGTAAGGTCTTTTTCATGTATATAATAAAAGAAATAGTCCCGTGTGTAAAACCAAGATGGCTAACCTTCTTAATCTAAGGGTGAACTCTCATAATTAGTTTCAGCTACACTGAATTGATATACTGAGAGCTGCCTTGGGCTCAGAGATAAAAAGTACTTTCATGAATTCATGATATTTATCCAACAGCAGAAGGACAGATTGTGGCTGTTTGCCACTTAAATGGCTCTGGTGATCTCATGATAATTCTATGTATGTAAACTTGCTATTAAATGTGAGTGCAGATAAAGTTGCTATAGCAGAAGCAGAATTTCTACATGTATCAAATGTGTATGTATAATTTTTGACATAGCTTTGTATATTTGTCACCCATATTTTGTGTAAGTATAATAAACATAAGGACTCAATAGTCTCACCAGAAACCAAAAATTACCTTGTTCCTCTTTAAGCCACTTCCCATCCCCATAGAGGTAACAATGATTCTGATTTCAAAAATCACAAGTTATGATTATCTCCTTTTGAGTTTTGTATAAAAGCAATAAGATAGCATGTATTATTTTGTGTTTGGCTATTCCCTCCAGCCTATTGCAAAATGATGTCTGAGAGATTATCCTTGTTTATGTGTATGTGGTTCATTCATTCTCACTGATGAATGGTTAATTAACTTTTGTTGGAGATATGAATTCAGGGTAAAAATGGGTTAGCAAACTGTTTAAATCATAATTTTGTATGTAACACTATATGAGCATTTAAACCCGTTTTCATGGGGCTGAAGGTGTAACTTAGTGGTAAATCACACACTTAGCATGTGGTGAAGTTTTTGGTCCACACACCAAAAAAAAAAAAAAAAGAAAGAAAGAAAGAAAAAGAAAGAAAAGAAAAACTGGTAACAAAACTCCATTGTCCTTTTAGAATAATCGTTTGAATATATAATTTAATATCTACACTCTGTTGCTTGCTTAGATTCACGCTCAATGAACATTTCTTCTGGGAAGCCTTCCTAAACTTCCCCATCCAGAATGAAAACTCCTTTCTCTGTGCTCTCCTGAAACCTTATGTATTTCTGTTATAACTCTGTTTTAATGTTGTTATTTGTGCAGTATAGTTATTTATAGTTTTGAGCTTTATTTTGTCATATGCATACATGCATGAAATATAATTTGCTCCATTACAATCACCAGTATTTCCACTTTCCCTCCTGTCCTTACTTCTACTGGTCTTCCTTATATTTATTTATTGTTTTTAAAATGCTTTTATTAAATCATTAGAGTTACAAACGATTTTGGTGTTCACTGTGACATAATCGCATATACATGAAATATAAGGTGCTCTATTTCAGTCCCTACTATTTCCTCTTTCTCTCTTCTCCTTCCTCTCCCTTTCAACTTCCTCTACTCTTCTAGTTTTCCTTCCGCTTATTTATTGTTTTACAATCGGTGCATTAAAGATGTACACAAAGATGAAGTTCACTGTGATACATTTGTATATGTACATGGCATAATTTGGTTAATTTTACTCTGTGGTTCCTCCCTTTTCCAGTCCTCTCTCCTCTTGGATCTTCTTCCTCTAATCTACTGAAATTCCTTCTATTTTTAGGGGTCTCTCCCTTCCCCCACCCCTTATTTTGCTCTAGCTTCTGCATATGAGAGAAAACATTCAACCCTTGACTTTCTGAGTCTTACTTATTTCACTTAGCATGATGTTTTCCAGTTCCATTCATTTATCAACAAATGACATAATTTCATTTTTCTATGCTTGAGTAAAACTCCATTGTGTGTATATACACCACATTTTCTTCATTCATTCATCTGTTGACAGGCTGGTTCCATAGTCTGACTATTGTGAATTGCATTGCTATAAACAATGATTGGTGTGCCTATATCACTAAGGTATACTCATTTTAGTTCTATTGGATAAATAATAAGGAGTGGGATAGCTAGGTCATATGGTGGTTTCATTCCTACTATTATGAAGAATCTCCATACTGCTTTTCTCTCTGTTATAACTCTTAAAACATTGCACTTATTGTCTGTTGTCTCTCTGTAACCTTGTGATAGGATAGACTGGGTTTATTCATCTTTGTTCAGGAAAAAGTCCCTATTTCCAGCACAGTGCTTACACCATTTTGAGAATTTAGTATCTGTCTGTACAGGAACAGGAGAACCATGAATTTTTCTGTATTACAAATAAAATTATAATCTGCTTTTATTTCTTTAAACTAGATGGCACTTAGCTTGAGTTTGTACTGGTGTGTCTTAGAATTACTCTCTATGGCAGGAAGTTGGAAGATCTAGGAAGATTTGCTTATTTCCTGGGTCTTTCCAAAACCTTTAGTTTACCACCTCTAGTGGGAATTCTTGTCTCAACACAGTTCTCTAAATACCTTCCATCCCCTCATATATTTCCATTTTAGAATCTATGCTTTCTAGTTTCCCTCAACATATTAGCCTTGTTTGAGTGACACTTCTCAGTATCATTGGCTAGTAAGAAATGTTGCATACAGAAATGCTATAAGTATTGCACATATTGATCATCCAGCTAACATGGCTGACCTCATTCTATCAATGGGTAATTGTGAGCCACAGTTGAAAGACCTGCTGCCAGTGAGTACCAAGCTTGCTTCTTTAGATTCATCTTATCCTCATTGTGATCATCTAAGTCCAACACAGTTATCATAGTAAGGCAGATTCCATAGCCCTGATGTTAAGCCAAAGAGACAAGCTTATCCTAGAGTCCTAACAGGGAGTTGATCCCTGACCTTCAAAGTCAGGGAATAATTTAGGGTTAGCATTCCTGGTTGCACTGTGAAGTTTTTCCATTATGAAGTCAGCTTTTAGGTTTACCACACTTATAAAACTTGAAGATTTTTAAAATACTCTAAAATAAATGTTTAATCCCTAATAAAAGAGGAAGTTATTTGTTTAATGTTGTGTGCAAAATTTTCCTAACCACTTAAAGTTTTAATGTGATTCTATATCTTAAAAATTATAATTTTAAGAGAAGAGTTTCATTTCTGTGGATTCATTAGTTGTAAAAATAAACTACATTTTTTTTTTACTGTTTCATATAACAATGTTTTTAAGCTACCCTTTTGGCTGTCAGAGAAACAATGATGAAATGTATAGTCCCTGTTTTTATAAAAAAAAAATATATAGTTTAGTAACTAAAGTATTCCTGGGTAGAGGATTTCGAGTTTAAGCTACTAATACATCCTTGTGATATTTTTTACTTTCATGATAGAAAACTACATTTACAGTTTTAAAATGTTGCAGATGCTTTCAGAAATCCAGTGGTGAAAAATAATTTAAAAACCTCATTACCTGAATTTGGGGTGGAATGGTAAAATAATCCTGGAATATTTTATTTTTTTCACATCAAAATAATTTCCCTGGGCTATAGAAATAGCTATAGAGATGTTTTTTCTCTTTCTTTTCTTTTTTCCTTTTTCCCTTTCTTTCTTTCTTTTTTTCTGACTTGAAAATCCATGCCATATTTTTAGGAGATATTTCCATTCTAAACAAGTTATTTCCCTAATCACCTCCTAACAAAACTCGTTGGCCAAATTAAGTTTATTTGATTTAAAGAAATTTTATAATCAAGAGATTTATTATGTAGGTGAAATTAGTCTTTGATTTTTCAAACATAAAATACATAAACTAGTGAAATTTTGGTGTATATATAGAAAGGGGGACCAGAGATGGGCACATAAGAAAAAATAACTGGAAAGAAGCTAATTTAAACAAAAGTAAATCATAAAATGACTATCTTGCATAGTTTAACTTGTTCAAAACTGTCTTTACAAGTAATCTATCTCCAGGAGTCCTTCAGTTTTACAGATCCTACTTAAATGTTGAAAGTGTTTGAGGAGCTGTTTCTCTAGTGAGGGAAATAAACTTTTCCTTTCTACAAATAACTGCTACTAGCTTAATTGCCAGCTCTTATTTTACCATTACTATGGTTGATTATAGTCATGTTCCTTTGTAATTATCTTAATCCAGGACTATAATGGCATCAATTTAAATGGTGTCATTTCATCAAATTGGAATCTAATGGAAACTTGAAAGAACTATCAAAGACTGGATTCCATGTAAGAAATCAGAAAATGGCATTTATCTCTATCTCCTTCAGCAGTTCAGTTAAAGGGCTTGACTTTCAGGATTACAACTGTGTCATAAGGGGACTCTGCAACAACAGAAAATGGCTTCCCAATAAAGTATCCAATTATTATCAGAATTTGACAATGAACCACATTCTTCCATGATTGCCAGTCAAACACTAGCATTTCTACAGAGCTACAATAGGTCCAGCTCTGTAGGGCTAATTTTGAACTCGGTGACTTCAGAACCTGTCCCACCTATTATACCATGCTTCAGCGCACACTCTGGGCACTTCCACCCTTCTTAACTCTAGCCACTGGTTAGGGGGGAAAAAACTATAAGATTTTGGTTTAAAACTGTGTTTATAAGATTTTAATTGAATTTTAAATTAATTTCTAATTTGAACCTCCCCTTTTCTCACTGGGTCATCCTTTCTTAAGTAATCCACTTGGCTTTTTGAAGATTGTTTTTTCTTTGATTTTTATTCTGTTGTTAATTTGACTTGCCTTGTTAATTCTTAGTGACTCTGTATATAAAGTACAGAGGTTAGTTCTTTTTAAATTCTACACATCATTTCTTAATTGTAAAAAAAAAAAAAAAAAATCCTGAATTTTCAGGACGCAAAGCTTTAGATAATTTACTTCAATGAACTATAATTTGTTCAAAGCACCAAACACATTTGCTTCCATAATTCATGCCATTTGTGTGAACATAAGAGATAAAGAATAGACAACTAATAACTGTGCTTGACAACATGGGCTTTTTAAATGTTTAAATAAAAGAACCAATTGCTCTTGGTACCAGTCACTTTAGACATTCCATTCCACTCAGCTGCTCCCTAAATATGGCATAATTATAACCCTCCTCATAAGTTTCACATTCACATAAAGAAGTCCTAGTCTGGTCTGGAAAGCAACATTCAACTGAATATCAAGTGAATAGCTTAGTGGGGAAGAACTGTCCATGAGGCACCTATGGTGGTTAAATGAGATAGTATGTGGAAAGTGCTCACCTGGTGCTGGGAACACAGCAAAACTATTAGATGTTAGCTGGTTTATTATTATTAGGAGGAAAAATGCCTATGAAAATTTTCATGTATATATGTTTTCATGTTAGTCTTGATACAGTTAATATACAAGGATGCAAAAATTTTAGGTATATGTAAAATGGCATATGATATGACATTATAATGTACATATATATTTCACAAGTTAAATGATTATAGAAAGTTTACTAAGGAAATGACATCACAACTGTAGTTAAACCTAATTAATGTTTAATTTGAAAATTAATTCAAGTGTGATTTTTTTGTTTGACATTTATTATTTGATTACATTCACACAATTATGAAAAATAAATTAGTATGATTTCTTACCAAATCTGGAATGTCTTACATGGCCCTCTTAATTATTAAGTTTATATCAATTTTATCTTATAGTAGCCTACATTGATACTACAAGAAGAAATATAAATGCCTCTGTATATAAAATAGTTCAAACTAGACTTATTTGGGATGATTTCTTATAGTTTTGTATAGGGTAGTTTCTCTTAAGAAATAAATATTTAGTCTCTTTTCTGGCTCTGGAGATGTCACAATGCAGTCCTCTCTTACCAGTGTAAACCATTAAACAAATAAAATGTTTTCAAATTGGGGTTTAAGCACAGTAAGGAGAACACACAAGGGATGGCCTGTGTGTGTGTGTGTGTGTGTGTGTGTGTGTGTGTTTCTGTGTGTGTCTGTGTGTCTGTGAGTGGGTGTGTACCCTGAAGACCTTCCTTAGTTGAAGTGATCAGAGAAGATGAGAACTGAAGGAACCAGTCAAGTAAATACTGAGAAAAGGTATAGGGAATACAGAGACCTTGAACCTGCAGGATGAGAAACAGACAACCTTTGTCAATCATTTGAAAAAGAAAAGAAGCGAAAGAATGTTCTTGTAAGAATTTGCATTTTCTTTCTTTCTTTCTTTTTCTTTTTCTCTTCTTTTTTTTTTTTTTTTTGTGTGTGTGTGTGTGTGTGTGTGGCATTTCCACTGGCAAGACTGCTGAGGGCCTATATGGGTCTCCCTCCTGGTCACTCTTAGGTAGTTTGAATGGGTTCTCTCAGCTTCAAACAGCAAATACATTTGGGCCAATATGAACTGAAACCAAAGCACTGCCTCAGTCATCATCTGGTGCTCATCCTTCACTTTTCAAGGATTTTCTGGAGCCATAAAAAAAAACGACATAGTGATAAAACCAAAGGAAACAACCCACAGCAATGGAATTAAGGTTTTATTATGAAATTTATCTTGTTGCACTACAATTCTCTTAACATTGTAACATCCATTAATGATATATATAACTTTTTCTATCAACCGTGACATTTTGTTAGTTAATATCTAATAAATTCCTTGTTAGATGACCACAGTAAATAACTAGGTTTTCTTCTTCTGCCCAGATATGTCCATTTCAATAAAAATGACAATGCAGCTCAGTAAAATCACTCAAAAACAATTCCAAAATGAGGCAGAGAGAGTGGAAGGAAGGAAGGAAGGAATTCATCCAAACACAGCCCTGTGTTCCAGGAACACTCAACAGCATCTCCTTGCATCATTAAAACTTCACGCAATTAAATTTTACCAGGTTTACTGATGTCCCTGGTGTTTTCTTTTTCTTTTTTTACAACGGATTGCCTTCTGGGAATTCAAATAGTATAATTGGATCTTGGTACTTGATGTTTATCTTAATTGAAACAGATTCTCTTTATCCTTTTACTGAGACTCCTACTTGGAGGCTGAAAGGTCATTTTAAAATGTGCACAGCATTTGGGAAACCACATAATGAATTCAAATAAATTCATGCCTATTAAAAGGAGACTTCTCTTTCTCAAGTTCCAGAGCTTATGGAGAATAAATCATTCATTTTTCACTGAATGTCTTTTAAAGCGAAATTTGGGGGCTGCTTTCTTTAATGCTCTATCTACAGAGAATGGGATAAATCCTAGGTTTTCATTAAATCTTTGACAGAAAAAAATGTATTTTACTCAGTAATTGTAATTAAGCCCTACTGAGGTTCAACAGCTGCTACAGGCATATTCTTTTGTTGTATCACTTTTTAAGGATTTCTTATTTTGTCTGTCTTTAGCAACTGTATCTTTTAAAATTTATTCTATGTACTTACGTTTACATACAAATATTTATGTTCATAAATGTTCTGCAGCATTTTTTTTTTTTGTAACAGAACACTGAAAAAAGCCTAAACATCCATCAGTATAGGACCAATCGAACAGTTTGTGTGTAAGGATAGTGAAATGGTGGTTTGTCTGTGAGCAAGATCTGTAGTTTAGTGGTATGAAGCTGCCTCCAGGTGATGTTTGCTATTGCTATTATTTTAAAAGATGATATGCATGCTCACAGATATTCATTTTTATTAGCTTTGTGTATCTCAGAGTTTGTGCAATTGCAAAGGATGAGAACATACATTCTGTTCACTCCCTCTTTTTGACACAAAAAGAAACATCATCTGTGCTTTCAACAGTTTGCATTTTTCATTTGAAAATATGTCGGTACATGGAGAACTGTCTTGGTATTTTTGGAACAGGACAGCCCTAGTGAGATATGAATCATATACTATTCACCCATAGAAAATGTAGGTTTTGTTGATTTTTTAATATGTTCACAATCCGAGCAGCCATATCCACAATTGATTTTAAAACAAATAGAACATTTTTGTCACTTCCAGAAGCAACCCTTCACCTTATAGGTGTCTCTCTCACCTTCCTTCACCTATCCCCTGCCCATAGCCCTAGGCAACCACTAATCTACTTTTTTTTTCCTCTATCGATTTGCCTAATCTGAATATGTCATGGAATATGTAGTCATTTGTGACTGGATTCTTTTAGTTGTCATGTTATCAAGGCTTTTCCATGGTACAGCACATATCAGATTTTACCCTTTTTATGCCCAAATAACAGTTGTTATATTGGTATATCATAATTTGTTTGCTTATTCATCAATTGATTGACATTTGGGCTGTTTCATTAATGGCTGTTTTGAATTGAGCCGTATTGAATATTTGTGTGGGTGTATGTTTTCATTTCTCTTAGAAATCTACCTAGTAGTAAAGTCACTGGTACCTCTATATTTAACTGTTTGACTGTTTTATAAATTGTCTGCAATTTCATTTTTTTTTGTAGCAGAAAGTTATTCTATTGAATGGTTGAATCATTAGATTTAGTCCAGTTATATTTTTAAATGAAGGAATTAAGGTATAATGTTCCCTTTTATGTAAAAAATACAAAAATTCAATATGCATAAATGTGTTTTACTTCCAAGCATCTTTTCGCATGTGAAATAGGATGATAGTAAAAGTTGTTGGCTTTGGAGAGAAGGTGACTAGAGACTTGGAAATCTGAAATAGAACAGGACTGAGTACTCACCATTTTGAATATGGGAGATTTTTACTATGTGAATAGATTAATTCTTTAGTTGAAAATTGGTTTATTAACGTGAAAAAAAAAAGAAACATTTTCCTGGTACTTCACACTCTTCTGACAAATATTGTTCAGACCCGGGGCTTCCTAAGCTGTACTTTTCTTCAGTCTTTCTGCACTCTGAGGTGCTTGGCACTGCACAACCCATTTCATTGCCAGCTGCCCAGACTGACATCACTTTTAGTTGTTAGGGCAAATATTTAATGACTGATTTTCTATCTTTACTAGCCAAGGTATGGGTTTTAAAGATAGATATTGTTTACAGTTCTTTCCTAAAATAAGGTTCTTCAAATGTTTTATTCAAATTAATTCACATCAAAGGCCAAAAAAAAAAAAAAAAAAAAAGTAGGGCAGGTGGGAAAGCTTATCAACAGGGCTGGTAAGCTTGGAGTCTTTTGGAAAACACAAAGTTTTCCAAGCACAATTTTCGGGCAATAGAAGGAAAAGACTGGTTACTTTCTGCCTAGTATCCCTCCTGTAGCTCTGAAGTGGCTTTGTGCTTGCTGTCACCTGTTTTGAAATAAGCTGCCTTAGCTTGGGTTTCACTACCGACTTAACACAAAACCTATAGTTCTATGGGAAGCACACCAGGAAATTCTGATTTCTGCCTTTGGATGAATTCCCTTGCCTAATTAAATGATCGGAACGGACCAAATTTCATTTGCTTTGCTGATTTGTTCATTCTTGCATTTACTTATTTACTAAGGAAGCATTTATTCGTTCAATCCTCCTATGCCACTGTTCCACAGTGACTGACGATTATTTCTCTGGTGCTTTGCAGTACATGATTTCTAACTAAAGAAAGAATAATTTGGTATCATTTTTAATATTCAAAACCTGTAACTTTTTTCTGATATATTAACCAAACCTCATTTTGAAAATAATATGCCTTTGGTTCATTTAGTCTATCAAGATACAGAGGAAAGAATCTGCAAAAATTAAATTTTTAGGAATAATGTGAAATAACTCAACTTGATCAGAATTTATAAAACAGAATAAACTTACAACTAAAGTCCCTTTTTTTTTTTTTTCTTAAATACCAGGGATTGACCCCAGGCCACTTAATCACTGAGCCACATCACTAGTCCTTTTTTATTTTCTTTAATTTTGAGACAGGTTCTCACTAAGTTGCTTAGGGCCTTGCTAAGTTGCTGAGGCTGGCTTTGAACTTGCAATTATCCTGCCTCAGCCTCCCCAGCTGCTGTGATTATAGCCATGTGCCACAACATACCCAGCTATAGCTAACGTCTTTTTTAGAAGAATAAAATCATAGATGAAAAATGATTTTTTTTTCAATCATTGTCTACATGCTACTGAGAATATGAGGAGGATACTACATGTGGTATTTTTTTTTAAAAAAATGTGTTTACAGGTAGAGAGGGTTGGGTCATGAAATTAACAAAGATGCTGCCAGAACTCATAGTACATCCAATTAATCCATTCCTGAAGAATTCATTTATGGGGATGATTATAACTAAAAAGAAATGTACTATTTTTCATTTTATTTAAATGTGGAAAGCCTTTACATCATAAAATGTATTGCTCTCAAATCATGATACATTTTCCATTAGACAGGACTGTTGTTTATTTTTAAAGGAGAAGACATTGACTAATTATTTTTTTCAGAAATAGAGATTTTGCTACCATGAAGTGACTAGTAATTCATTTGCCAAATGTCAACGGTTAACAAAGAATTTTGTTTTGTTATAAAAAACCTCACAGTTGCTTCCTTTACTCCCTCATGGACAGGGGAGGGCAAGATTCTTTGACATTTTTATATATAGCATGACTAAAGAATGTGACTGTGTGACTGTGCCTATGATGATGATCTAATTGCAATTGCTAAGGGCCCCAGCTGAGCTGACTGGGAAGGTGCTGTGCACATTGTTATGCTGGGGAGCCCAGGCAGCCAGTGAAGGAAGCAAAGCTATAGCACCACTGGGGTAAAAAACAAGACAATAGGAATAATTACATTCAGTTTTATTCAATTATTGGAATACGAGTCTGACAAGGCATCCATTTAGGGGAAAATAGTAAAATTTGCTTGGAAACTTCAGCCACTCTGCTGTGCTTTCTCTTGAATAACCAGCCTTATGGAAAACTGCCTAATTAGACTTTTTAAATTAGGTACAGCACAGTAGCAATTTGCCCCAAATCAAATATGAAATATATAAGTATTTCACAGATTCTAACTACACCGTTTCGTTGAAGATTCCTTTATATTTTATTCAAATAGGAAAACATTTTTCTTAGATCTTTTGTCATATCATCTGCAAAGTATTTACATTCAAGACATATTCAACACACATTTTTTTAATTTAAATTTTTTTTAAAAAATTTATTGTAAACAATTTATGCTCACTCTAGTTTTTTAAAAAAATATAGAAAGGATAAAAATACATTTTTATAAATTACTCATAATCTTAGTACATCACAAAATAACCATTGTTAATTCTTAGGTATTTTCTTACAGTTTTATTTCCAACATTTGAATATTTAGCTTTTAATCATATCCAGTTCCTCATATCATTTAATATTGTTTGAAATTAAACTTATGTGCATAAATAACATCCCACCTTGAAAATATTTCATACATTAAACACTTGCCTATTGTTGGACATTTAGGCTACTTCTAATTTTTCCTAGTGATTAAAAATATCAGCAAGGAACATCTTTGACCTGACCTGGCCTGAAACCTTAGCTTATCTCTAATTATTTCCTGAGTAAAATAAATATGTCAAAAGGTATGAATATTTTAAGACTATTAACATGTATTGCAAAAATAGTTCCATGAAGGTTATGTCAGGTTATACTCAAAACAACACTGCTTTGGGAATGTTCTCATACTACAGAACCATCAGAATTTTATAATTGAAAAAAAAAATCTTTAATCACATAATAGATTAATGTGTTGTGTGTGTGTATTTTTTGAATTTTTAATATTGAGACAGTGTCTAAGTAAGTTGTTAAGGCTAGAGTCAAACTTGTGATCATCTTGCCTCAGCCTCCCAAGTAACTGGGATTACAGGCATGTGCCGTTGTGCCGTGACTAAAATAAAATTTTAATATTTTTTACTTAAAGTTTTTTGACTACCAACAAGGATGAACCTGATTTTCATGTGCATGTTAGCCATTTGTCTTCTATGAGTTTCCTAATTGACTTCTGAGCTGTTTTCTTTGGGTTATATAATTTTTCTTGTTCTTTACTAAAGTTCCTTACCTGATATCTGAACCTTTTCATTTCACATTTATTAAAATTAACTAGTTTAATTTTTAGTTCCTTTTTTCTATTCATAGTATTTTCTATAGTCATACCTATTCATTTGTGGTAGATTTCTTTGCTTAAATAATTGGAGAAGTTTTTCCTATTCTCAGAGGAGATAAATATTTGGCTATTTTTACTTTGTGGATAATTTTTTCTTTATACTGTGGCTCAAAGTAGGTAATAATTGGAAATATCCTAATATATGAACAACTTATTGGGGTACAAAAAGAAAATACTGTTTCTCATCCTCAAACTTTATTTTTATAGTGTATTTTATAAAATTGAGAATATTTTTTGGTATAATAGTACAAAAATATAGCATAATTTATGAAAATTACATGTAGATAATAAAGATGATTGCACTCTTTTTTTTAACCAATAGAAATATGCCACCCAGTAAGTTTGGCATAACTGCTCTAGATCAGGTGACAGCGGGAAGTTCTATATTTCAACCTGGAGTTTAGTGATGCCATGGGAACAAAGCTTCTCAAGCCCACTTCTGAGGGTTACCTGGCTGGGGTGTCAGCGAGGGCAGGCAGGCGGGCACATGGTTTTCAGGCAGAAGTCAATAATCAGAAATGAAATATATGTTCAAGACAACTGTGACAGGATGATGTGATGCTGGGCCCCTAAGTTTGCTTCTGCTTAAAGTCAAAATTATTTCCAGAGACCAGGGAGGAGGCAGAGCAGTAGGTGAAGCTCAAGTGACAATACTGGAGAGGAGAGCACATTGTAGAAACTGTCCCTAGGCCACCTATTGATCAGTTGTTATTTTTCATTAAGAAAATGCCTACTGTATAATTGAGGGAAACCTTGGTTAAAACACCTATGGTCTACATTCCATTTTTATTTTTTACAAGTCTACTAATAAACAATTGCACGGCAATTTTATCAATGAAAAAAGCCTTTGTGTTCAATTCAGTAAAACCATTCATCCTAATCCCTGCCCCCATCCCCAGCTTTCCTGAAATGCCATTGCTGAGGCTTTGGAAAATTGAAATTGACTTTAACCTTGAGTGAACTCTTATTTCTTAATGTTTACTCAGTGAACTTTTTAACATGTTAAATAGAAAGCCATAAACATTGAAAATAATAGCCCACCTCCTAAAAATCAGCACTTTGTGGTGTGCCTTTTAATATAAGGTCATTCCAAAATTTACCAAACATTGAATGGCATATCTCTACTTAGGTCAGCTGTCATGGCTGTGAAATAGATATTCTTAAACATCAATGGCTTTTATAGTCACTAACATCACATAGTTTAATAGTAGTTGCATTTATTTCAAATAGACTGGTTTCAGTTATAATCAAACGAGATCAACTATATACTAGAGTTTAAAAAGCCATATGATGATGGTCCATAGGTGCAAGGATGTAGGTGTTTTACAGACTGAATGTCCAAAACAGATTGTGGCTTGTAACTGTAATAGCTTTTACTAACTGTGATTAGATTCACAGCCTATGACACATACTTATGTTCAATGCATACACAAATTTACACTGTGATAGAATATTTATCTGAGTGTTAAAAATACTTAGAGCTCTGACAGAGAAATAAAATAGTCTCCCTTTGTCTAGATAAAACTCAGCATCTGAAGCTAAATAAATGATTATCATTCCAAATTGTTGAATAGGTTGGTTGCATGTTTACTTTTTATTAGTATGTTGACATACATGTAGATCCAGTCTTCCTTTCAACAAGAAGCAACCATGAAGAAAATTTCCATAAATGGTTATTCTTCTCCCAATAAAAATTGTGGAACTGTTAGTCATCATGGTTAAAAGTATTACTTAAGGTTAATATAGTCCCCATCTGGCAATAGGTTTTTATTTCAGACTTATTAAGAACAGGATTGGTTTTGACTATAATCAGAACTTTGAATTTTATAACTAAATAATAGAGGAAAGCCCTGATGGATAATAACCTATTTCTTTTTGGACATTTATGTATTTTTATTAGGATAATAAGCATAGAATTTTCAGCATTATTCTGTGTATATAAATATTTTTAAATCATATCTGTAATGTCAAGCTCATTTTGTATTTCATAACCCCACCACACAGAATCTACAGTGAAGCAAAACAGAAGTTGAAGTGTATTTATTGCCATTGGCTTTGAAGAAACGTTTGCCTCAATATTTTAAAGGAAAAATGATCGGTACCTTACTGAATAGATGTAACTATGTTGTTCAGACAAAGCTTATTTTCTTGTCTATCAGTGAGCATTTTCAGCTGAACTTCCCAGGACAATAAAGGACTTTCAAAGTTTTCATTGTTGTTTAAACATAACACTAGTTATAATTCCAGTCTTAAAGATTTCTATCTTTCTGTCCATCAATTGATAAACAGATTTTTCATACATACACATATATATTTCACCATACAAATACTTGTCAGACTACATTCCTACATTCCTTAAAATACTTTTGAGATGCCTGAAATCATCTTAATTAATAGCAGGAGGAAAAAAAAATCAAGTTGACATTTATGCTGCGCTTACTATGTCCCGAGATTTTGTTCTGCACTTAAATTGCATTTTCTGTGCTGACCTCCATGTATCCTGTGTGGCAAAATTCTATCTAAATTTACTGATGCAAATGCAAAATATATAGAAGCTAAGACGTCTTCCCAAAGGCACAAGACAAAGTCAGGTTTAGAAAGTCAAGTCCCAAGGTTCCAATACACACAATTATTCAATTGAAAATGAAGTTTGAACCAGGATAGGTTTTCCAGCTACATTATAAATAGAAGTTTTCATTTGGCAAGGTTTTTCAAAAACTCAGAGTGTTCATTTCCAATTTAATTTTTCTCTTAAAGAAACAGTTTTTTCCATGTCTGGCATGTACAGTTAAAAAATAATAAATTAGAGGCAAACAGATAACAGTATCCTGGCAGCCTTTATGTTTGTGAGCCTGACGCAGATCCCAGAAGAAAAAAAAATATGCTACAAAGAAGCTTATGTGATATTGCTTATTTAGGGAACCTTCAACCACTTGTTTACAATATCCAGTTACAGCCACGTTACTTTCCTTTTTGGGCAAAAGCACACATTTGCTTACCCATTATTTTGGAGGAAGCCAACTTTTTCTGCCACTTTCAACAAGTCCTTGTGTACCCAAGCTGATAATTGCAGCACTTGAGCTTGGAGCTCCTCTGACAGCACAATTAACGTCAAATTTACCGTCAGTGGGTGCATTGGTGAGGCCGGCTGCAGAGGCCTCTCTGACAGCAAGAAGTAGATCACAGGCATGCTGCACTTTACATCATATACATATTCCCAAAAGTAGTTTCTCACTGAGTTCCTTTGTAATAACATATGTTTTCCTAACTACAACTTGAACATGTGTTCATTATGGAAAAATTGGAACCTCAGAAAAATACAGGTTATAAAATATGAATAACCCGGTGTCACAGCATCCAGGGACCACCATCAGTCATTAAAGTGTTGGTTTATTTCCTGTGTAACTCTTTAAATTATAACACACACACACACACACACACACATGCTACAACTATATTTAGATACACAAACACATATGTAAATCTATACTTAGGGATTTGACAAATTTGAGTCAGAGGTTGAACATTTCGAACATTTTTATTGCCATGTACAGATGTTCCTCCATTTATAATGGGTTATATGTCAATAAACCCATTCTAAGTTGAAAATATTGTGTCAAAATTGCATTTAATACATCAAAACTACAGAACATCAATTTAGCCTGAGCGATTATGCTTAGAATACCCCCATTAGCCTATAGTGGGCAAAATCCTCTAATGCAAAATCTATTTTATAAGAAAGTGCAAGATAGCTCATGTAATTTATTAAATACTGTACTTTGAATGAAAAATAGAGTGATTGTATAGGTATGCTTGTGCACTATCGTGAAGTTGAGAAATTGTGAAGTCCAACCATAGTAAGTGCCCACTGTTGTGTGGCAGGTGAGTGTCAGGAATGTCTGTGCTATTTTCACCCTTTATTGTTCATGTAACATTTTAAATAAATGTTTCCTCATACTATGTAGGATTCTAGGAAACTCTGGTATTCTAATGGTAGCATAGGATCATTTTATATATAACAACATCATTTATTTAGCCATGCCTTTGTTTCCAGGCACTTAAACTTCTCTCATTTTTCTCTGTTTATTGCACATATTTGTAAAAGAAACCTTATTTTATATATCTGGTTATGTATTTAGAAGCACAAAAGTTTTTCTTCTAAACTTGACTCAAAGCTGTTACATATATATTATCAGTTCAGAAGACAATTGGGTTTTTTAAAAAATAATAGTTGAAATAGTTGAAACAATAGTTGGAACACTTTTTGGTAGTAGGATATTTCAGTGTTTCTTTTAAATGTTATGACTCATAAGTTTTGACCACTGTCATAAAAAAAGAATCATTTTATTCAATTTGGTTAATGTAGCAATTACAGGATATGAAATTCAGGCTGCCAAGACAGGGGTTCTCAAATATGGTGACAATAAGCAAAGGATAATTTTTTTAATGCTAATTCTGGGCTTCATCCCTAAGACTGATTCAGTTGCTAAGGAGAACACCAAAATCTATTGATTTTTAGCCAGCCATCCAGTTGATTCTAGGAGAATTCTAGGTAGGTGGTTCCAGGCCACCTGGGGAGGAAAACCAGTATATTGAAGAACTCTGACTTTGGTGCTTAGACTCAATTTCTATATCTGTCTGTAACTTATTTAACTGAAACCTACCTCAGTTTTCTTATCTATTAAAAGAGAGAGAGAGAGAGAGAGAGAGAGAGAGAGAGAAATACTGCTTTCTTCTACCTAGGATTGCTATGAGGATTAAAAGAAATAAACCATGCCAAAAATTTAACACAATACTTGGCAGATAATAAACACTCAACAAATGCTAACTCTTATTATTACTGCTGTCACTGGCATCAAACTCGATGATTATTAATGCATTAGAATATGCAAATGTATAATTTAAAATGATGGTTGGAGGATATTAATTGTGATATATCCTCTTGTCTCTTTAACAGGGCTAAATTCTATTCACTTAGACATTTCTGTCTTATTTTCTTTTGTCCCCACCCTTACATACTATTGGAGTTGAAATTGAGTTGAGATGAGAAGCAGCAGGCACTCCTTAATAGTTTGGTAAGCCCTGTTGAGAAAGCATTGATGAAACTTTTTTGAAAATAAAATAGTGATTCTACTGCTCATCTACTCAGAGAACCCACTAGGAAGCAAGAGGTTCTCCAGGTCATGGTAGAGCTGTCACATGCAAATTGTGTCAACAGCAGCAGGTATTTGCATAGTTAGTTCCCTCTCACCAGGCATAGCAATAAAACCTGTATTGAAAAACAAGGGATTTACAGCCAGGTGTCTTGGAACTTGCATGCCTGTGGTTTCAGTTACTTAGGAGACTGAGGCAGTGGGATTACTTGAGCCCTAGAAATCACAGCTAACCTGGGTAATGTGGAAAGACCCTGCCTAAAGAAGATGAAAATAAGAGAGAGAGAGAGAGAGAGAGAGAGAGAGAGAGAGAGAGAGAGAGAGAGAGAGATTTTACTGATGTCCATATGTCCATATATGGAAAATTCATTCAACAAATAATTACCTACACTTGGAGTCAAAATTGTGCTAGGTACTGAGAATTTAAAAATGAGTGTATTAAAGTCACTTAATTTGGCCATCTTCTGTGATAATCTTTCTGAAGCCAAACAACATGATGTGGAACCTCTAGACACTCTTTATTTGGGGTTACTTCCTACTAAAGATTGATGTATCTGATATTGCTGGCTTCTAGATATTTCAGTCATTTCAAAATGGAGTGATTTGACTACAAAAATCCACTTGGAGGATAAATCAAATATCTTAAGAGGAAATACAATCGCACTAGCCAACAGAAATCTGTGTATTTTCTCTCCAAAGAAAAGCCCTCTCCAGGGCCTCCTTATTTCAAGTCATGTTTAGTTAAACCACGTAACTTAGTCCCCTGAGTGTCAGTGGAATTTCTCCCAGAGCTGTGACTTTGTCAAGCTGTGTTTCCCTCTTTCCTGATCCATGGAAAGAGACAGCATTTATTAAGAGCTTTTTATGGGTCAGTACTGAAGCTGGAAACCTAACAAATATCCTCTCATTAAAACCTACAACAGTTCTTTCTTATACCTAGAACCTTCTAACAAATATATCAGGAACAGGACAATAGCCTTACAAAGTTCATGCAGCCAGAAAGCTGTTTTCCTTTTCAGTTAAGTGCAGAAAGCAACCATGGCTGCCAAGTTCTGGGCTGGGGCTGGTACTGGCAGGTGCAGCAGGCAGCATAATTACTGTCGCTAAGAGCCCAGGGGAGATGCAGCTGAACCCATTGTCCTGCTTGCTCAGGGCCAGGCAGGGTAGCAGACCCAGTGGCTGAATGCCCCTTTATGGATAGTTATTTAACTTCAATAGGATCTTGTTTTTATGGTAGACAGATAGTCCTAAATTGGTTTGAACTTGGTTCTCTTTTCATAGCATTAATTCTTAATCTGCTGATGTCCACAAATAAGCTTTGGGGATCTGGAACCCCTTAAAATAAAAGCCAAAATGTACAAAGCACTTACTGTCACACAACAAGTTAAGCGCTTCACATACTTTATCCCCTGTAATCTTCCTAATGACCCCATCAAATAGGTGCTCTTTTTATTCCCATTTTGAATTTGAGGGAAATGAAATTTAGAAAGGTTAAATCGTTTGCATAACTATATGTGAAGTCATGATTTTAAGCCAGGTTATTTGACTCTAAAGCCGTCAGACTTAACTTTCTGGGATTATATTCCAAGGGGTGCATGTATGGGGGTGTTTATGAATTTTTTGAAGTCCTATGTTTGTGAAAATTTCCAAGTCTTCTTATTCTTAGAGGGCTCTCTGACCTCCAGAATTTGAAAATTTGTCCCCTTCTACTATAGGTTGGCAATGTGTATGGACTTCTGTGAGACGTATTTGAGCAGAAACAATCTTTTCCAGTACCCAGGGCAGGGTCTACAATTGTTGGGTCTATAATGTTCTATCCATGGAACAACTTGTTTAGTTCATCAGGAAGACCTACCTTGGGGTCTTGAGCTGAGAGCCCTGTGCTTCACAGACATATGGTATCCATTGATTTCCTCTTACTACTCGTCAAATCTCTGGAGAACTAGAAAAGTTGCAGGAAAACAAGCAGGTGAGCCTAGGGGCAAGGAAATTATTAATTTGGAACATTCCATATGGCTTTATCACCTCTTGATGAATTAGGTATGTTACCCCAGGCATCTATGAGAATATGTTATTTAATAAAAAAAAATTTTAACTAGTCTATAGTAATTAAATTACTTTTATTTATTATTTTCTTTGAACCAGAATTAAAATTGAAATCACATCCTTTGGTAGTGTCACACATACAATAAAAGTCTTAGTGTCAGAGTAATAACAGAATTTTGTTTTGATGGACACCTAAATAACTAACACCTCCATTAAGACATAGGTAGATTCTCTGCATCGAGGTTATGTCCTAGTTGTTCATTTCAATAACCTGAAGAATTGACAGTAATCATTTCATTTGTGCTTCACTGGTTTCAGGATGCATGAATGTATGCAATGAGACAAATTAAAACCCTCTTATGAAAATACCAAAGCAGCATTTAGGGCATTGCTATGTGTTTTTAAAGGGAAGAATAAAAAGGGAAATTAACATTTAATATGCAGGTACTTCTTTTTAAACTTTTTTCTAGGTACTTCAAAATTCACTAACCCAAGTTAGCTCTCTTTATAATCCTTTATTAACAAATATGGAATCTCAGGCTGAGGAGGCTAAGTGCTTTGTTGAAGATCCCATAGCTGACAAGGAACACAGAATATACAAATCCATGTTTAATTCCAAAGCCTGTTTGGTTTGTGCAACTATATGATACTTAGCGGGACTAAATGGCATTGGGGACCTAGTTTTAATGAATTGCTTCTATGTTTAATAATGGGTCACTGGAATCTAGAGAAGCCACGAAGTATAACAGATAGAAACGTGAAGTTAAGGCAGATTGCTTAGTGCCATTTCTTTGTCTAAAGTAACAAAAAATCAAATGAAACAATAAATATGAAATGCTGAAAATACATTCTCTGTTGTTATTTGCTGTTGGTATTAGGAAAAGGCCTACAAAACAGGGATAGCCAAGTTCCATGGATAACTCAGCCATCCAAGGATGTCTGCCTTTGGAGGCTGCTGGGATATCAGTTCTCATTCTCTTCAAGAAGGCAGGGTCAGGAGAGTCTGATTGTAAGGTTCTAGTGAGGAGGTGCTTTAGCAAAGTGATCAATGTTGCCAGAGCTTTTCAAAAGATATGATGACCATGCTTTCTCTCAAGACATCAGCCAAGGCTTGACATCCAGCATAAAGCATAGATCTGTCAACAGCAGTTGCAGCACCAATACTTAGACCCCACGTGGCAGAATTACATGCCAACCACCCAAAATTATTTATTTATTTTACCCTACTATACAGAGCTCCAGCAAAGGGACGGGGAAAGCCCTACCTCTTTGATTTCTCCCCATGTTTACCATTGCTTAAGCAGTGTGTATTTTGGCAACAGGAACACCTGGCCTTGAGATGCAACTTAATCTCCACCATTCCAAAGCTTACCTTTCTGAGGACATCTTAGCATAATGTCTATGCAATAAGTATCTCAAGTTTCTAGTTATCCCAAAGGACACTGATCTCACATTACTACCATCTTAAAGTGAAAAATAACTTTGCTCTTAACTCACACCATACATAAGGCTGGAATGTTCTGACATTATAAGTAGGGTATATTTTGGTTATTACAATTCTAAACTATTTTTAAAAGTGCATAAAATTTCTCAGGTGAACAGAATCTTTGACATAGCATTCAAAAGGATAATTATAATTGAGAGAAACAGTTTCTCACACCAAGTAAGGAAGACAGCATAAGACAAGTGTTGCTCTGCACCTGCACTGAAGAGGAGGTATTACAGGTTGTGTATCATTGAGCTCACACATATACACATGCGCACACACACACACACACACACACACACCTTTTTATGAGGGCAATATTATGTCTTTGTGATCACTGAGGAAATGGAAACTCACAGTTGTCCAACATTATCCTGCTATCTATCCCAAGCTATCGCTCTTTCCTTTCTTCCCTTCTCCCCTTCTTTTTTACTTAATTATACACAAAGTTTCAATCATAGTGTGGAGTGTTGCAGAGGTGCAGGACACATGGACAGGGATACTGGCAAGGGAGCTGGCATGATAATCTGAATGAGGACAGCTTTGGCCCTGAATGGCCTCCCTCTAGTGAGCTCAGAGTGGAGGAACATGATCTGAGTTCAGTGCTGTCCAGTTGGTATGAAGAATGCTGAAGTTGGAAAAGACCTTAGAGATCAGCAAGTCCTGTGTTTCCAGCCTGACAACACACAGTTGCTTTGACAGCTTTTTAAAAAAAAAAAAAAAAAAAAAAAAATATATATATATATATATATATATATATATATATATATATATATATATTCTGGGTCTAGATTAGATCAACTGACTCCAAGTGTCTAAAAGGAGGCATAAGTATCGATTTTTAAAAGCCTCTCCAAAATGATGAGCAGACCAGTAATTGAGAATGAATAGTAGTCAATCTCTTATCTTATGGATGAAATAACTAAGTCCCAGAGAAGTCAAGAGACTTGCCAAAATCACAAACAGGTTATATTAAACTCAGAACTCAAATGGAGAGTCCTAGAGTTCCAGGCTCAGTTCTTATCTTTATTAAGTTATAAAGAAATGCATTTCTTTTTGTTTTGGTGTTTCTTCAAATATGCTTTAGAATACGACATAGAAATCCCTTTGTCTTCCACAGTTGGTCTACAATTCATTTAAATAAATTTAACCACATGGTTGTTTGCTGTATCTTTCTCTGAGTGTTATTACATATTTACCATGTGCTATAAAGCATTACAGTATTGTTAGGAAGAATAACAAGGATACCAAAATGAAAGATCCTTGCTATAATCTCTTGCCAGTTTTTTCATTCTGTTATTTAGGGACACATAACTACGTCCTTTCATTTCAGCTAAATGTCATATTCCTCGCAAAGGTTTTGAACATTGTGCTCAGCTAGATAATATCTCTAAGTTCTAATAGAGCACATTAAAATTTGTCTGATTCAAGAGTTATGAAATTAAAACTAATCCAATTGTTTAATCCCCCATTTAAACTTTTAGTCCAAAGATCAAAAGATTTTGTTTTGAGTCATAATCCATCTGCTTACATCTGTGATACTCTGGGCACACCTTTGCCCTCCTTCCAGAACCTCAAATTCCTCTCCCACATATGAGGATAATAACCCCCATCCTACCCCCATCACCTAATGCCAGGTTTAAAGGGCAAATTCCATTGAATGATGACTGTAAACTGGCTTTATATACATTGTGGGATATATTGCATACATGTATTGAAATGCTATACTGCGCCTCATAAATAGGTGCAATGAAAATGATGGAAATAATAATAAAATAAGTTCAGGGCACTGTTAGAGGCATGTGGAGGGAAGGTCTTTGGGAGACACTCATATCTCACCCAGGAGATATGAGTTTGAGTGACAGACCACGAGAAGTAAAGATGAAGCCCTCAGATATGGCAAATGGAAAAGCTCCCAGGCTCCTGGACAGATTATCTCCATGTGGTCTGATGGGCCAAGTGCATTAGAGGAATTAGTGGCATATATAGTATTCAGACTCATAATTACATTGAAGAATATGATGTGGAATCAAGGACCAGATTAAGCACAGACATGATTTGGATTTTTCCCCCTCTTATCAAATTTAAAATTCAGTTTCAAATTTTACAGAGAAAAAATAGTGCAACAATCACATTTTAAGATTGTAAAGCATTTTAATGATGTGAAAAAAGCAAAGGTGATACCTACATTAAATGCTCATTAAACCTTCTATTTGTATTTCCTGAAATACAGCCATCTGCTCTATAATTCAATTTTTTTCATCAGTAATGGGGGTTGAATCAAGAGGCACTCTACTACTGAGCTACATCCCCAGCCCTTTTTAATTTTTATTTTATTTATTTATCTTGAGACAGTGTCTTGCTCAGTTGTCCAGATTGGCCTTTAACTTGCAATCCTCCTGCTAAGCCTCCCAAATAACTGGTGCAATTGAAATGATAGAAGTAATAATAAAATAAATGTGCTATGGAGCCTGGTTCAATCTGAAACTTTAAAGATCTATTTTCAAAATGGTCAAAATTAAATTTCACAGGTCAGCAAAATATCACATTTGTTCATTTTCCACAACCTAAGTTTAAAAAACTGACATCTATAATTTTTAAATTTAGTTTGGTGTATCAAAAAATAGAATTTATTTTATAACACATTTTCTATAAAGGGGATCACATTTACAATTAAATTATCCACCAATGGGATTTATGATATATAATCAGGTGAGAGGTAGGGGTTCATTTAATTTACATATTTATATTATGGTGATTCAGTGAAAAACTAAATATGTTACAGTCCAGGAATCAAAACAACTACAATTGCTGTTGGAAACACTAAATCTGAGGACTCTGGCATGAATAATATAGTAATCCATTGCCTATTAGAGAAATTTTTATTGGGTTGAAAGGCTGTCTCTCACAGATGGCCTTGTTTACACTGAACTTAGAGTTCTGTGTACTATTTTGAACTCCTCATTTTAAAAGCATAAGTCATTTTTTAGAAGGAGTATAGGTGGGACATAAAATGAGAGCCCAGATTATACAGAACAAATTAAAAAATGAAGTAAAAATAAAAAATACACACAGTTGAATTTTATTATCTATCCAGAAAATAGCTGAATTGTCACAGAATGGATGAATGTATCCAAATATTTGAGAGATGTCATTGCATAAAAATGAGAGGAACTTTAATGGCTGAGGAAGTAAAACCTAATTTGATTTCCTCTGAAAACATAGTTAATGTCAAATCCATGAGGGTCATTGTGGACATTGCTCTCAACTTGAGATGATTAGAGGGCAGATGTTTTTAGAAAACAGCTGTGCATTTATCTTGGCTATGGACTTGGAAACTCAATAGGATTTATGAATAGATTCTGCATAAATGCGGTCATCCCAAGAGGGGAAAAGAAATCCAATGTTAGTTTAAGAGCAAAAGCTCAGTAAAACTGCTGCGCTCCTGTGTCTTCTCAATGAACGTCATTCCTCTTTCAAGTCTGGCAATGGTGTGTAGTTGATGAACATTTGCAGAATGGGTAAATCACTCTTTTTGTGATGTGATTCATCACCTTCAGGATACATTGAATATTTGTCTTTGATCTCTAAGGTAGCTATAAAATGTTTCTTTTACCAGACATGCACTGAAGCTTAGAAAGAGAGAGCTCAAATTCAACGTCCCTCCATTATTTCAGGAGACCAATAGCCAAGAGAATGCCCCAAGTAACTTGTACCTTTTTCTCTAGAGAGGCTCATTTAGCTATATAAGGACAATTAGTTTATGCATTAAGTCCAAGAAGGGCCATAGGCATCTGATTCAACAACAGTATTCCCAGTCAAAAAAACAAATCAACTCTGCTTGCATTGCAAATAGTGAGGCAACAATGAAGAGTGGTTCTATTCTAGATTTGGGTAAACTATAAAATACTTCTATAATTTTTCTATGGATTTTCACCCAGAAATATGCACATTCAAAATGTCCTTTTTTTCTTCTTTCTGGAATTGCATTATAAATATGGCAAGCCTATTAAATCAGGTACTTCTGAAACCTCTTTGGCTCAAGTGAATCATGAATCCAAATCCTGTGTTGATAATTTCTGGTCCTCTTCTAAAATACGGAGACAGATTTATCGTTAGATTGTCATCAAGGGAGAATAAAACTGGACAAGCTTTTGCTCTACAGAACAACCACAACTCTATGTAATGTTTCCAAACTTATATTCTCACCATTCTTATGCAGTCTTAGATAATGAGAAATGTCTTAATGAAAATAGATATAACCAAGGAAAATAAAGAAGAAAAAATAAGAAAAATAACCAAGTGTGAAAATGGTAGACATGAAGAGAGAGTTGGTTTCATTCGGACCAGAGGGTGATTGAATGTGCAATGTCTGAAAGTTAAATCTACCTTCAGTGCTGCCAGCTTAATTTGTTTTGGTAGAAGTCATTGAATGTGATTGTGCTAACGTATAAACTTCACATGACTTAAAAATATATTCATTCTTCATCAAGTAATTTTCTAGTGTGGTGTTTCGGAGAATAAGGCAGATCCCTTCCTTGGTCTCAGATAGGGACCAAGAATTCTCATGTTTCCACCATTCTTCATACCTCAGCATCTATATCATCTAGCTATCAAGAGAAGGAGCACAGAGACAACCATGTGGGAGGAGTTATGGGCCAATGCCAAAAGTAGCACGCAGTATTTCTGCTCATATCCAGTCACGTGACCAAATCTAATTGCAAGGACGGCATAGAAACAAAGACTTCTAGTATGCCTGGGAATAAGCAGAGAATGGAATTTGGCAGACAGCATGCAAAATTTGCCACATTCATGGTCCTGATTATTGATGCTTTGCTTTTCCAAGATCATTTTGTCTTTAGTAAGAACTGTATACAAAACAATTTCAAGAAAACATGAAAATATTGTTTAACTCTTCAAAATCATTGTTGAAATAGATCACAGAGCCTTTTTGGTAGGCCATCTTTCAATGTCTTTATATCTTTACAATATAAGTTTATGTATAATTCAGCAAATATAATAAATTACAAGGGAAAGCTAATATCAGTGTTCCCACAAGACAAGGAGGTATAGGCACTCTAGCACGAGCATCTACACCTCCTTCTTCATTCCCTGTGATGTATTTTAAAATAATGGCAGAAGAGAGTGATTCTGACCATTATAGGATAATATTTGTATAATCCTTTACCTTGGTAAGAGTGAAGAAATGGTAATTCAGGACTTACAACTCTCTGGATCCCCTTTCTATTCTCTTCTACCTCCTTTAAAGTGAAAAACCCATGTGTTTGGACCATTGAGGTTGGAAACTGAGTAATATCACTTCTCCAAAATAGATTTAATAGTAGGGCGGCTAGGGAATGGTTTCCTGACCTGTTTGAGGGAGAGTCCAGACCCAGAGAAAAATATGGTGTATAAGTTTTCATATCCATTAGTGGAAAAGAATCAGATTTAGGTTTTATTTTTAAAGTCAATTCTTGTAAAACTATTATAGTTTTTGCCTTCAACTGTCATCTTACAAGACTAACTTAATCTACGATATTTAGTGATAAGGATTTTCACAAAGTATTTATAACTTAATAATTCATATTTAATTAAACCTTTTTAAAATTAATTTCTTCTAATTTCAAATACATAATAGCCAGGAATACAATTGAGAATACAATTGAAGGATACTAGCAGCTACACATAGGTTTTTTGTAAAACTTGAAAAGGTAAGAATTTTTTGTATTATTTTTCTCAAAACAGACTCCCAAATCTGTGCCCCTTTGATGTATCACAAAACGTGGATCCCACCTCTGACTGCATCTCACCCCTGAATGTGGGATGATTGTTGGACAAATAGGAAGATATTTAAAATAATCCCTATTAACATGCCTTCTTAAGATTCCAGACTTCTAAGTGTCTTTCTAGACTGATCAAGGTCATTAGTGGTTAGAACTCTTTCTTTAAATAAATGAGCAATTCCTGACCACACTGAAAAAAATAATAATGAAGTTCATTTGAAGTAAAGCCATACATATAACCATGGTAAATGATAACCAGGAGCTATTAGGTGGTGCTAATAGATATTTGTGCATTCATAAGACAAATATTTATTGAGCAACTATTACAGGAGAGACATTATTATAGGTGCTAGGGAAAACTTAATGAAGAAAGTAGATAAACATTTCTGATGGAGCTTCTATTCTAATGGGGAGATTAAGCTAATAAAATAGGTAAATAAGATAAAGTTTATCAATGCCTAATAAGCATTGTGGGAAAAAATAAAAAGGAAGGAAGGTTGTATAAGGCTCAGGGACTAGGGATAACAACTGTATATAGGACAGTGTGGGAGTGTCTCACTATGAAGGTGACATTGAGCTGATATTTGGGGAAAGAATAATCCAGCCAGAGAAAAGTGCAGGGGCAAAGGCCCTGAGAAAGCCCCTTGTACACCTGTTTAAAGACTAGAAAGGGACAGAGTCTGAAGAAGAGTGAGCAAGAGGAAGAGGTACAGGTGCAAGATGAGATCAGAGACAATCTAGGAGTCCACATCAATGAGGGCCTTAATTTCTGAGGACACAGTGTTTACTCTGAATAAAATAGGATGCCATAGGGAGATGGTGAGCAGGGACTTGCAGAGATCTCATTTTCATTTCGCAGGACCACTCTGCAGTATAGTGAATAACTATGGTGGAGGGGAGGATGCTGGGAAGGAATGGGAAGCACTCTATTAAAATATTGGTATTCCAGTGTGGGCTTATTAAAGCAAATTTAGTTGCTCAGGAAGTATAAATAAATACAGAAACATTTTCTACCCCACTTTGTTAACCGTATACCTTTCCTCTTTAAGCTTTAGCTTGATGGAGTAAGTTAGAGGAAAACTGCATTTTGGAAATACAACCCCTTAGAAGTGGTTGGAAAGGAAAAGATTGGTAGTAAGCTGTTGCAAGCAGCACAAGGAAAGTACAATGGATTAGTCCTTGAGGGACTGCATCTGACTCCCAGGGCCAGTCCAGCCTGGAGAGCTGTGCCCTTATGCTGTGACCTCTGTACTCTTAGCTGAGAACAACAAATGATATCACGATGAAAGAAAAGAAGCACATGCTTGCTTGTTTCATCCCTATCACAGTGAAGCCTGAATGAAATTATCAGCTAAGTCAAGGCCTATCAACAACAGAGATAGACACTTCCCACTTTCCACTATCAGCACTCCACATGTTCTTGTTGGAAAAAGGAAAAACATATATGTATGTATGTATGTATATATGTATGTATGGATACATATATATAGTTATATTTATTTATACACACATATGTATGATTTGAATGCTTTATTATTTCTAGATAATTGCTACAAATTTGGAACTCACCTTGTCAATGCAGGTTTTGCTTTCAGAATTTCAATGCCATATGCCCTCATTAGTCTGGGTTAGGCCCATCTGATCTCATTGTTTTTTATAAATAATATTTTTTTATTTAAAAAAATTAAATTTGTTCTTTTTAGATGTACATGACAATAGTATGTATTTTGATACCTATAATATGGAGTATAACTTGTCTTAATTAGGATCCCATCTTGTGGTTGTACATGGTGTAGAGTTTCACCAGTCGTGTGTTCATACATGAACATAGAAAAATTATGTCCAACTCATTCTATTGTCCTTCCTATTCCCATTCCTTCTCCCTTCCCTTCATTCCCCTTTATCCAATCCAGTGAAATTCTGTTCTTCTCTACTCCCCACCCCCCACTGTGTGTTAGCATCCACATAAAAGTGAAAATATTTGGCCTTTGGTTTTTTTGCAATTGGCTTATTTCACTTAGCATAACAGTTTCCAGTTCCATACATTTAGTAGAAAATGCCATAATTTCAATCTTCTTTATGGCTATAGTAATATTACATTGTGTGTATACACCACATTTCCTTTGTCTATTCATCTGTCGAGGGCAGGTTGGTTGCTTCCATACCATGGCTATTGTGAATCTAGCAGATGTAAACATTGATGTGGCTGTGTCAGTATAGTATGCTGATTTTAAATCCTTTGGGTATATGCTGAGGAGTGGGATAACCGGTCAAATGATGGTTCCAATTCAAATTTTTTGAGGATTTTCCCACCTGCTTTATAGACTGGTTGCACCAATTTGCAGTCCTACCAACAATGTATAAGTGAAACTTTTTCCCCACATCCTCAACATTTATTGTTACTTGTATTCTTGATAATTGGAGTTCTCATTGGAGTGAGATGGAATCTCAGTGTAGTTTTTTTTTTCTGTCCTCATTTATTCTTTTTTTTAATTTTTAAAATTAGTTACACATGACAGTACAATGATCTTGACAATTCATACATTTGAATCAAATGGGGTATAATTTCTCATTTTTCTGATTGTATAGGTTGCAGAATCACATTGGTTATACAGTCACCTATATACATACAGCAATAATAATGTCTATTTTATTCTGCTGCCCTTCCTATCTCCCCTTCCCCTCCCCTCCCCTCCCTTCCCATCACATCTCTCTACCCAATCTAATGTGACACACTTCTTTTTTTTTTTCTCCTCACAACATCACACATGTATTCTGTATAATGATGAGGGTCTCCTTCCATCTTCCATGCAAATATCCTTCTCCCTCCTTTTCCCTCCCACCTCTCTTCACTATTTAGTGGTAATCTTCTTCTCATGCTCTTCCTCCCTATCCGATTTTGAGTCACCTACCTTATATCAGAGAAGACATTTGGCATTTGATTTTTAGGGATTGGCTAACTTCACTTAGCATAATCTGCTCTAATGCCATCCATTTCCCTGCAAATGCCAATTTTTTGCCCCTCACACATCACATATAGCTCTAATCTCTAGAGTATACAAAGAACTCAAAAAGTTAAACAACAAAAAAATAACAACCCAATCAACAAATGGGCCAAGGACCTGAACAGACACTTCTCAGAAGAGGACATACTATCAATCAACAAATACACTAAAAAATGCTCACCATCTCTAGCAATCAGAGAAACGCAAATTAAAACTACTCTAAGATACCATCTCACTCCAATAAGAATGGCAGCCATTATGAAGTCAAACAACAATAAATGCTGGCGAGGATGCCGGGGGAAAAAGGTACACTCATACATTGCTGGTGAGACTGCAAATTGGTGCAGCCAATTTGGAAAGCAGTATGGAGATTCCTTGGAGAGCTGGGAATGGAACCACCATTTGACCCAGCTATTCCCCTTCTCGGACTATACCCAAAAGACCTAAAAAGAACATACTACAGGGACACAGCCACATCAATGTTTATAGTAGCACAATTCACAATAGCTAGACTATGGAACCAACCTAGATGTCCTTCAATAGATGAATGGATAAAAAATATGTGGCATTTATACACAACTGAATATTTCTCAGTGTAGTTTTAATTTGTATTTCTCTAATTGCTAGTGATGTTGAGTATTTTTTCCTGTATTTGTTGACTATTCATATTTATTCTTCTGTGAAGTGCCTATTAAGTTCCTTTGCTCATTTATTGATTGGTTATTTGTTTTTTGGAAGTGTTAAGTTTTTGAGTTCTTTGTATATCCTGGAGATTAATGATCTATCTGAGGTGCAGATGGCAAAGCTTTTCTCCCATTCTATAAGCTCTCTCTTTACATTCTTATTGTTCTTTGCTGTAAAGAAGCTTTTAGTTTGATACCATCCCATTTATTGATTCTTGATTTTACTTCTTGCACTTTAGGAGTCTTGTTAAGGAAGTAGGTTCCTAAGCCAACATGATGGAGAGTTGGGCCTACATTTTCTTCTAGTAGGGATAATAGGTGTATGGTCTCTGGCCTAATGCCTAGGTTTTTGATCCACTTTGAGTTGAGTTTTGTGCAGTATGAGAGGGGTTAAATTTTTATGCTACTACATATGGATTTTCAGTTTTCCCTGCACCATTTGTTAATTAGGCTTTCTTTTCTCCGTATGTTCATGACAACTTTCTCTAATATGACATAATTATATGTGTGTGTGTGTGTGTGTGTGTGTGTGTGTGTGTGTGTGTGTGTTTGTCTCTGTGTCTTCTATTCAGTTGCATTGGTCTCCATGTCTGTTTTTGTGTCAATACCATACTGTAGAATAATTTAAGGTCTGGTATTGTGATGCTTCCTGCTTTACTTTCTCACTAAGGATTTTATTTTGGCAACTCTGGGCCCCTTGTTTTTTCAAGTGATTTTATGATTGCATTTCTGTTTCTAGGAAGAATGACATTGGAATTTTAATAGGAATTGCATTAAATCTTTATAGTGTTCTTGGTAATATGGCCATTTGACAAAATTAATTCTATTTATCCAAGAACATGAAAGATCTTTCCATCTTCTAAGATCTTCAATTTCTTTCTTTAGTGTTCTGTAGTTTTCATTTGAGAAGTCTTTCACCTCTTTTGTTAGTTTGATTCCCAAGGTGTTTTTTTTTTTTTTTTTTAATTTTAGGCCATTGTAAATGGGATATTTTTCCTGATTTCTCTTTCAGCTGTGATATCTTTTAAAAAAAATTAAGTTGTTGATGGACCTTGATTTTATTCACTTATTTATATGTGACACTGAGAATCAAACCCAGTGCCAGGCAAATGTTCTACCACTGAGATTATTGTTACTAAGCACAGTATTGCATAACAGATCTCTATACCTTCTTCATCTGCGTAACTAGCACTTGACAGCCATTGAGTAGCAATTCCTAGTTTCTACCGCCTTCAGACCCCAGAAACTACCATTCTGCTTTCTACTTCTATAAATCAGTTTAAACATTTCCTATAAGTGGAATCATGTAGTATTTGTCCTTCTGTGACTGACTTATAATATCCTCAAATTTCATCCATCTGGTAGCATGTGAAAGGATCCCCTTCTTATTTAAGGCTAAAGAATACTTATCTTTATGTATATATCACATTTTCTTTACACATTCATCCATCAATGGGCATTTAGATTTTTTTTTCATATCTTGGTTATTGTAAATAATGCTTCAGTGAACACAGGACTGCAGTTATCTCTCTGACATGCTATCAGCTCTTTTTGATAAATACCCAGAAATTGGGTTAAGAGGTCATATGATTTTCCTATTTTTAAGTTTTTGAGGAACCTCCATACTGTTTTCCATAATAAGTGTATCCTTCTGTAGTTCTACTAATAGTGGACAAGGGTTGTAAATTCTTCACAGAATTGCTGATACTTTATTATTTTGAATAATGCCCATTCTAATAAGTGTGAGGCAATATCTCAGACATCATACTCAGGTCATCATTTTCAACTAGAATCTCTTTACTGTCTGTGTTACTTGAGCGGGCATTCAGAAGCTAGAGACAAATGTTTATTTTTGGAGAGTACCTGAAATTTTTACTTACAAATAAGCATGTATCCTTTTACTCATAAGTAAGCTCATATTATTTTTGCTAGGTTTTCATTTATAAAATCCTGTGAAAAATGGGGAAAATCTCGTTCCTGCTATTAAATGTCTGTCCTCCATGCAAATATAAATATTATGCAAACTAACATGCATAATAGTATCATTTAACTACGTAATCTGGCTGAGTAACTAAAGACCATCTCAGGATATACTATTAAAATTTGTGTGAAGTTTTTGAGAAAGATTGTCTTCTGTGACAATCACAGTAAAATGCTATTTTCTACAGTTTTATATCTATATCACAGGAAAGTAAATATCAAAAGAGTGAATTTTGAGAAACTATACTTTTCTTTTTACTTCAGAGAAGCCATTTGACCTACAGAGAAATTTTAAATGAGCAAATGTGATTGACATTAATTAGAAATTAATGTCGAAGTCATAACCTTGTGATATTGAAAACAATTGGTAAAATATTTACTATTATGCAGAGAAAATACTTTAAAATAGTCATTCATTTTTAGGTATACTTCCATTAAGCTTGGGGACAAAGTTTTTTCCTCCCTGAATGGCAAAGCGCCAACATGGAGTCCATTGTATGGCCAACAGCATGAGTTACCATATTGTATGGCCAACAGCATGGGCTAACATACACATGGGAGAGCTGGTCCAGGAAAATAAACAGCACTTCATTTGTGGTCCCAGGTCCTCCAAGTACATCCTTGTATCTGGAGACTGAGGTTTAAAGTGCTGTTTCTGCCCATTATGTTCAGCTACTGCCCCACCCGAGTCTTGAGACCTCCAAGCCTTCTACATTTCCTACCAGGAAATTGTTCTTTCTCCTCAGTGAGGAATATCTAGAGAAAAATCAACAGTCTCCACCCTCTCCCCAGATGTTATCACATTGGAAGTATGGAATAGGGTGGAGATGTCAAAGAAGTTGAAGTTCTAAGTGCAATCTGGCTCCAGCATCTGTCACCTCATTGATTGCTGGGGTTGATCCACATAATATTGACCTCAGTTCCTTACCTCTCTCACCTCTCCATTTAGATTCCTCCCAAAGCCAAGTGTCTAGGTAAAAATAATCAGGTAAGGAAAATGACCTAGACAGGAGATCACTCAGGAAGATAAAGAGTAATAAAACTAAAATATAGCTGCTAAATATTGGGAATGTGCTGGCTACCAGGCAATGTCGTAAATGCTTTCCAAACATTTTCTCTTCTAACCCATATAATGGCCCCAGAGCTAAGTGTGTAATTATCTTTATCAGAAAATGGAAGCTTAGAAAGGTATAGTCATTTGGCCAAGAATATGCAATTAAAAAATAGTAGACCAAGATTTTAAATTTAACTCTGCTCTTCTAACTCTCAAGCGAATGTTTGAACAGGAACATTGTGATATCTCCCCACCTTTTAACAGGGAGCAATAGGATCTATATTGTTAACATACCCTTGTTCTTAACACCAACCAGCAAAAGCAGCTGTCATATGCTGCTGGCATTAGTGGAAGCTCCCAGGTTCCCAGCAACATTCAGCCTGGTCTTTCCTGTGGGAATCCTTCATAGATTTTTTTTCCTCATAGGAACTTCTGTTGATAGCAGATCCTAGCAACTACTCCACTGGGATTCTCAGTGTATCTCATCCCAGGTTCTAAACTGGCCATCAGTGTTAGTACAAGGTCCTGAAAGCTAGAGTAGATGAGGCGAGTGATTTACACAGGATAGTAGCAGGACCCTGACTCTCAGAAAGAGATAAATTATGGTTAAGAAGAGATGTAAAATGTTTAGACCAGCAATTCAAGGGCTAGCATCAGGCCAAAAAGATGAAAAATGACCCTGAACAGAGAAATTATAACAAGGTCAGTAGACATGAAATATGGGAGCAAAGAAGCTGGCTAGAAAGTACATTGAAACTGTATTAACAGCCAGTTAGTCCACTGAAATGGAACAGCAAGAAGAGCTGAGAGGGGTTTTATTGGTCAGTTTTTCTGATTTCTGCTTATTTCTTGTGGGAAGGTGGTTTCATAGAAAAAGAATACAAAGCACCCACAGCCTTCAAGAGCTCCAAGTACAACAGATTTGTCCTCATAGGGGACCAATGCAGTTGCATCATTGCCTCTCTAAAACCACCTCCTGGTAAAAGTCAGCTCTTTTAAGGATCTTCATCACATTGAAGGACACAAACATGAAGGACAGTAGAGCATCTTACTTAGTTCCATTTGCTAAGACTTTTCAAGGATCCACTGATCCTCAATTCCAGATGAAATCTCAAACTCTGTAAAGGAACCTATCAAATAGGTTATGACAGAGACTGTTTTTGCATACTACTATTGTGTTTGGAATTGGAAGAATTAGAGATGTAGCAAGTCCATGGTGTTGGCTAATGTGGACATCTAGTACCAGAATTAGCCTTGGTATGCATGCCCTTTAAGTTAATCAAAATGTTAAGTTTAAAGAATTAAGACTGGAAGTCCTATCCAGATAAGGAAGCTTGTATTTTTTAACGGTTAATAGGAGACTGTAATAAAGACATAAATACAATGTCCATTTTCCCAGGCTCTGGAATCCTACAGTTGAGTTTAAAACCCATCTAGGAGATTGATGGTCCTGAACACATTACTTAACCTTGAGCCAAGTCTCTATGCCTCAGATTCTTCATTGACCATACAAAAAATATAGTGCCTGTACTTCAGAGTGTTACATCATAAGGACTCAGTGAGATAATATAGACAAAGCATAGTATTTTGCACATGAAAACTGCTCCAAGTTTTCATTATTATTGTTATTATTATTATCATCACTATTATAATTGCATATTTTTACTCTCTTCAATTCTTTCCTTTCCCAAACATCTCAGAGTCTATGCTTGGGCTCTTTTAACTGGCAGTGAGTCAAAAGAGAATTTTCTATACCAAGTGATTGCTAAAGAATTCCTGGGAAATTCATAACTTCTTGATCTCTTTGGTAATAGTAACTAGAGTTAGGGCTACCTTACCTCTCATTTACTTCTTGTTTTATTAATATTACCATGATGTGAACTGTTTATAAAGTTATGTTACAAAAGTAAGTAGTTTATTTAAAGGCATCTATATTTGGGGCATGAAATTAACTCTCAGTTAAATTAGACTCTCTTTCCAAAAGTTAAGCAAATAATTAGTAGTGTAATGCTCAATTAATTGACTATCTACTGAGTGAAAAAGTCCTCTTTTTTTTTTTAATCCAAAATAACCTTTTTGTTTTCTTAATGTTTTCTTCTAGGGGAAGCAAGTGATTCCCCCTTTGGTCTATTTATTTATTTTCTGTTTTGTGATATTCTACTCTGTTCTTTTATACTCTCCCTTTAGTTGCAAAAACAATAAGGTTTATCTTAACAAATTAAACAATATAAAATTTGTAGCTGAAAAGTAAATAGCCTTCTCCATCTCACTCCTATGAGATATCAGTGTTAGAAGCTAGCATGTGTATTTCTTTATATAAGCTTCTGACACTCCCTAGCCTAACTTTCCATAAACACACCCAGCCGTCCCTATTATATTGAACCAAAACATGGCAATTTTTTTTATAGATCCCCACCATTCTTTAACACCAACCCACAAATGGAGCCAGACATTCTATTTTCTGTTTTACACACATGCCTCAGCCATCCCTTTTTGGTTTGCTTTAGCTACTTCACTTTGACTGGATATTCTCCACCACCACCCCAATTCTACCTGCTCTTGAAAAATGCACACCCTTTAACTTATCAAACTCCTTTATGTTAATTGTCTAAATCACACTTTGATTGCCTAGTTTATGCATGGTAGTATTTTATGATTTATATACTATTTAATACAGATGCCATATGTTTGAGGTTTTTTTCTCTAATTGCTTCATGTCTTTTGAGCTCACTGGACTTTATTGTCTAGCTGAGAAGTGTTGTGTTTTGTATATCTGTATTTATTCCATTGTTAGTCTAAGGACATAGGACAAACTGCAAAAGTTGATGCATCTTTTGTAATATAAAAGTCCTTACAATAGGGCTGGGGTTGTGGCTCAGTGGTAGAGCACTTGACTAGCATGTGTGAGGCACTGGGTTCGATTCTCAGCACCACATGTAAATAAATGAATAAAATAAAGGTCTATCAACATCTCAAAAAGTATTTTTAAAAAAAGTCCTTATATCAATACTAACATTCAATAATGCTTCATACTAGAGATTCTCAGTAATATTCCTTTTTCTTGATTATTTATTTTAATCATGGGATCCTTTAATTAAATGGAAATTCACCATGATAATAACATCAGACCACCTAAAAAAATTTATTCTGAGAAAATTTGTGTTATCATAGAGTGATTCTCCAAAGCATTCATGGTACTTATGTTACTTTGTCCCAAGATAATAAATTTTTAGTGATTTGTTAGAAAAATTCAGTTACGTCTGTTTGAGTTTTAAAAGTAAGAATCTAATAATACCTGTGACCATTTTTAGATCATTCTCAATGTTAAGCTAATACTAATATTTCTCAGATAAATATGATTTCCGTAGATTGTGAGATTTTATTTTGGGATGATATTTAATAGGTTGTTTTCTATGAATCTTTTAGTAAGATGAAATTTAGCTTTAAGTTTATTTAAGATGGATTTCCTTACACAAGAAAATCATCTCAATGTCCTGAATCTCCCCCAACCACACCCCCTCCAAAAAAACAGAAAGAATATTATCTCCATCTAGTGGAAAAATTATTATATTACAACCTACAAAAAAATATCTGATGCCCTAGAATATCTCCTATCACAGGCATTTTTCTGCCCTACTAATAAATATTTTGGTTTTAATTGGTAAGTGGTAATTTTATGGCAAAAATGTTAAATGTTTTAATATATTTAGCAATATTTTGCCCAAATGTAAGTAGGGTGTCCTTGTAATTCAGTTGCTTAATTGAATTGAAAAAATATTAAAATTTTAAAAATTACAGAATTGGGGGGCTACTTGGTATTTACTCAACTGAATTGAGAAAAACTAAACCAAAATTATCCTCCTATGTCTCCTATACTTCCATTCATGCAGAATGAAGAGAGTATGTTTCCTTTTAGTTTTTATAGCAGAAGGATCATCTTAATGCTAATGGGAAATCAGCGCACACAGCTTTCATTTGAGTGCTCATTCTTAGGTCCTCAGGTTTCAGCATGAACTACCTATGCATCTTTATAGGAGGGAAGTGCACTCTTCTCCTCTCCCTGTTCAAAAGTCTTTAACATCTTCCAACTATATATTGCATGCCTTCAAAAGCCATCTTTATATATCATTCATTTTTGGAGATATCTCAGATAGATATCCCAGTGAATTAACCTTCCTACCTTTATTTCTGTGTCTCCAAGTGCTCATGGTTGGTGTTCACTGACTGCTTATTTAATTACACACATTGGGGAAGAGCTTGCCTGAGATCTCCTAATATGGCTTGAATTCAAGGATTAGAGACCCTGTTCCACTCTGGCTTTCCTTGGGGTTGCCATACCACATATAACAGTGCTTAGCCTATCCAAGTGAATCAGATGTACCTTTTTTGATATCACAGTTACTGACACATAGTTGTGGTGAATGTAATTATACAATGGAGCTGAAGGAATGTCAGGAATGATAGATGATTAAATCCGGTTAGCTCAGTAACTTGAAAATAACTATTTTAGGACCTGGTATCTTTGTCTATAAAATGACTCTGTTCAACTAGATAATTCTTATTGTCTGAGGGTCCAAATAAATAATCCATTTATAAGGAGACACACTCATAAGAAAATTTTGAGTTGGAAAACATATTTTTGATTGGTTAAGCTACACTGTGAATTTTTTTTTCCATGTCTTCTACTTGATGGGTTGATTTGGAAGCAGGATTCTTTTGTTGTAGATTTGCAGGTGATTCATGAAACATCTAAGCCCTACTTTATTCTTCAGGTTTGGCTTCCAGTTTTTGGGTCCATAACACTATTAATAACTCCAATGAAGAAAACAAAGAACATTTTAAAATTCACTGCTTACTAGTTTGGATAACACTCTTGGGAGAAATGTTGATGACATCTAAACCTAAATGCATGTGTTTATTTATCATATAAGAAACTTCACTTATTCATTAACAGTTTTTTAAAATCACACGCCTCCTGGATTATTTCTAGCTATCTTATGAACACACAAGAGTTGACTTCATTTTGACACTTCTTGATATTTCACTTAGCAAAGCTCTTTGTGGAAAGTGCATACAGCTTATGAGTTTTATAATTTTAAAATATATGTGTATGTATGGTTCTTTTCCCCTCCAACTCTAAAAATCGATATTATTAAACATAGCACCAATCATTCATTCAAACCACTTAGGTGTTGTTTCATTCTTCTGTTTTGTGGTGCTGAGTTTTGAACTTGGGGCCTCATACAAACTAGGCTGAGCTCTACCACTGAGCTGCACTCTCAGCCCATTAAAGGGCAATTTTTAAAGTGCTGTTAAAGGCCTGGGGCCTGCCATGTGGAGATGGACAGCCACTACAGTCCTTTTAATGTTGCTAGAAATAATTCCAGTAAAACACAGAGTAGCCAGCAAAAGTTTACCAAAGAGACTGAGAAGTGAGGACACTGTACAGGAACTCCTGCAGAGAGGATGGTATGGTACTCACAGAGTTGGAGTTTTTAAGGAAATATTGACCATAGGTTTTTGTCTCTGTTTCCTGCCCCCTTAATTGGTCATAGTACCTTTTGAAAAGTCCCCACTAAGTTTACTTTGAGTGTCTTGCTGCTTTGGCTATCAGGGTGAGTGGAGGTTGTGACATAGTTTCAGTGATAAGGGAGGGGACTGGAGACGTGGTTACAAGAGATAATGATGACATGGTCCAGAAGCTCTTGTTTTTTCTTAAAAGGGTGTCATTTGTTAAGGCTGGGGGAGGTTTTGACATACCAGGTCTCTATGGCCAGGTTCCTATCCTGTCAGAAAATGCTCCCTGGGCTTTTTAGTTATACTTCATTGTCATTTCACCCTACTCACCTCTACCTAACAGTGGCCTGTGAAGCTCTAAGAATATTCTGAGTCTCCATCTTCAGAAAGCTCACCGACTAGGAATGGAGATCAGATGGTAGACATACTCAGTTCATTGCAAATTCTGTCATTACAAATGGAGAAGTGTCTTGAGATCATAGAGAAGAGCATCTCATGAATTTCTGAGGTATCAAGCTGAGGTTAAAGTCTGAGTCCTTAAGGATGAGCAACCGTTAGGCAGGAAAAAGCAGAAGCCAGGCAGGGCTAGCCTGGCCTAGGATGTGCTGCTCCAACGAGTGCAGAATACACTTGAGGCAGAGGGTTGCCAGCTGAGGTTGTGAAGATAAGTAATTGCAACTGACAGCAGGCAGTGAAGGCTTGTAGTCTAGTAAAAAAGTTTGGGCTTCAACTCAAAGATAATAGTGAATTATTGAATTATTTAAACAGAAGAAGGGTGCGGTAAGATTTGCATTTTAAGAAGAGTCACTCTTGGTACAGATTGGAAGATGGGTTCAGGAGACCAAGAGAAACGCTCTTATAATAATGTAGGTGGGAGTTGAATACCGGATTTAAAATGCCTGTAATAAATCAGGAATGGAAGGATAGGGGATATAATGGAAATTAGTGGCTGGATATGTTTATTGGGTAGAGAAAGAAGCTCGGGTTTGGAGGAGTAATAATAATAGGCATATAAGAGGCACTTGTTGAGTTGAACTCAAAGGTTTAGTGAATTTTTATGTATTTGCTCTTTTCAACAAATAATTCTGATTCTGCATTAGAAGAGCTGTTTTTAAATAATTGTTTCTTTTTAGCTGAAATTGAGTTTAGAATGATCTGTCTTTTGTGTCTGATCAGAAGTTAGAAAATCAGAATGTGAAGCCAGTGGGTGTGTGTGGGGGTGTGTTTGTGTGTGCGTGCACGTTTCTTATTTATGTTTACTTTTATTTATTTTAATATTATCATTTTTCACAAGCAGGAAGCAACTATAAATTTTCCCATGCTAAATTCCTTAATTGAAGCTAAATGTTTTGGTAAAATATCAACATGTTAGTGTTTACCACAACATAATTCCTTTTCTTTCATTCACAGTTTTGATGTGGACAATGGCACATCTGCGGGACGGAGTCCCTTGGATCCCATGACCAGCCCAGGGTCTGGGCTAATTCTCCAAGCAAATTTTGTCCACAGTCAACGCCGGGAGTCCTTCCTGTATCGATCCGACAGCGATTATGACCTCTCTCCAAAGTCTATGTCCCGGAACTCTTCCATTGCCAGTGATATGTGAGTACAGAAAGGGGCAGAAATGAAGAAATCAACCCAATTTATTTCCACAGTTGATGATGTAATAATACCAAAGCGTTTGTTCAACTGCATCACAGTTGAACAGGAAGAATGAGTAAAATCATGCAAACTGAAAATGAATGGTAGATTCAAGTTGAGTACTCTGTCACTCTTGACACATTTATTTTCCCAGAAAAAACATTGGGAAAAGTGAGAATTGCATTTTTAATAGACACTTACATTTAAACATCAGCTTTATATTTATGTAGGACCTGGTTTTTCGCTGCCCTGCCACATGAGTACTTTCTAATATTTTGAAAGACTTTAAAGTCAGAAAATCCCTGTGAATGGATCTCAAGTGATGTATATATAGAGAGACTAACACTGGTTTGTCAGATCACGTTAGAGATGTTTTGGAGATGTGGCTTAAATTAAGCCAATTTTTAAAGATTAATCACTAGAGGCAAGCCCATAAAACATTAGACAGACTCAAATATCACTGAAGACATGGCACACAATGGAAAATACTTTAAACTGCAGATCTTAGACTATTTTCAGCTCATTTTTGTAGCACATTCCATTCTTGTTTTTATGTACTATTTATGTGCTATGTTCTGCATTGTCATATTTGGTAACTTTCTCTATGTATAGAACTGATCTCCACTTTCCTCTTCTGGATCTAGACAACCGTCCAGGTACACTCACCATCTTCTCAAAACATCATCTCAAAAACTCAAAATGGGTTATAATTCATCTTATAGGAATTAGACTCTATGAGGCCCCTAAGGGCCTGTGTTATTCTTGGTATCCTAATAGATCATCCAAGTATTGCAGGTGGTCTAAGTGGAATTCTAGAAATGAAGTTGTGTTCTACTCTTCATTATAACCTCTAGTTATTATTAGGTGTTTACTTTTAGTTGTTAGTTTTTAGCATTTGTATTATTGTTGTCCACTCTTTATTTCCAAACAACTTTCTTTTCTCATTGGCCCTATCTCTGTGCTATTCTTATCCCACTTTCATAGGTTTGAAATTCAGGATAATTGTCTATTAATTCACCAATAATGAAAACACTTCTTGAGACTTCTGGTATATTCAAAGTTCCTATTCTGGAGTGGGGAGTGGAGATCTGGAATTTTAGTTCATTGTTATAAAATTTGGAGCATAGCATCCTTGAGGTATTTACAGATCACTACAAAAGCACGAAAAAGAGAAGGGGGATTTTCTGCCCAAGGGAACAGTGCAGAAAACAACAGACAAGGAACAATATTTGCAAAATATGAGGCATGGAAAATGACTCAATTAAGGAGTGACAGTCTGCTTGGTGTAGGGAGCAAAATGTGGCAAGATAGAAAGATTCAAATGCAGTATATGGGAGCCAAGAGCCATGGAGGTTCTTAGCTCAGGTTTGCCCTGATTATATTCTTGTTTCCATGCATTCCAATCACTCTATTGTGGAATCTTGGCACAGGGAAGTGGACACAGGGAAGTGATTTGTGTCACCATTCACAGAAACAGAGCAGAGTAAATTTGATGAAGACCTAGATCAAGGAAATGGCAGTGGAGAAAAGAGATTGGTCCAGATGCAAGAGGGACAAGGTTTACAGAAGTGTGTGCATGCATGTGTGTTGGGGAGTAGCCACCTGGGGAAGGAGAATCAAAGGGATTGCTAAAGTTTTTACCCTGGATGAGTAAAATGGTGATGTTGATGTGAGGAACAAAGAACAGAGAGTAGACAACATGATGGCAGGTAATAAGTAATAGATTTGGCCTTTATCGGATGAGCATAGGGGAACAAGACAACAATTAGGCCCAAGGACAAAGAGCAGAAATAGTAGTCCACAGGACCAAGAGAACTTAGAAGAACCAGTTACTACCTCTGATTACTAGGTCTTTGGATGACAGTTGAGTGAAGCATTCTTAGTCAGGTAATGGAATTAAAAACCCACTATGTTGAGGAGTGAATTGAAAGTTGAGATCTGAGCAAGTACATGTATCTTTTGAGAAGGTTAATGAGGGAGAGAATAAGATTGCTTGAGGAATAATTAATTTTAAGGGGAACCGTTTCTTGTTTTTTTTTTTTTTTAATTTGGGACACTTGAGATAAATGAAAATAGAGATTAAAATTTAAGGAAAAAAGAGGTTAAAAAGTGGAGTTGTCATTGCTGAAAAAATATGATTCTCAGTTCAAGTAAAGAGATTATCTCTGGAAAAGTAATACTGTATTCTTTAAGACGAACAAAAAAAGAATCAAGTGAAAGGGGAAAACATAAATCTAGAGATGAATGAATGTTTAGAGAGTTAATGGCTAATGATCTCTACTTTTGCGATCATAGAAGGTATAACCATTAAAAACCAAAGAAGAGAGGGATAAGGAACACGTGAGAAAATCACCATGAAGATCAAAAAGAATAACAGAATGAAGATGACCAGAGGAACACTGAACATCCCCATAGATCACAATAATAATTTTGAATGGAAACCAACTAATCTAACTTTATCAAAGGCAAGACAATTTTGGAAAAAAAAACTCACAATGAATTAGTGGACTTTATGTAGTTATGTGTTCTGTTTTTTAAAATTGTAGAAAATTGATCTTTTAGTACCAGCTTGTGTAGATAATTCCTTCACACCCTTTACCCAAGTTAATAAGGATTAAGTATATACACACATTTTATAAAAGGACTATAACATTTCATATTTAAATAGGACCTTTATTTTCAAAGCCCACTGAAAGGGATGACCTGGTCTTATGCTAGACCAATACAAGAGTTTCTTTATTAGCTTAGCCTCATTGTAGGAGTGACTGGTTTAATCAGGCCATGATGCAATTCTGTATTACAGAAAAATAACATCTTGAACGTGCTCAGTTTTCCCATTCCCTTGGTATATTTACATATAAGATTTTCCTTTTATACTCACTGACACACAGAGTACATTCTTTCTACCAAGGAGATGAAGTTTCTGTGGGAAGAAAGAGAAGGAGAATAAATAATTACCAATTCAGTATAAATCTGAATCATCCCAGGCCATCTACACATAAAGGATATGCCTTCTCTTTACTGGACTCTCCTGTAGCTATATGTAAGCTTGTTTCCTTACCTTATCTCATTCAGAATTCTGTGAAGATTGTCCAACAACCATAATTCAACTGTGCTTGATGAGTTTATATTTATTGGCCTAGTTGAGCTTTCTACTGAGAAAATTCCTGAGAAATTTCAGGCACAAACAGTACCAGTGGAAGTTTGTGATTATCTATACGAATGAAATGCTTTAGGAAACCTTTAAATGTTCAGTAATTTGGAATGTAATTGTTTAATTTATTGAAAAAGTGATGAGGAAAATAATCACTTCCTAGTAGACTGGATTTTGTGACTTTGTCTTCTATAAACAATTCTAGAAAACAGTTGAGGCATGTGGAGAGAAAAGGCCAATAATATTAGTAATGATAATCATAACTCACATTGCATGTTCTACCCTTAGCTTTCCCAGATATTTTCATACCAGCTGTTTCATATGAGGTACTCACAGTTCTTTCAATGGGGACATTATTATGCCACTTGCAGGCAAGAGATCCAAAGTCCAGTGATTTTAATCTTGCTTAAGAACACAATAAATATTATCAATTCTAAAAGAACATATTTTGATACTACCAATGGGAATAAAGTGCTGTGAACTACTATAGCAAAACCAAATTAATTAGGCCAAATGAACCACTTAGTGCTGTGAAATTTGGTCAGAGAGGTTATAAGACAAAAATGCCACCCACTCAGCAAACACATGGATCTTAAGGAAGCACTTGCTTAAAGTGGAAGAGAAGTTCCTGGGAGCTTCTACTCTCAGACTACCACACAGTTTGTTGCATGCAGATGACACAGTAGCAACTTAATTTTTAATAAAAATAAGGAGAAAATCTTAAGTATTCACCTGAGTAAAAAAAAATTAATACATAAAAAGCAAATTTGAACTATTCTTAGTAGTTTCAAAATGATTTTATAACAGTAGAAAATAGATTTAAAAAAAACGTGCCTCAGTGATGTCATGAAGAAACATGATGGAAATTTTAGAGTAAACAGATAATTATGTTTTTTTTCTCATAAATTTCTTCAAAATATGTTTAAAATTATCTTTCAATAACAGTTACCTCTATTGTTGCCCATCATCCAATAATATAGTGTTTCTGTATGTGAAAACATATGAAGATATGGTAGATTGTGAGGATTAAAGGATAATTAACAGTGATAAGACAAATAGCATTTAGTCATAAAGCTATTACTTTATTGAATATCAGCTGCTTGTCAAATAAGTAAAAAAAATCAATTCACCTGAATAATTGATCCTTATCCCCCATCACCTGCTGAATAAACACTAACATACAGAATGCAAAGTTGACCCAGAGAGCCCTTTACTCATGCTTACGTGCTTTACCTACACACAGAATATGGGGTGGAGGTGAATGTGAAAAGGGTGCTAAGAAAGAGATGAGTGGACTTAGTATACCAAAAAAGCTGGGCACACTTGGTAGTCTAGCTAACTTGTTCCCATGTATCTATAATTCTCTAGACCTCACTGATCAGGCTGCAGCACTGCCCCATGTGGGCATGCTCTTACCTAATGGGCACTATCCCCTGCCATATCTCAGAATGCCACCCTGTCCTTAGCAGTTAACAAGTGCCCCTCCATCCCGGATTTCGAGTGCAGTTTTTAGGTTCCAGTCCTTCATTCTCACTACCTGGGCTACTAAAAAGAAGGGTGCCGCTAGTCTTGAACTTGCAAAGGCAGAAGGACAGCCTGTTGTCAATTCATATTGACAGTTTACATGACTTTTCCTTGATCCTACTAGGGTATCTCCAAAACTAAAAATAATAAGACATGGTTAGTTTTACTAGATGTATGTAAAAAGTTTCTAACAGTCCTAGCTAGTTTTTTATCTTATTATATGAATAAACATTTCAAAAGCAAACTGATTTGCCTCTTGAAAGCCATTGTCCATTAACTAAATGCAAAATGGTATCAGGGGTAAATCATCTTTCCCCAGTTCCTGAGTCTTCCCAAATGAGGTGGGTAGGAATAAAGGGACGAGGGCCAGGGTTCCCTAAATATCCTCTGGGGTAACCAGAGGGAACTCACAAAGGCAAAAGGGATATTTGAAATATTCAAGGGAAACAGAAACATCCGTCAATCACCTGGAAAGCAAATAATGGCAGTTTAGATCATGACATTCCTTTCTGTTACCTCATATGTTTGCAAAACTGGATTTTCATTGGTTGCTAGATGAAAAGCAGGTACTGAGCAAAAATCAATGTGGAACCAGATATGAGAAAGGCAGAGCCCAATCTCATTTCAAAGTGATAAGATGCATAGTGCTCAATAGGTGCTACATTGTTGAGATAACACCTCATTTAATTGTTTGGACTGAACTACTTAATAATCCTGACTGTTATTTGTTTGGGCCAATGGAGTGTTATAAAAAATTACTGAGTTGTTAAGGACTAAGAAAGTTGGAGAACCTCTGCATCAGGTTGTTGTTTCATGTCCTTAGGACTGGAACTAAACAAAATCTCTGTGTGAAGAGAAATTTTGTTAAAAAAGAAAAAAAAACATGTTAAAATTCATGAATTTTTTTGACAAGTTCTAGAGTAAAGAGTATATCCTGTTCTTAATTCTGTTAGGATCCCAGGTAGCCAAAATCTTTTATTATTTGATAATAACCAAAGTAGCCTGCTCTTTTCCTTCATTCCTGCCAAGTGGCCACCATTGTCATCGTCATTGTGGAGTGCTGATGTGCAGGCTACCACCAGCTCCTAGATCTCAAGAAGTCTACTGACACAGTATTCTAAGATCATTGGCTACCGGAGTACCTGCTTAATATCAACCATCTTTTTTCCTTTTAGTCTTTTTTTTATTACTATTATTCTGCAAATCTATTCTTCATTCAGTCACTAAGTCATTTTATTGTGAATCAAAAAATGAAAAATAGAAGTGGACTGAGCTTAGTGGTAGAGTGCTTGCCTTGCTTGCCCAGGCCCTAGTTTCTATCCCCAGTAGAGAATCAAACACTCCAGGAGTTCCATGAATAGTAAAATACAATTTAAACATTTTTTTTTAAATTTTTGAACTAATAAAATAAAAATACCAGCTAAGCATAGGGACACAGAACTATCAACCCAACTACTTAGTGGGCTGAGGCAGGAGAATCAAAAGTTTGAAGCCAGTGTCAGCAACTTAGCAAGACCCTGTCTGAAAATAAAAAATAAAAAGGATTGGGCATATAGCTCAATGGTAGAGTAGGCTTGAGGTCAGTTCTCAGTACCAAAAATATAAAAATTAAGAAAAAAAAACCCTGAATACATATTTTAAATTTTTATTCTTGTGTTTTAAAAACATCACAAAAAGGAGATCTGAATGTTTTGACATTTTGAATGGATGGGTTTTAAGTGCCGTGGGGTAAAATTAAAGTGTCAATTTTTTTTGACAAAGCATAGATTTGTTGAAGAAGAAAACAATGGCCCAAAAAGTATTGGCAGCACTTTCTTGGAGTCTAGAAATATTTACATCTGTGGGGCTTCAGAATAGTCTAAATCCACATGGGCACCCAGAAGGTATCATGGTCAAAACAAAACAGTATTTTAAAGCCTGAGTTAAATGTAGTTATACTGCATATTTCCATGCCTTGAAAGTTCATGATCTACTAAAATGTCAAAAAAAAAAACAAAAAACAAAAAACAAAAAACACCTGGAAGATCGACTTAGGGTTGCTAAATTTGTACTTTGCCAGACAAAGGATACTAACAAGAAAATTCCCACTGATACACACCATCATTTTTTAAAAGAAAATGCATAATCTCATAATAAAATTATTTTCCAAAGAAGTGTGTTTGGCTTTTTTAACATTTCACTTCATGGCCCATATTTAATCTCACTTTGACAAGAACCAATAAACATTTTGTTAGGTAAGTCCCAGATCTCAGAATGGCATTTGGAAACTACTGATCCCTGCCACTTGCCAATGGCATGACTGTGATGAGTTACCTAAGTTCTCAGAGCCTGGTTCCTTGCCTTGGCATGGGAATATGAGTACCTTGTAATGCAAAATCCTTGAAATTAGATATTGCCCATTGGTGGAGATCCATGCCTGATACATAGTAGGTTCGTATCAAGCATAATGCTCTCCTCTCTATTTGATCAGACCATTCCTTTTAATCTGCTAAAATCTAGCACATACTGTCCTTTAAAACAGTTGCATGCACTCCCATAAATCTTCCTCCTAGGAACCCATGCTGGAGAAGAATCAAGAGGGCAGGGCCTCTGACATTAGAAACGGGCCTGTCAAATAAGATCAACAGTGAAAGAAGAGCCTGTTCCTAGAACACAAAATGAGGTGAAAGTCCTTCTCTGTGAACTCAACCCTTTCCACCTTCCTTCTTCCCCTCTGTGGAAATAAGACTCAGCCTAGTACTGAAAACAGCTGATGGTCATTCGTGACATCAGCACTCCTGGAAAATCCCCCTGTTACACTGTTTTGTTTGTTTGTTTATATATGGTGCTGAGAATCCAGCCCAGTGCTGCCTTACACAGGCTAGGCAAGTGCTCCACCACTAAGCCACAACCCCAGGCCCTATTGCACTAGTTTTTATCAAAGAAAAGAATTCAATGTACTTAATGAACATGTTTACAAGCATGTGTTAAGCACTTTTTAAATTACTCAAATCAGAAAAAAATTTTTGATACATAATTTTAAACATAGATTATCTTTTGTACTGTCATATGACTTAACAAATTGAAAGTCATTTATTGGCCTCATGTATTTTCTAAGTTTTTTTTCTTGTAGCACATAAAGAGATTCCATTGCAGATGAGAGAATTTTTTGCTTATGATGCATAATACCTCTAATTTCATTTGCTATATCATCAGTGCATAATCTTAACAGGGATGAGCATGAGTGAGTCAAAAATTATGGATCTTTGTTTTAAGAACTTTTTTGATCAATGATCAGTTCTAGGTTTTAATCTGTTGTTGTTGTTTTATTTAGTTTTTAATTGACAAATAATATGTGTCTGTGTAGTGCGTGTATGTGTATGTGTGATGTAGAATATAATGTTATAATATTTGTATGCATTATGGAATTATTAAATCAAACTCATAATATGTCCATCAATTCACTTATACTTTCTGTGATGAGAACATCTAAAATCTATCCTCAGCAATTTACAAATATGCTTGGTATTATTCTTAATTATAGCCTACCTTATAAGTCTCTTAAATGTATTCCTCCTAACTGCATATCTGTACCCTTCAACCAACATCTCCCAACCCCATTTTCCAGCTTCTGGTAACCAACATTTCTACTCTCTCCAAGACTTCTTTTTTTTTTTTTTTTTAATAGATCTACATTCATATGTGCAATAACACCTTATTTGACTTTCTGTTCCTGGCTTATTTAACTAAGCATAATGTACTTTAGGCTCATTTCTGCATCATTGTTTTCAAACTGGCACAATTTCTTTCCTTCTTAAGGGAGAGTGCTATTTCATTGTGTATAGAGACCACATTTTCTTTATCCACTCATCTGTTGGTTGACACTTAGGCTGATTCTGTGTTAGCTATTGTGAATAGTGCTCTAATAAAACAGTAGTCCAGATACTTTTTGACACATTGATTTCATTTTCTTGGCTTATAAACCCAGAAATGGATCATACGATGGTCCTATTTTTAATTTTGGTGAACCTCCATAGTACCTTCCAGAACTGCCGCACGAATTCACATTCCCACCAACTGTGTACAGTGTTTTGTTCCACATCTTTGTCAACATTTTTTATCTTTGGCTTTTTTGATTAAAGCTACTTTTTTGGGTGAGACATGATAGCTCATTTTGATTTAAATTTGCATTTCCCTGATGATTACTTATGTTAAGCACCTTTTCATATATTTATTGGCCTTTGGTATGTCTTATTCTAAGAAATGTTTACTCCGTTCTTGTGTTCATTTTTAATGGGTTATTTGCTTTCTTGCTATTAAGTGATTTGTTAATTATTAAAATGTTAATAAGTGTTAAGCAGGTGGTTACAAGATTAGCTGGGCACAGTGGTACATGCCTGTAATCCCAGTGGCTTGGGAGGCTGAGGAAGGAGGATCATGAGTTGAAAGCCCTTGTCAGCAACTTAGCAAGGCCCTAAGCAATTTAGCAAGAACTTGCTTCAAAATAAAAAGGGTTGGGGATATGGGGATGTGGTTCAGTGTTTAAGTTCCTTTAGGTTCAATTCCTGGTACTAAAAGGAAAAAAGAAGAAAGAAATTTAGAATTCTAAACATCTAAGATTATAGTATTTTCTAAAGTGATTTAAAAAAATATATAGTTGTAGATGGACAGAATGCCTTTATTTTGTTTATTTTTATGTGATGCTGAGGATCCAACCCAGTGCCTCACACATTCTAGGCAAGCTCCAGCCCCTAAACTGATATTATTTTTTTTTGAGAGAGAGAGAGAGAGAATTTTTAATATTTATTTTTTAGTTTTCGGCGGGCACAACATCTTTGTTTGTATGTGGTGCTGAGGATGGAATGAATCCTGGCCGCAAGCATGCCAGGCGAGCGCGCTACCGCTTGAGCCACATCCCCAGCCCCCTAAACTGATATTTTTAATCCAGTAAAATATCAATTAAAATGTAATGTTTACAGGTGTTCTCTGAAGGATTTTCTCATTGATTATAATAGGCAAAATGATATAGTAAATTCTCTTAAGATGAAAGTGTTTTTTGTTTTGTTTTTAATTGTTTTTTATTTTTTTAAATTAGTTATACATGACAGTAGAATGCATTTGTCCACTTTGATATGATATATATAGATGGGATATAATTTCTCATTTTTCTGAATGTACATGGGTAGAATCACATTGGTCATGTAGTCACATATATGCATAAATCAATAATGTCTGTTTCGTTCTACTATCTTCCTTTCCCCATCTCCCCTCCCTTCCCCCCTTTCACTTCCGTCTACTAATCTAAGGTAACTCTATTCTCTAGTGCCCTGCCCCCTTATTGTCAATTAGCATCCACATATTAGAGAATATGTGTTTTGTTTTGGAGGGATTGGCTTATTTCGCTTAGCGTATTCTCCAACTTTATCTATTTACTGGCAAATGCCATAATTTCATTCTTTTTTTTAAAGCTGAGTAATATTGCATTGAAAAAATATATACATATATACAATAATACCTTATTTGACGTTCTGTTCCTGGATATATATATATATATATATATATATATATATATATATATCTCCCATTTTCTTTTCCCATTCATCTATTGAAGGACACCTAGTTTGGTTCCATAGTTTAGATATTGTGAATTGAGCCGCTATAAACATTGACGTGGCTGCATTACTGTACTATGCTGATTTTAAGTCTTTGGGGTATAAACTGAGGAATGAGATAGCTGGGTCAAATGGTGGTTTCATTCTAAGTTTTTTTGAGGAATCTCTTACTGCTTTCCATAGTGGTTATACCAATTTGTTTTCCTCCCAATGGTACTTTTCCCTGTCATTTGAATTACAGAAAGCAAAGAATTAAAATTTTAAAAAAGAATTTTCTTTTAAAAGAAAATTTTCTTAGGATTACATATACACATATATACAAAATATGCATACATAAATTTACTTGTAGATATTTACATTAGAATGTTTTGTTATCTGTACACTATCCTCAGAGGTCTTTGTTACATATGACTAACATGTTCTTATCACACCCCGATTATGCACATATGTTATTGAATTGTCAGCCAAAACTTTACACCTGGATGGAAAAAAAATTATTATTTTATTTTAGGGTTGTAGGACATGAAAATCATTAGGTAGACTAAGCTTGTTTTGCTTTATTAGTCATTGATAATATGTTGTTTGATTAGCTTGATTTTGTTGTTTTTACATTATTTTTTGCATTCATGTATAATTCTTCTAATTGTTGTCTTTTTGATATTATCTCATGATACACAAAAAATATATCAAAGATTAAGCATTGTTTTGGATGAGGTTTAGGCATTGATAAATGTGTTCTAACTGGAGAATTACATAGCACATGACAAAGATTTGGATCCTGGCCCCAGAGTCACATGACACAGATTTGGATCCTGGCCCCAAAGTCACATGACACAGATTTGGTTCCTGGTCCTATCACTTCATGGACATGTGATTTTGTGTCTTTCTTAGGCCTCTGTCTTCTCCCCTATGAAAAAAAAAAAAAGAGAATAGATCATTATTGTAACATGTTTTGCATATAGTAATAACTCAATAGATATTAGCTATCATTGTTGTTTATGATAACTAATTTTTGTAATTATTACCACTGCTATTTATACTTTCATTGAATGTTTATACTCTGAATTCTTAAAAGCAGTATAGTGAAATTGTTTTAAGAAATAAAAAATAATAAGAGATTATAAAGGCTCCTAGTGCTAAAGCCAACAAGAAGAAAGGTGTCCCTGAGTTTCACAATTTGAAATAGATTTATATATATAATTCCAGGTGCTGGTTTTGGTTAAACTTATTCTTTTATGATGGCAGTGTACTTTTCCAAATTTGATACTATACTTGAATAGTTTATGGATCCCAACAAGGCTTCCATAAGAAGGTTTGCTTTTAGATATCTCTCTCTCTCTCTCTCTCTCTCTCTCTCTCTCTCTCTCTCTCGTGAATTGAACCCATTGGTTTAACTACTGAGCAGATTCCCAGTCCTTTTTATTTCCGAGACAAGGTTTATACTACATTGCTTAGGACCTTTCTAATTTGTTGAGGCTGGCCTCAAACTTGCAGTCCTCCTGCCTCAGCTTCCCAAGTCACTGGAATTACAGGCTGTCACCTCCCACCTGGCTTTTCTCTTTCTCTCTATCTGTTTCAGCTTCTTGTCTGTGTTTCTAACTTCTTGTTATGGAAAGAACAAGAAATAGGGAAAGGATGGCAAAGGCATAAAGAATGGGAGTTTTTAACTCTTGTCATTCCTGTTTTGAAAACAAGAGTCAACAATTGATCCTCTGCCTCTGGTAGCCCTGACTCAGGACCTAGCAAGGCCTCTCTTTGAGAGCAGAGGTGGGGCAGGTGTAGGCAAGCCTACCCATCGCAGCCAGCTCAGTGACTGGGCATGTGGCACCTCCTTCCACATCACAACACTCAAGGCCATTGTGACACTGCCTCCACAGTGACCTCCAGTGACTTATCATATATGTTCTGGAAGTCTCTGCACTTGACCTTCGCTGTGACTATTACCTGGGTCCCAATCTTCTTGGTCTCCACATGCGTGTGTGTGTGTGTGTGTGTGTGTGTATACATATATATGTATATATATAAAATGTCAAAAAGTAGCTTTCTCCTGAGTACTATCAGCCCTCAATCTCTTCCCACCTGTGTCCCACGCAGTTCTGAAAAGAACTTTATCTGAAAGCTAAAATTAGCTTCCCTTTAAAATAGATCTCAGATGATTTAAGTTTGTTGAAGTGTTTTTTTACTTAAAGAAAAGGTGATATTGAATAATTCTCCCTCAAATTTATGACACCAGTAGTTACAATTTCAAGTCTCCAGGCACTACTAACTATGAGGGGGGTAAACTTCTTAATTTGTTAGAGACTCTGTCTTTTCCCATCTCAGAAAACCCCAATTGATTGCATGATATTATACACCCTCCTAACTCTTTTCAGTATTTTAAAAAACTTCCTTGTTGAGAAAGTTGTTCAAGTGCCAATTGCAGAATCACTTTCTTTCAAGGGCTTTTTGTTCATTTTGTTTTGTTTTGTGTCTGGTGGTGCACACTGTAGTCACAGCTGCTCAGGAGGGTTGCTTGATCCCAGGAGTTTGAGACCAGCCTGGATAACATAGCTGTCTCAAAACAAAAAGACAAAACAAACAAACAAACAAACAAAACCATAAACTCACATGTACTTTAAGCCAATCATATGTAACAAAATTAATCTTTTGTTAATCTTAAGTCCCAAATCTCTTTTAATTATATATGCAAAGTTCAGTACACAATTAAAAGATACATTTCATATTATATTTATTTTCTTCTATCCACAAAAAAAAACATATATTACCTACATCATTATATTTGAAAATAGTCTGGAAAAGGTTATTTTCATGTTGAGTTGAAGACAAAGATTTTTAAATTATATATTAAGTATATATCCAAAGACAAATTAAGCCTTACATACTTTTGAAAAGAAATGGATAAAATATCTTTATAGAAGATGTCTGCCACTGAAATGCTGGGAATCTCATTTATTATTACTAAAATGAGACAAACTTGAAATATTCGACAGAAAGAATTTCTGGGCAATTTTAAAAAATGACATATCTCCACTAAAATTACAACTGTCTTTCTTTATACTTTGACAGGAAAAGAAAGGAAGTTGGATAAATTATGTTAAATATTGTATATTCTAAATATTCCTTTTACAAAGTTTCAGAATGAAATTGATTGAAAGAAAAAATTAAGTGTTTTAACAAACATGCGATCCTTTTGACTAGTTCAAATCCACTGTGATGCACTTCCAAACTAAAGGACTTATTAACATGGATTAATTTAAGAATGATTATGTGCCTTGATCCATATGACTTAGCTCTTAGAAACTTAATTTTATGGTCAGGAAATTATAAAGAATAAAATGAAAGAAAAGATTGTAGCTTGGGACAATATCTGGATTTCATATTATTTTTGTTCTGGGTATCTGAACTGCCTTCAGTATGGCCACATGTTGAAGCAAATTGAGAGCTCTTCAATTGCCAAATCAAGAAGACACTTCACATGTAATTTTCTCATTGTGTAATATATTTCCTGTCATGGTATCATGCTTTTTATTTTTTTATACATTTATTTATTTTTATGTGGTGTATTTATTTTTATGTGGTGTTGAGGATTGAACTCAGGGCCTCCCATGTATTTTAGGCGAGTGCTCTACTGCTGAGCCAAAACCCCAGCCCAGAATCATGCTTTTTAAATAACACCTTTTCTTATAGAAACCACTGAAGTGTCTTGAATGTAGTTAAATTTGTTGAAATAGTCTTTGCCTTTTGAACTTCTCACAAAGAAAAACTAATACACACTAAATTTATTATTTTGTTCACTACTTATAAAAACAATTGGCTTTGAATGGATATTTGTGTGTGTGTGTGTGTGTGTGTGTGATTGTGTATTTGTATATGTCAAATGGTAAAATGCTTAGCTCTGGATCTCGTACTCATGCTTTCGGAAAAATTTGGAGCATCTGCAAGTATTTCTCAGTTGCTCTGTAAGAGTTAGGTTACTATTTCAAAGTGAGTACATAGGCGGAATTGCAACCCTAAATTGTGCCTGTCATCAACCCTCAGAGAGTAAGGTCAGAATGATGGACCAATGAAGAAATGCAGTTGTCCAACCCTGGACATCGTTTTGAGTTTGCCTTGTAGTTTTCACTTTTTTTTATTTTACTAGATTACTGTACTGACTATTTTCCTATTTTTCTTACCTTTTGTAGGTCCTTATTTTTAATCTGTCCTATAGGAGTGAACTAGTGAAATCATAAGGAGCAAGTGTGGCTGTGTATTCTTACCTGTGTGACTTTGGGTTTAGTCTATTAACCAGGTTGAGCCTCGGTTTTTCTCATCTGTAGGATGGGAATATACCACTTACCCGAATCATTGTGTGATAGTTGGTGACATTGTACATAAAATGTACCTCCCCTTAGTTTTGTATGTCTCAAATTTTCCTTAAAGTTCTTTTACAAAGCCCATAATGTTGTCACTTTTCCTCTCTCAGTTACCATTGATTTGACTCAGGTCCTCATCTCCTCCACTCTTGACACTGCCTACTCTGCTTTCAGTTTTGCCCCTTCAGAACTCTCAGTCCCTTATAAATCTGTCATAATGGCTTAAAAGTTCTTAACTAAGTATCAGTTTTCTGAGTCTTTTAAATTTCCTAACTGCATAAGAAAGCAAAAGCCATTGGAATATAAATAATATTTACTATTACTAATTATATACAGACTACTAAATTTATCGAATTTTAGGCTAAGCACATTCTGAATACCTGAACATCAGTCACTTAATCCTAAAATAACATTATGTATGGACTATCATCTCCATTTTACAGAAGAAGAGACCAAGAGGAAGAGAAGTTTAATAACTTGCACAAGCGTATGTACTTAGAACATGGCGGGGTCAGAATTCCCAACTCTCACTCCCATCAGAAAGTAAAATCCCAGGCTTTTCTTACATGTACAAGGGCTCAGTGATCTGCAGCCTGGCTCACCACCTGCCACTCTTCTTGCATTTCCTACCCTGCAATGCATTTTCTAGAATCGCTCAGCTATGCATTGTAGCTCCTCGAATGTGTCATATTCTTCCGCACTCAGATGATTCCTCTGCCTCTTTGGCTTTGTCTCCTCTTGCCAGCTGGGACACTGGCTTTCTTACCGCTTCAGTACACCAGCCTGCTTCACTCTGGGCCATTCTTCTAGGAAAGAGCCTTTCTGGGTTTGGCCTCAGAAGACCTTTTTGGACTGACATCCTGGAGCTACCATTTATTTGCTTCTAGACCTTCTGATCCCTTTGAACCTCTGTTGCTTCCTCTATAAAATGATGGTAAAACTTGATGTCCAAACTTCATAGCATGTAGGATTTTATGAATAGAAGAATAACAGATGTCCGTTGAAAATGTGGTTCTGGAACCAATGGAAAGGAAAATGACACATGCCTCTTTTGAAGTGTTTTTTCCGTTTTTTTCTTCTATTTTCCACATTTTGACTTTCAAGAGCTCTGTATAATTTGATGGTGACCACAGCAATTAGTCTCTTTGCCATTGATGATCCATGGCGAACATTCTTCCTGTGCTCTTTATGCTGTACCACATTTCGTAAGTGTTGTTTTAGGTCACTCTGGTTCTTTTCAGATTGTGCATGAGCAAACAGACAGGTCAGTTGCACTATTTTCAGTGAAAGTAATGTTCAGGAAGCTTTCTGTGCAGAATAACTGCTTACACTTGATTCAAGAGCTTTGGCTGTCTAGATCAAGAAATAGCCCATGAAGATAGGCACCTGCTGCTGTTGAACTATTTATGCTAGGAAATACCAAGAAAGAATTGCAGGCCCAAGTTTCTCACTTTCTTCTAAGTAGAACATTGCACAACTTTTCTTGACTTTCTCTATCCCTCCAAGCCACGTCATGCTGACACCTTGCTCCTATATCGCAGGCCTGGTGTGGCTGAGGTTGCTATAGCAACAGCACACATGGGGTAACATTCCCCTGTAACTATGGTGGCTGAGACATGAGTCAGTTGAAAAGTTTCACGGGGTTTTTATTAGTATATGATGCAGTCCCATGTCATCTATAGTTCCTGGCTTGTCCAACACTTCCAGAGGATGATGCAGAACACGCAATGCTAATCATCTTCAAATACATGGGCCAGGGTCCTCTAACAAAAGCTACTGAGGCTGCTGGTTCCTTCCACAGCACCCCTGACTAATAATTATACTAAGAGGCAAGAGTAAAACCCAGGCCCCAGCACTGGAACTGTTTCTACCATGGTGTACCCTGTTAGCCCTAAAAGGCAACAGTGACACTGATGGATGATGGAGTCCCTCTTTTCACCTAAGTAGCTGGATAATGGTTCAAAATCCAAGGAGATGCATTTTCAACCAAGTGCCTGAAAAGAACATGTGCTGAAGAATAAGGATGGAATTATTGTAATTCTCTATGGGGATTTATGAAACTTAACATTGGAACTTAACATGGAATATTGATTAAAACTAGTCATAGAGTTGTCGATGACTTCTAACATGGGATTTGGTTTATTTTTCAGACATGGAGATGACTTGATTGTGACTCCTTTTGCTCAGGTAAGCATAGCTCGGTGAGCAGGCCGACTTCTCACAGATTTGGAAATTGGTTTGGGAGGATTTGATCTGTTGCTCGATTTAGTTTTAAAGTAAATGAAATTATAAATACAAATAGTGTGGTTCATCCAAGTAATTCATAGGCAATGCTAGAAAATGTGACTTTGGCCCTAGAGATCTGTTTTCTTTAAACTGTGGTAGACCCAAAGATTGTCTTTGCTTCAAATAACAAATTACCCTAGAGATAGAGAACATAAATAGGCCCATATTTCTTAACTGATATAGGCATTAGAAGCAGAAGGCTATATTGTGGATTAAATTACGTTTAATAAAATGAGGTACATGATCATTGCTTGAAATTCAATCATATAGTTCAACCTGATACCTTATTTACTCCTTTATACATGTGTCATTGGCACAAAGATTTAGCCCAGTGATCTGTGTTTGTTTTACAGCATACAAATCATGAAAATACTTTGATCACATGACATAGATGCAAGAAGGTGATGAGATGATTTGAAGTGTACTGGAGTGATTCTCAACCCTAGATGCAAGCTAGACTCACCTAGAGCACTCATCCCGATGCCCAGGCTTGCATGCCTATGGATTTTAAATAATCTGGAGATCCAAGAATTTTTATTTTTCAAAGGCCACAGTATTTTTACTGTGTGTAAGAGAAGTTGACAGCCCCTGATGTAGATAACTAGGGACAAATAGGATGAAACTTATTTAAACTGGGTCATGAAGCAGATTTAAAATCAATACTGACTGAAAAAAAATGTTTAAATGTTGAAATACAAGCAGTGCTGAGAAGTCATACAAATTATAACTAGAGGTAGGTCAGAAATAGATGTAGCACCTTGAGCAACTCATTTAACTTTTCTGAATGACTTTGAGGAAGGCACTGAACTTTTCCAAGTCTTACTTCCTCCTCTGTTAAATTATAATTGCAGGAGTACCCACCTCATAAGATGTTAAAAGGTTAAAATAATACTGGTCATGCAAAATATTCACAAGAATTCTAAAAATTTTAATGTTTATTAAATTTTAATTAAAACTGGTTTAATTGTATAGAGATGAAATTGCTCTTTTCTTTCTAAATGTAATCTTAGGTATGATTTTTTAAATGAATAATAATAATGTTAGAACAATATGATTTTGCAGTTTTAATTTTTTAAAAATTTCTAAAATAATTTAAACCACAATTGTAATTAATTCATAAATAAAATGTCTAATGGTGATTTTAAAAATTAATGCAGGTGGGCTGGGGTCATATCTCAGTGGTAGAGCACTTGCCCGGCATATGTGAGGCACTGGGTTCGATTCTCAGCACCACACATAAATAAATACAATAAAGGTCCATTGAAAACTAAAAAATAATGATGCAGTCAATTAAGAACAGATGATGATCATCATCCATTCCATATGCTCAAGTCCTTTTGCTGGAGATCATGAATTCTTTCTAGTGCTTGTATTTCGGTGTCAAAAAAATTTACACTCTTACATTTTAATCATATTTGTGATAGCAAAGTTTTAATGAAACAGTTTGTAATTAATTCCTATTGAGAATTTATAATTGTATAACTAAGAGCTGAGAGCTAGATGAACAGGCAAAATCAGGTAAAACAATATAAAAAACCATCACTAAATGTAGAACCAGTCATCCCATCATGAGTTTACTCAGGTAGCTAGCTAAAACTAAAATCTCTAGATATTATTGTAAGAAAAATAAATCTAAGTATGTTGTAAAAAATGGAAAAAAATCTGTATGTAATATCTTGGCTTCTTACTTCAAGTAATATTTACTAATCTCTAACAGATTAATAAATTTAACTTGGCTCCTGCCTTCAGTTAAATTCTAAAGAAGTCTAGCCTTTTACATGATTAGACATCTACAGTGTACCTATAATCTCCAAAACAACTACTCAAATTTCTCTATATTGGGACGTTTATACATATTTTATATACAAAACATCATTTAGCCATAAATGTTATTTTACAATGATTAATACCCTTGAAACTGGAACTTTGAATATAAACTAACTCTTTGTAATATTCAGATATATCTGATGCCTAAAAGTAATCTGAAATATACTTAAGGAGATTTTGCTTATCATCAACTGAGGGACTCATTCACCTTGCAGAAGGTGGTCGTTGCCCCAGGGGCTGTGAATTCTTTTTAAGTGGCTTCACCACAGTTTTCATAAATGGATTTTTCCTGGAGTATTAAATCTGGGAAGCTGTAGTAAAATATAAGTAAGAAAAGGCTTTTCAATACTGAGCAGTTTTAGCACTGATGGGGTATCGTTGCAGAAGCAGGTAAGACTAAAAGCCCAGTTAGCGCCTGGCCTTTTCTTAAGCTATGTTGGGCCCAACTGGCATATATTGTTGACTTAATTGCCATCTCCTCAGAAAAAGAATGTGTAATACAGGGCAGAGCACTTACCACTTAATGTTAAATATTATAATTCCAAAAATGGAATATATTTATATTGCTTGAAGTTATGCCAACATTATTTGTTCTGCTATACCATAACTGATTTTAGCCAACTTGCTCAGGAAAATGTCTCATCAAGTAGGCCAAAGAATCATACCCTCTTCCTACTATGTTTTGGATTCATAATTTCACACTAAATTTTGGTGAAAATTTGCAGGGAGGCCTGAGGTTGTGGCTCCAAGGTAGAGCACTCGCCTAGCATGGGTGAGGCACTGGGTTTGATCCTCAGAACCACATAAAGATAAATAAATAAAGGTATTGTGTCCATCTATAACTAAAGACTATTAAAAATAAAATAAAATTTGCAGGGAGAGCCACATTGCTCTCAAAATGTTTCTGCATACAAACTTTAGAAAAATTAATAGAAGCAAAAGGAAGAAAATTTCCCACAATTCACAATCCCCAAACAACTACTGCTCATATTTTTTTTTCTTACTTTCTATCCATTTAGGTTTTTTTTTTTTTTTTTTTTTTTCTGGGTGTTACGACTTTCCTTATGATCTTAAAAACAGGCCACTATTGTCCAAAATGGTCAAGGACCTTCCTCCAACTCATCTCATCTTCATTTTCTTGAAAACCCATTTCTTTAGGCCTGAGTGCAGCCCCAAAACATGAAAGGATCCTGCCCTATTTATATATTTCTAAATTATGGCCTTTGGGGTTTTGAAAAGAATTAAATACTAAATTACAAGAGAATTTAGGAAGTCACAAAAAGATATATCCCATTTTGTTGGATGGAGCTGAACCTAGAACATCTTGGTAAGGCCTAATTTTCAGGAAGGATCTTACAAATCCCTCTATGTTTTATTCTAATGTGAAGAACACTGTTAGAGTAAAGTTTTTGCTAGGGGTCAACCTGAACTTTCTTCTACCTCGGGTGGCTTAGATTTTTCCATATAATTTCAGAATCTCTTTGAGCCCCAGAAAAAGTTCCAACTTTAATTAGTTTGCATACTTCAATTTCAAAACTGAAATTCTGTTTGGGTATGAGTATTTCCTTCGGCACAGAGACTTGAGTGTTGAGAACGACCCTACTGCCCTTTTCCTCCCACAAGGATAACAACTTGGCCAGAGTTCCTGGGGGCCCAAGAGCACCAAGGAGGCACAACACTGCTGAATACTGGAGTCAGCGGTCTCTGGCCCTCTAATTCCACTGTTTGCAATTATGACAACCTTGTAAAACTCTAAGTCTCCTGGAATTCTCATCTGAAAGTCTGTAGTATTGAAAGAAGTGGAATCTTTGATGAAGCAAATGACAGGAAACCCCCACCCAAACATTATCCTGACTCCCTGTGGAGTGCCTCACATCAGTCAATCTAGAGAGACATGCCCAACCCATGAAGACTAGGCAGGAATACCCACATTTTTTTTGCCTTCTCTAACCAAAATACAGCACCCAGAATACTTTTAGGAAACAATATAGTAGTTATTAATACTGTAGAACATTAATTATAGTAGTAGGACATTACCAATATTTTTTAAAATATTTCTCCCCACAGAGATTTTTATGATCCCATCACAGTCCCCAAGTTTGCTGGACCCACCAGGCCCTCTCTGTGAAGCAATGGAAGAAAAGAGGTGGTCTCGTTTCAGGTGCTTTTATTCACCCAGCATTTCCTTGGACTTCATTAATATAAATGGCAACTAGCATCTTTCTAGATATCTGAACTCTTACAGTCATTCATAGGAAATTGTCAATAACTTTTTGACATAACCAAAACAATTTCATATGGTTCAACAAAAACATAAGTCGAAAGAGATTTTCTTTTCTATCAAAATGAACTTTTTATCTTGTACATAATTCTAGGTTGACTCCAGCATTTCTTCTGAAGTTAAAACCTGGATCAGGAATACTTTCATTTCACGCAGGATACACCCACCCCACAAGAATCTCAGTCTGTGTTTTACCGCCACCTAGTGGCATAAAGTGTACATGAATTGAAAAACAATCCTCAAAACTCTCGTTGAGGCTCTTCATTACTGATTCATGAAGTCCACATTTTTTCTGTCAATTTTGGTAAATCCTACTGATCAATAGATGTTTAAGAGCACATAAAGAAGTTTGAGAACTCTGTATAAATAACATCCCACCCCACAGGCCAGTGTACGGATCATCTCTGTCCACAATTTTTCTATAGTACTATCAGTATTTCTTTCCTAAGGTGTGTATGTTTCTCATCATTCTGGAGGTATTTTTGATCTTGTTCTGTTACATTGTACTTGTAGGAGAAGAAGAGAAAGCAGTGACCTTAATTTTCTGCCACTGAGCCACGTGGAAGAAACCTCAGGGATTTCTTTGGTTCACAACATTAAGAAGGGAAGAAAATTATAGGGGCAATAAAGCTCTGACTACATCTCTTACAAAGCTGAATTCATGGGGAGTGAGAGCAGCCCTGGAACAAAAGCAAAAAATAACGGAACCTTAACTCAGGGGCTCCAGTAAAACTATTTCCATTTCTTCTCCCCAGCAACAGTTACCAACCTCTTTGTGTTCTGCAAAGACAAACCCAGTGATATTTAGGATAAAGATTCCCCAGGAAGCACCCCTTAAAAGATCTGTCTGAAACTTTTATTTATACTTTGGCTAAGGATAATAATTAACACTTAATCTAAAAATTTATAAAATACTGCTTGTCCTACCACAGAGAGAGAGAGAGAGAGAGAGAGAGAGAGAGAGAGAGAGAGAGAGAGAAAGCCACAATGACTTAAGACTTGCACACACAGGGAATGATGTATCCTCAGGGCTATTTACTACAGCAGTGTTTGTAAAAGCAAACTGTAAGACACAACCTCAAAGTCAGTCTCAGGGACTGGCAACTGGATGCCTGAAGGAGGGACTGGGATGGGGGAACTTTTTCTTCCATTTTTATTTTTTGTTTGTTTTGAGATACTTCATACATATGAAAGAATATATCTAGTGATTATATAGAGCATAAATAATCATCATAATAATAATGAACAGTTTAAGAAATAGAAGGATATGAATATTTTAATGCCACTGAAGTATCCCTTTCCATGTTCATCTATCACATAAATAACAATAATTTTGATTTTGGCTTAATTATTGAGATGAGACTTTTTGCGGGATAGTTATGTTTCTACTTACAGTCTACAGCAAGCAAATGTATGATTTATTCAAAATAAATACATAAAAAACTTAAAATCCAAAACAAAATAATCCAGTTTAATATCTTTATTATTATAACACAGGCAAAATTTCTCTACAGAAAATATTTCTTTTATGAACTAATGTTTCCTTTCATGAATTATTTTCCTCTCAAATGAGCATGGAATATGATTTACCTACAATATTATTTCTATTTACCAGCTGTCAAATGCAGTGAATTTACAACAGCATATTATGATAAAATCCTCAGAATTCTGAAGTTAAAATTTTTGCCTAGAAAAGGGATCGATTAGCTGGTGCAATAATCTTATTTAAAATGCTTTTCAAATGTGTTCAGTATTCACTTCTTAAAATATAAATCAAGTCTGCATGATTTAATGACAGTGGATCATTTATCCAATTTATTTCTGCATCAGTCAAGATTCCATGCCTGTTGAAAGACATCGTAGTCTGATGTCAGCAGTTAGCTATTTGAATATTCTGTCATAGGCAATGTGACCTTTCAGAGCTGTGGGTTGTTTATGTGTGGTAATGAGCCAGGATTTTCCAGTGACTGAGTTAATCATGGTTGGCTCCTTAGGAAGCACCACAGATTCCTTCAGGGGAAATGCTGTAGGTCACTATCCCAATGCACAAACTTCCTTTGACCAACACAAATTAATGTCAAGTTTTTGTTTTTTGAAGTCTGAAACGTTTTTGTCTTGGAAAAAAAATATAAACTGACTCTAGATCCATGCCAGATGAAAAAAAAAAAAAAACTCTGGAGACAATTCTGGAGCCCTTAGAGCAATTAGAATTTGGGGGGCCCCTTGTAGTACCACTCCTAGTCACTAAATAAATTCCCTGTGTGTGTGCCAAATCATTAATCAAGTGAAATGCTACCCCAATAAACTCACCCACACTGAATGCTTTTTCTTGACACCTAACCTGTCATTTCTTCTAATTCACACTCCAATCCTGTGAGGTAAATATCAATTACAGTTTGTATTTAAGAAAACTGAGGTAAGGAGAGGCTTACATAACTTGTTCAGGTTCACACATTAATACTGAACAGATTCAGGCAGCCTGGTTTGTTGTGCAATACCCTAGTACTTACCAAGACACATTTTAGATAAATTTAGCATTCTGGTTCACATCCAGAACACCTATAATTCCACCTAATTTAGGATCCACCCTGAGGAAATGAGCCCATTCTAGGAAAAAGCCAGGGGCAGTAGATTCATGCAACTTTTCTCTCCTAGGCTCACTTCCATTCCTTGGCCATCTTCTAGTCCGACTGGAATTAGGAAAGGGGGCTATCAGAGGTGGTGGCATCATTTTCCTGCCTTGTCATATGTGTAGATATATTTCATCTAGGTATTCTTCATACGATGCCATTTTATTGAGTATTTTCTGTGTTCCAGGAAGTGTGTGTATATATATATATATATATATATATATATATATATATATAGAGAGAGAGAGAGAGAGAGAGAGAGAGAGAGAGAGAGAGCGTGCACAGAGAGCAATTGCATTTTATGTGAGAAATACCTTCTTGGGGACTTCTTGTCATTCACAGTCTCAACCAAGGAAAAGACCATCTGTGCACTAGCTGGTACAGACACATGGCAAAGCTGAAAAGCAGCGATCTAAGATTTACTTAGCTTACTGACTACAAATTATGGAACTCTTGGTGAATTCTTTTTTCTTTCTTTCTTTCTTTCTTTCTTCTTCTTTTTTTTTTTAGTTGTAGATGGACACAATGCCTTTATTTAATTTATTTACTTTTATATAGTGCTGAGGATCGAAACCAGTGCCTCATACATTCTAGGCAAGCAGTCTACCACCGAGCCACAACCCCAGCCCTCTTGGTAAATTCTTAAAGAGAGTTTTGGAATAATTTTTATTTTTATCCTTAAAGTAAGCTTCATTAGTATTTTAAACTACACTATTTCATATATGCATAAGATGCAACATACATGTTTGCTTGGGATATTGTGTTAGTGACTTGGGAATACAGGAATGCTATGGAGACTGCTGCTGCTGTGACCACATTTGTAGATAATGAAGAGGGATTTCTGGAAAATTTTGACAGTGTGATCTCTGTGGATTTCATATGGATGCATACAAGCCTTGCTAAGTGCTAGTAGATTCTTCAGTGGTATATGAAATTAAGTTTTAAGCATTATCAGATTTCCTCTTAACAAACCATTCTTAATTGCATTTAAGATGACCCCAGTTTAAGACATCTCAAGAATTTCTTTTTGTTATAGGTCTTAGCCAGCCTGCGAACTGTACGAAACAATTTTGCTGCATTAACTAATTTGCAAGACCGAGCGCCTAGCAAGTAAGTTATTCTTTATTCCCTCTTTTTTTGCTAAGCTTTTAAAGAATGTCATCTCAATTTGAATTGAACTCAAGACAAAATATTAAATTTCTCTAAGTCACTGCCAAGCTATCTAACCATGGACATTAACAAGACATCAGATGATACCCTGCTAATTCACTATAAATACAGTGTAGTGGTGATTCTAACATCAGGAATGAAACAGTATGACAAATCAATATGGTGATTCTGTCAGAAATTACCTGGCGTGATTTGTCTTCTAGCCAGTTATTTATACTCAAAGTAACTTTATAGTTTTGGCTTATTTCATAAATTAGCCACAGGCAAATAATCTCATCACGTCTTAATGATATCTCAAAGTCATACTGTTAATTCTAAGACAACAATTAACTGGAAAAACACCAGATCTCAACAAAGATCTTTGATTCTCCTGCTGTCATTGACTCTCTGAGCAGCAACATTCATGAGGCAATTAATAAAATTGAGATTGATGTAATAACAATAGAAGTGTTTGGGAGAGGGAAACTTGAAATGGAAAATGATTTAAAATTGGGGGATTTTGGAGCTGGGGCTATAGCTTAGTGACAGAGCACTTGCCTAGCATGCATGAAGCACTGGGTTCGATCCTCAGCACCACATAAAAATAAAAAAAAACAAATAAAATAAAGATGTTCTGTCTATCTACAACTACAATTTTTTTTTAATTGGAGGATCCTGATAAATCTAAAAAATCAAAAAGAAGGAAGTAAATTTTGCAAAATTAAATGAGAAACTGATAAACTATTATTCTAATATCTATTTTTTAAAGTATTATTTATAATAAAGTTAAGATTATCAGCCTGGAAGAATTTTCCAAAACAAAACAAAAAAAATCAAATTAATATTAAGAGGACAGTGAGTAGAAACTTATTAGGGATTATGGTATATCTGAGTCTATATTATTTTATACTAGTTAACTACTTCTTAAAGAACATGAAAAAACTGAACTTTTCCACTCCATAATAACATAGTTTACCTCTACAATCCACATTTCCCTGATTAACAAGAAGCTATGGCCATTAGGCAAGTACTTCCTGTGATAGAGAAAGCTTTTCTAAAAAAAAAAAAAAAAATTAGTGGAAGTGCTACAACACAAATAATTGACATGGAACCTAGAACCTTGGGCCGATTGTCTTTCCCTCAGCTTGAACATTTACCTTCTCTTTCTTCTTTTCCACTTGACTAACTGGTTCATTCTTCTCATCACAGTTTAAATATAATTGCTTTGGGGGCACTGTCCCTCACACTGCCAGATATAGACCCACAGTGACCAGCCCTAGCTGGCTGGCATGTCTTTCCAACTCTGCCTGGTTGCATCCTGTGATTCAAGCACATTTCTCCCTGTGCCCTACTTGCCTGATCACCTGGTTGATCCTCAGCAATGTCAGTTCCCCAAGAGCAGGGTGTGGCTGGTTCACATTCGTATTCCCAGTGCCTGTCAGAACACAGAATAATTCCTCTGTTTTAGTCAGATTTTTCATTGCTGTGACCAAAATACCTGACACAAACTATGGAAGAGGGGAAATTTATTTGGGGCTCACTGATGGTTTTAGAGGTCTCAGTCCACAGATGGCTGACCACAGAGCTCTGGGACCAAGATGAGGCAGAACATCATGGTAGAAGGATGTGAAGGAAGAAAGCAGCTCAGAACATGGCCAACAGGAAGCAGAGAGAGCTAAAGAGCTCCATTCACCAGAGACAAAATATAAACCCCAAAGGCACACTCCCAGTGACCAGTCTTCGCTAGCCACATCCTAGCTGCCTTCAGTTACCACCCAGTTAATCCATTTCAGTGGTTTAAGTTACTAATTAGATTACAGCTCCCATTTAACCTCATTTGCATTTTCTCACACATGAACTTTTGGGGGACACCTCATTTCTAAATCTCTGCAAATGCTTGTTGACTGAAAGTGTAAAGTGGCCATTCAGCATTTAAAGCCTGAGGGTGTGCCATGAAGAAACCATTTATCTCCAGTTGTGTTGTCTATACAACATGAACATAAGTTGTAAAACATCAGGCTGACCTCAATAGCCCTGAAGCCTTTGCTATTCAGTAGGTTATGGGTACAAACTTAACCTTCTAGAAATTCTTAGCTCTGAAGGAAAAATGAAATTATTGGTTGCCACTAAAACTTGCAGTCTCAAATTTCAGTAAGAAATCGAGGTCTCGTCTCTAAAAGGCAAACAAGAAATTAATGCCCTGTAAATTTCCTTTGGATGTGGTCACCTGAGTGCAAGCATTTAATATAACAGACACTTAATCAAACAGGTGTGAAGGTATCACACTGGCCCTTCTATCTCCAAAGAAATGTCCTCAGGCCCATTCTATACAAGGCAGAGGTTCTCAACTGATTTACAGGCACAGGATATATTAAAATGGAAAGGAGGGAGTGAAAAATCATAGCTAACACCTGAACTTACACCTGCTTTGACTAACTATGCAATGCCCATGGAGACATTGAATTACAATATCATCTGGTAGACTCTAAGTGAAAGCCAGTGCATGGTCTCCTTTTTGGTCAATGCAGATTTGTATCTCCTTTATTAATTCAAACCAAATCAGCTTCCTGGGGTGTCGGAATAGTAGAATTCAATCTCCACACAGCTGGACTCTGTTGTGCTTGGTATTAGCAAAGAGGATGTCACTGGTACATGGCATGATGACTCTGAAAGAATCAGGATTCAATTGCCCTGCACTCCCTGTACCACTAGAATGTTTCCAAGCTCACTGTTGGAATTTGAAGAAGACCTGCGCTGCCTTTCACAGACTACCTTTTTATTTGCTTTAGGAAAGGAGTCTAGGAAGAACTCATCTAAGAACTTGTTATTTTTTAAATTTTTATTTGCTTTAGGGTTAGTGTCTAGGAAGAACTCATCCAAGAGCTCTAGTGTTAGCCCACTAATGGTTTCTTGTGATCTTCTTGCTCTTTTGTGCCCTTTAGACTTTTTATATTCCAAGAATAAATTGTGACTCAATATTCTTAAAAATAATCTGTCAAGTTACCATTAATCCAGTGATTAATATTTTCTGCTTGTTACTTATCAAGATGTCAAGTTCCCAAGTGTCAGTAGTAAGATTGATAAAATGAGAATTAGTAGCAAGTCAACCATTTGGTTTTCCAAAATTATAGAAAAGGATAAATGTTTACTTATATTTTCCCAGACAAAAAGTCAATGTTTTCAAAATTTTCACAGAACAAGGACTAAAAAACATTCTCAGACATCAATATTTAAGTCATTTGAATAAACTCTAGTCTATAACTATATGATCCTGAATATCCCCAAACTCATCTGAATAACAAACTCTCAGCAAGAAGGTAACTACTAGTATAGAAAACAGAGCTATTTCAAAGCAGCAGTTTAAAACACTGACCTTTTTAAATAAAGCATTTATCAAGTTCAAATTTATATTTTTAATTTCTTCTCTTTCTCTCACTTCTATGGTGCTGGGGATCAACCCAGAGCCTTACACATGCTAAGCAAGTGTTCTACCACTGAGCTATATCCCAGCCTCGACTTTTATTTTCATAATTTAAAAAAACTAAAATAAGTCAGAAGTGAATCATGGTGTATTTTCAATCAAACACAAAAATTCAATCCCAAGCTGACACCAATAAACTTAAGAGCAATGATCCAGAGCCAGACACTGAATAGAAAGAGCGAGAATTTACAAAACACCAAAGTGCTTTCTGTAAGCATCCCCTAGACCTGCTAGGATAGTCGTCATCTTCAGCATTAGAGAGTCTGCTGCCAACTGCACATCTGTGTGGTTATCCATTTGGCTTCCACAAAAGCATCCCAAGCTAAGACAAAGAGTAGAGTGCAGCCTAGAGTCACATTACCTTGATTCAAATCTCTGCTGGCTTGGAACAGATTTTCAACTTCCCAAAGATTTGTTTTTCTCACTGGTAAAACGAGAACAATGATTCTACCAGCCTTGAGGCTTTTTGTCAGGGTTAAGTGAGATAATTCATTTAAAGTGCTCATTTAGTATAGCGTGTGACAGACACTAAGTGCTTATTAAGTAAGTGTAGCCACTAGAAGAAACACACACACACACACACACACACAACCTCAACTATTTTACAGATATCCCTTAATGTGTTTTTAAAGATGGCAACAAGTTAAAAGCTATCAATTATAAGTAACGATTTTATAAAGTTATATTCCAAAAAACTTTGGACAATCCATAAATGATATTCTTTTCAACATAATTTATTCAGCACTGATTTAATACCAGATACATTGATAGCTTTTAACTTGTTGATATATATAATTGATAGCTTTTAACTTGTTGCCATCTTTAAAAACACTTTAAAAATAGATACATTTAGGGATATCTGTAAAATAGTTGAGGTTGTGTGTGTGTGTGTGTGTGTGTGTGTGCGCGCGCGCGCGCGCGCGCGCACGCTGGGCTTTGAATGGAATATGAGTTAATCATTATATATATATGATTAACTATATATATAATGATTATATATATATACATACACACACATACATATATATATTTTTGGTTTTTTGTTGTTTTTTTTTTAACCTCAGGGTGTTTATAATCATCTTGTGGAACCTGGCAAACATATGTTAAAAAAATAGGAAAGAATACTAGATGGAATCTATTTAAATACCTTAGGTTTACAATAGTTCTAAAATCTCTATAGCATATGTTTATACAACTTGTCAATATACCTCTCTAACACATGTATCAGAAATGTTTCTCAATGTAAGAAAATAGGAAAAAAATTTAAATACCTTCTCTAAGATACTTTAGAAAGAATCATGCACTTCTGATAATGTATGAGCAATCAAGAGGCTTTATGTCAAAATCAAAGATTCTTAGCACTGTTTTAAGGAAAACAGTGATAATTTGACTACTTTTCTAAATTCAGAAAGTCTGTGTTAGCTCTGTAAACCCTAGCTTAATTGAATATAGTCAATTAATAAGAATTTCCACTTTTATCATGTTCCTGTGACATGAACATCATAATCTTTCCCAATGTCTATCACCATGAGACTTAACTTTTTAAAAAATTTGATATGTATGATCTGAGATATAGTAAAAGGATCCCCAAGAATTGACTGAAGGAAATCTGCATCTCCTAACTTAAAAATAATCCTTAAAATTAAAATTTCATATCTAAAACGACTCAGCACATACTCAAATCAACAAGGACCACATACTTACTGCTTTGTATTTTTCTCTCTTTGTCAGAAGATCACCAATGTGCAACCAACCATCCATCAACAAAGCCACCATAACAGGTAAGAGAGATCTGCGGACTTATTCTTCTTGTGTCCAGGAAGAATATGTATCTTGGGGCTGGGGATGTGGCTCAAGCGGTAGCATGCTCGCCTGGCATGCGTGCAGCCCGGGTTTGATCCTCAGCACCACATACCAACAAGGATGTTGTGTCCGCCAAGAACTAAAAAATAAATATTAAGAATTCTCTCTCTCTCCTCTCTCACTCTCTTTAAAAAAAAAAAAAAGAATATGTATCTTTCAATAGTCAACATCACAGTAATGCTGATTCTATACTCCAATTCTAAAATGTCAAAGAAATAATTTTTTTCTTCTTTATGTTATCCTCACTATCATTGGTCTTACAATTTTTCCATTTAAGCTGTTCCTTGGAAAACCTGTTCTAATGTGCCCCATTCTTAACCACTTGACTTTATATTGGAACTCAGTTCAGCTTTGCTCTAGGCATTTGTGTTGCGGGAGACAGAGTTACCCTCAGAATATCTGCTATTTTTGTTCCAGGCTTGGTTATCTGCTTCATCTTCATATATGGTAGTTTAGTTTAATGAAAGTAAAGTATAAATAAGAGAAATATGTGTTTTGTGCTGGAAGGAACATATTACTATTCCAGTAGTTCTTATGGGAACTTGGGTTGCTGAGTATAAATACAACTTGTGAGGGGAGAGAACATGTTATTACACAATACAGAAAAGTTCAGTGTGATGAGAAAAGGGTCTGTTATGCCAGATTCGTGAGACCCCAGTAGACCTCCAGGAGCCGAATCCGTTGCAATCACACAAGAGTCTTTATTGCAAGCTGGAGCCTGGATTCACAACCGATCCAGATGCAGCGGTCCCAGGGAGTGAGTCCTGGTCCTTTATTCAGTGAGATTTTATAGGTTTTGGGGGGATACTCTATGTGTCACAACATCACACAGCAAATCATTCCATATCTCGGGAAAATCAGACAACTCTTAGCATTGATTAGCACATTCACTGGTGGGAGCAAGTTGGGTAAGGGTGATTGGCTAGTACAAGAGGGGGATTCCTTTGAACTGATTGGTTTAAGTGATGAGGGGTGTACGTGCTAAACTACATGGTTTCCCAACATGTTATCAACCACCATAAACTACTGGGGGGTCATCTGGCATCCCAGGTATTTTCCCTGTCTTATGCTGATTGGAGGTTTCTACGGGGGTTGCCATGGGTCCTCACCTAGCCTAACTGAGTCAGGGACACCTGGCACCACAGACCTCTCCTGTTATTTACAGACAAACAACTCAGCAGGGTGGGTATGTGCTTAGGAGTGCTCTGTGGGTTTTTCCAAGGACAAGGGTCAGGCCCCCTTCCTTAGGACAGGCCTTGAGGTAGAAGCTCTGTTATTTATTTATTTTTTAAAAATGGAGTCACATTTGGTCTCAGGTCCACAAATGTTTGGGAAAGAAAAGTAGAAGAAAGGATGAGGGAAAGAAAAGGCATAAAAATATATTATCCCAATGCCTATTGGTCTGATTTAACCAGGAGACTTGACCTGAACTGAACCAAAAACAGAATGAATGATCTCATTTTGCTGAACCTGAAACCAAATTGAACCTCATTTAATCATTTCTCAAAACCCCAATTGATTCATTGAAATAATTGCCTGGAAAAGAAAACCTATGATTTCTAAAATTATTACCAAAAGAAAATTAACATACTCTCCAAACTAGACCAATACTTCATCTTGACTCAAGTGTCTTCTTAGAACCCCAACCCTTAAAAAGGAGCTTCTTATTAAATTTTTAGTGAATACACATTGCTTGAAATTTAACTTTGTCATGTCCAGTCAACTGGTTGCCATTGTAGTCACCACATCAGAGTTGATTCTGAAACAGTAGTTAATGTTATCTTCTTATCTGAAAGTCTACCAAATAGCACTTGTATTTCAATGACTATTACATTTTTTGTTTTTTTTTCTGTGTTTCACTTTACCAATCTTGTTGGTAATGACTTTCCATTGTCATTTCATAGTATATATATATTCATTTCATAGTATACATATGGTTTACCAATTTTGTTGTTGACATTGACCAAGAGATCAACAGTAAAGAATTTCTAAGTACCAGAATAAGTTATTTTAGGAACAAAAACCACATTGAACCTGGTCTCCAGCCCTATTCCAGGAATTACAGGTACCCCTGTGAACAGGAGCTACCTTCCCCCCACCCACTTTTGCAATAAGCAAGACTGACATTTTGGTTTGAGTACAATGTGCTATTTTGGTCTCTTGGCATTTGTTTGTTTGTTTTGCTTTAGTTTGAGGTTGCATATGAACTTGCCTCACAGATGGGGCAGCATCTTCCCAGAAGAACAGCTTTAGGCACTAGTAGAACTCCTTTGTGTCCTGCACAAGATGTTTGGGTGTTCAGTGGACAGAGCAGCTGCAAGCCACCTTGGCAGATGACCACCTGCACTCAGAGACATGATCTTACACATAGGTGAGAAACCCCATAGAAGCTCCCAGAAACTTTTACATAATATTGAATGAAGCCCTGGAGAGGGAACTAAGAGACAATGGAATTGGGCAATTAAGGCTAATGGGGCCTCATTTGTACCCAATAACTCCTGATCTGAGGACTACAGAAACATCCCATGTAGGAAGGGAGAGCAATTAGCTGTCATTAACTGCTTGGCAGCTGGGCTCCTCACAAAGCCCAACAGGAAATTGTCTGGCTAGTGAATGGAAGTCTTTTTTCTTGTCCAATATTGCAAACCAAGGTGGGAAGAGGGTCTGGAGTGTGAGGGGATGATGGCAAGAGCAGTGAAAAGTTCCTGTCTGTCATCCCATTCTGAAAAAGTGAGTCCTTAAAACCTAAACAATAATAGTAATGGTGGTTGAGTCTTTGACACTAGTTAGACTTCAGATAAGAAAAGGTAGTACTTATGTGTTTCTTCCCTCCAGGCTTATTCCCTCCTGTTAGAAGCTCACTATATCTCTGTAGTAGTACTTAGTAGTACTGAGGAGATGAGAAAAGTGTTTTTTTTTTTTTTTTTTTTTTTTTTTTTTTAGTCAGCAAGGCAACCTATCAGATCAAGGCAGCCATCTTTGAAATTTTGCTGAAAATCTGGAGGAACAGGGTTGTCTAAATTCATTTCCTCACTAGCCCAAAGGGCTATATTGAACAAGCTCAAGGCTCCCCTGCAGGAGTCCTTCATAGATCTACAGAGATGTGATTAAAATTGTGGGCTGCCTGTCCAGAACTCAAATTGTTCTCTATCATGACAGCTGTATGGCCCTGAGCAGGTTGCATACCTTTCTCTGCTTTGGTTTCTCCATTTATAAAATAGTGATCCCACTTTATGCAGTAAGATCACCGTTGGTAGGTGCCGTGAATTAATGAGTTCACTTTTACCGTAGCATGGTGCCCAGCAGTGTCAGCACTCAATACATCTTGGTAAATTTTGTTTTGTTGTTTTGGTTTCTCTGGCCTACTCTGTTCATAGAACTAGGGGTGTCAATTCAGATATAAAAAGTACCAGAGATTATCCTCATAAATTTATAAACTACATAAATTTATTTCTTATGGTGTTAGAGGCTGAGATCAACTTGTTAATGTGTTTGAGTTCTGGGGAAGGACAGATTGCAGACCTGTCTTTCTTATTATATCCTCACAGGGTCGAAAGGGGGCAAGAGGGTAGATTCCTTTAAAAGGGTGCTAATTTCACACTCATGACCTGATTATCTCCCCAAAGCCCCACCTTCAACTATTACCGTGTTGGGGATTAGGATGTCAATGTGAATTTGAGGTGCCCATACTCATTCAGCCCATCATGAGGGACAGTGAAAGGAACAGGACAGAAATTAAAAATAAAGGGAAGGGTGAGAGAAAGACAAGGATGCAGAATCGTAAGAGTAATGTGTGTGTATCCCCCAAAATGGCCCACAGGGACACACTTGCTTTGGACCTGTCCAAATGACACCTCCTATTGTCCTAATTTTGTGTCCTTTCCCCTCATCACTGTCATAGATGTTAGTGCATTTTTTATTGAGATGATAAGATTATTCTTCAGAGTCTAAAAACTTACTTTTGAGAGCTAATTTTTTGAAGGAAAAAAATAATTCATTATAACTCTTCCATAAACCAATTCTTTAACTGTAAAAAATAATTAAGAACTTCTATGTCATATAATATTTCCCGAAAATTAGTCCCATAGAACATATAATACCTTTTTACCCACTTCAAGTTTGATTATTTATTGGTACTGGGGATTGAACCCAGGAGCACTTCACCACTGAATGTCATCCCCAGTCCTTTTTATTTTTATTTTTTAATTTGAGAAAAGATCTTGCTAAGTTGCTTAGGGCCCCACTAAATTGCTGAGGTTGGACTCCAACTTGTGATCCACCTGCCTCATCTTTTCAAATCGCTGGGATTTCAGGTGTGTGCCATCATGCCAGGGCCAGGTTTTTTTTGTTGTTGTTGTTGTTGTTACTTTGATAAATATTAAACACAGAGAAGTTCTACTTCATACCATTAGAGTTAAAACATGTCAGATACCAGCCAGTTTTTATTTTTACTTATGAGAGATAATTACATAGATCTAAAGTGACCTAATAATTCTTTAAAATAGGGCTTCTAAAATAGTATTTTTAAAAAAAAAAAAGATTTACTACTGAAGATCTGTTTTTAAAAAAATGTATTAGTTGTTGATGGATCTTTATTTTATTTGTTTATTTATATGCAGTGCTGAGAATTGAACCCAGTGCCTCACACATGCTAGGCAAGCACTCTACCACTGAGCCACAACCCCAGCCCATGAGCTATTTTATTCTTCAGTGTGATATAACAAAAAGCTGATGTGTGGCATTCAGATCCTGATATGAAACCTGTCTCTCTCTTTCACTTTATTTTCCAATTTGAAGAATGGAGTTGTATGTACTTAGTTCTCAGGGTGGTTGCAAGAGTTCAAGGAGATAAGTTTTAGAAAGTTCACCAGGTGGTGGGTAGTATAAGCATTTCTTTCTACAATCCTGCCCCATGTTTGATACTTTTTGTTCTTTAAGGTAATTCAAAAACAGGAAGAGTGGAAGTAGCAGAGACTAATTAAAGTTCATTGGCTTTTCTGGCATATTTCATTAATGACTTTACTTTTGCACAGTAATGACTGGACCTTTGCAGTAATCCCTCAGTTACTTAGAGAAAGCCTCACCTGCATTGGTCTTCAGCAGGCAGTACCTGCCAGAGATAAAGACTGTTGAAACATGAGAGGGCAGCAGAGAGTCAGAGATGCCCCAGCCATGCCTGTATGGGGATGACTCCCTGTTTTTGGAGTAAGGTCTTGTTAAGAGGCGCAGGGTCCGTCCTTTTGATCATTTACTTGGGGTTTTGTTTTGGAGGGTGGAACTGGGAACTGAACCTAGAGGCATTTTAGTACTTTACCACTAAGCTATAGCCCCAGTCCTTTTAAATTTATTTATTTATTTATTTAATAAATTTGAGATAGGGTGCAAAATTGCTGAGTCTAGTTTTGAACTTTAGATCTTCCTGCCTCAGCCTTCAGAGTCACTGGAATTTCAGACATTAGCCACCATGTCCAGCAGGAAGCATTTCATTTTTAAATGACAGTAAGAAAAGAATTCTGCAACTATCTCATAAAACCTTGTCACGTCTTCACAGTATTACTTTCAGTATGTTTCTGAATTTCCATATTTTAATAATCTTTATTTAATCATCTTTAATTTGAGGATTTTCATGCATGAATGTAACTCAGAGAAAAGCTATTTAAATTTCTTTCTTTGGAAGATGTGAAGACTGAAATCTAGTGAGTCAAAAATCTACTTGGTGGCAGCTCTGAAAATAAATATATGGTTCCATTTCCCCTTCTTACACCCTTATAAAATAAAATAACCCACCAGAATAAGATAGTCTTCAGACTCTTAGAATTTTGTTTTTCAGGAAAGTAAAAGAAATATTTTAAAATATTAATTTCTGAGTAACAGATATAGCATTTGTTTTTTGTACATGGACTTGAAAATTAGAAAAAAATATTGTCCCAATTTCTCACTGCATATGTGTTTATGGTTAGATTTATTTTAATTATATTCACTGATTATCCTAGAGGCAGAAAAATCGGTAGCCTAAGGCTTTGGACTTTGGAGAAATACAAGTTCTTATACCCAGGCAATACAATTAGTGCAATTGCCTTCCCTCTACTGTAGAGGGCGACACACAATGCCATGAGGAGCATAAAACACCACAAAAGTAGTTTCAGTCAGGAAAAGAATATGCATTAAGTCTCCCTTCCATTTCATATTTTTTAACCCTGAAAACCCATGGCTCTATTAAAAAACTAAATTTATTACAATAGAATTTTGACAATCTGTAAAACAGAGTATTAAAAAGAAAACTATCCAAATACTAATCAGTTAAAACATGAGAAGAAATGTAACTGTGTTTGTTATTGATCTAAAACACAAATAATTTCTAAGATTGAATGAGAGGTGAAGAACACAACAAAGACATTCAACTGGAATAGTTATTTTCTTATTTTCTGAACTAATCATTTAATACTTTGAGCTTAAAGAAAAGAAACTTAGTATGTCATGGTGACAGTAATGATGCTAACACTTATTTAGATCTGCCTGTAAGTCTTTGTATCTGTAACAAACACTATATATAACATAATAAATCATATACAAAATAAAAATATATATGTGTACCTTTATCTGAGATTATAGTTTAGAGCAAAAGCCACATAAAGAAGGAAGACAGGACCTATGTGAGAGGGATGCACAAGTCTTGAGAAAACACTAACCATGTTAAGTCAGTATGTAAGGACAGAAGGCCACTCACAGGCACTGGCTGCCTCCTGTAGTCCTTTTTTAAATTTTTTATTCTTTTTAGTTACACTGACAATAGAATGTATTTTAACATATCATGCAAACATGGAGTCTAACTTCCTATTCTTGTATATGATGTGGAGTTACACTGGTCATGTATTCATATAGGAACATAGGAAAGTTATGTCCAACTCATTCTACTATCTTTCCTACTCCCATCCCCGCTAACCCCCACTCCTTTGCTGCAGTCCTTTTTATTTCTCTTTTAGTAAGAGCAAAGTTTGTGACAATGCTTTAAAAACTGTGAAGAATGAGTGCTCAATAAGATTTGTTAGGATGCACTTGAAAAATGCTGATGATGCATCATGTTTAGTAACTTTAATTTTAAAAAATCAAGATTGTAGCTATGCATGATTATAAATTGACTTCTTTGGAGTCTTACTTGTTTTACTTTCATACTTAATACAACTAATGACTGTCAGGTATTCCAAAATTTTAAAATAAAGTTTACTTTTATAAAAATTCCACATGAAAAAGACTTTTCTGGAGGAAAAAAAATGCATAGTTGCTTAAATGCATAGTGTGTGACTATTTAATAGTTAAACCTATTATCTGTTGGATCAGTAAATGTCTATTTTCTTCCTTACTAACACAACTTATTTTATAACCTGTTTTGCTTTTCTCTGCTTTTATTTTGATAAGTAGAGTTATACCTATTAGTATAGAAAAAGACCAGATCTGACAAGTGACTTTTTGACTGGGAATTGATGAAAGTTTTATATGGTGTTAAGAGCAGTGAAAACAAGTGATATGGCATAATTATGGGGAAAATAAGTCTATCTAAAATGCTTAAATATCTGGTTTGGATATTTTCTTATAACTTTAGTTGAAATAAATGAATGGTACTAAATGTTTGTTTTGTTATCACAGCAAAAACATTTAGTCCAGCCATTTAAGTTGAATTCAGCTTTCCTATGACTACCTGTGTAATTTTGGTTGATTTACTTAAATTCACTAAGTTTTGTTTTTATCACCAGTAAATTCTAAGTCAGTGTTTGACATAATGCTTGGTACCCAGGATATATTCATAAAATATTAGTTATCATTATTAATGTAACTATATTATTACTGACATTATCCAGCTAGTCAAAAGATGTTTTATAAGCACCTTATATAAGGTATGTAACACATTAGGTGTGTTGGAGTGAAAGTGACTCTGGCTTTAAAGGATTCACAATCTAGGGGAGAAGGAATTATAAATAATTAATACTTGCTAATATCATGATTGAAGATTCTTCAAATAATATGTATTTGAAGGCAAGGTGAATGGTTCTACCTAGGAAGAGCTCTCTGCTAAACTTCTAAGAATATGGTATTCTTCATGTGGTAAGGTGAAGATTACCTTGAAGCAGAACCAATAAGAGTGAGATGTGGAAGCATGATCAGGCTATTGGGAAAAAAAAAGGACAAATGGAGTTAAAAGTGTATAGAAGCAACTAAAAAGATAAGCCTCCAAAATTAGATTAAAGCAATCTCATTGGAGTCCTATACCAAGAATAGTGGACTTCCTTTTATGGGCAATGGAAAATCATGTATTAATAATATTTATTTATATATTTATTTGTATGATCCTGGGGTTCAAATCCAAGGCCTTATACAGGTTAGGCAAGCACTTTACTAAGGGAGTATACATCTAGCCCCATCAATCAATTTTAAGCAGGGAAACAAATAGGCTTTTTAGAGTGACCACATCTGGAAACAGCATAGGCATTGTAATATGGCTCTAACCTGGGGTGGTATTGTCAGAAGAGAGGTGAGGGTGTAGATTCATAACTCTTTTCTGAGAAACAATTAAAAATATTTAGGAGTTGATTAGATTGGAGAATGAGGAAGAAGTAAATAGTGAGATCATATATACAGATGTCAATCACAGTATCATGAATATATATATATATATATATATAAAATTTTTAAAACAACCCAAATGTTAAATAATATCAGAATTTTATTTAGGTATTAAAAAATCTCATTCCAAAAATGATTTATTTATGAAAAATATTTAATAATATAGAAAAAGGTTTTCATTTTAAGAAATATATTATGGACATTGGATTCAATTTAAGACAGGTTTAGATGTTGATTAGTGATTGGCAAGGGCAGATAATACCCTCTTGCACAGAATCTGGTGAATGATATTTAAGTATTTCTCAGGATTCAGTTATCAGCCTCTTATGACCTAAAAGAGGTTCTGCTGAGAAATTGTCTAATCATATTTCAATATTAAGGTGCCAGAATTGAGCATGAACTATATTTCCAAATAATATTTCTTGGATAGAGCAGCACTCTACTGATAATTGAGTCTATGGCAGAACCCTTCTGTTATTCTCCAACTGGTCAGAAAAGCCACCATGTTTTCAGAGAATCTAAATGTCACCACCAAAGTCCACTCTGCCCAGTATCCCTTCCTTATTTCCCTGAGTTTTAGAAAGGGCAAAACTTCTCAAACCTGCCCGATCCAAGGAATCCCCAAGGGATATTTAAAAACCAACACAGAAAGACTGGTTCCCAAACATTGCAGAACAGAATTCTTGAGATAAGATTCAGAATCTGGATTATTAACCAGTGATGCCAGGTAGAAAATGGGATGGGCCAAATTTGGGAGAATAAAAGATATTGAGTGCAGCAGGTGAGAATGCTGTCTGTGCACAGTGTTGTCATTGAGTTGCCAGTAATTTGTTGGAAAATTTCTGCCTCTCTGAAAACCGCATATAGTGACACCCATGCCCCCACCTAACAAACAGCGCAGTCTAGGATACATGAGATAATGGGTGACAAGTGCTCGGGCAACTGGTAGAAAGAAATACAAGGTGATCTTATTATCTGGCACCCCCGTCATCACGGTCGTCATCATCAGGGTCATCATCTCTATTATCTCTCAAAATGTATACAAGATTTTAATTAGAGCACTGCTCCACTCCTAGAAGAAAATGGAGCCTCGTGTCCACGTTTGTGAATGGGGGTAGGAGTGATTTAGGGAAATGTTATGTTTGGTAACTGTATTCTTTTTTGTCTTTGCAAACACAGTTACCAAGTCGCCTGAAAAAAAAAACAAAAAAGGAAAATAAACAACAAAAGCAGCATTCTTCAGTCACTCCCTTTATCCACTAAGTGCTTTCTACTCATGTGAGCCTAGAAACTATTCTAGGCATAGTCAGAAATACAATGACTGTGGTGGGCCAACTGAAAATTCCTTTGGGGCTAATTTCCCAAATTTTACTGTTTAAATGTTACACTGAATTATTTTATCTCTGCAAAGAAATAGAGTTCACTCATGGTATGCTTTCTTTTACTATCTCAAAAATGCTTTTAAAATCAGTTGAATATATTACTAATACTAACAAAAACTAACATTTACTGACATTTGATATGAACTAAACACTGTAGACATGTCATCTTTTTTAAAAAAAATACAGAAATCAGCAGAGATAGACACTGTTACTATTCCTGCTTTATAGATGAGAAAATAGGTTAGAGAAGTAAAATAACGTGATCAAAGAAATATAGCTAATGAAATACTAAGTGTAGATTAAGCTTAGCTCACAGGATGTTAAGTAATTTCTCCCCCTAAATTTATTGACATAGACACCCAAACCTTTGCAAGCTGTTGTATCTACTACCCCATAAAAAGTTATTCCCTGGGGATGTTGGACCTTCCCCGCCTCCCCCGCCCCCCCCCAACCCTGCTTCTTTCCTTTTACCTTTCTTTATTTTCTTTTTTGTTTTGAGAGTAGAATAAATCCATGCCATCTATTGCTGAACATATATAGATGGAGGGTAGGACTTAGAGAGGGAAAAGATCTATTGATGCAGAGAATCCCTTTGGGAACCCCTAAGAAATCAGTTCTATTAGTGAAATGAAGAACTCCTGCCTAGAGCATAAGAGTTCTTTAGGCACTTTGCTGTTCTTTTCATGATTCATCTGTTGTGACCTGAGTGCTCAGGGCCAGAGTATCAACCAGCCAGGGCCCCAGGTCTGTGTGAGAAGTGAGGCAGATGGAGAATTTCAGGACTGGGGAGAAGCCAAGTTTGAGCTTTGCTGCTCACCTAGCTCTAGGACCACTCATTAGTACCAGCCTTTGTTTGCACATGGCTCTGTCCGATGGGGATCTCATGTTCTCCTTGTGGGAAGGCATGCTCAGGGTCTTGCCATCCACTGCCTTCTTGGCTACCATTTCCAGGCATAGAATTCCCAACTCTCTATCCCTCAAAACGCTCTTTCTACAGATATTTCTGATGTCTAAGTATCCAGTACTTTTTAGTATGCCACCTTCTCTTTTATGATTCTTACTGCAGTACTGTTGGCCTTGTGGAAGTATTTCTAACATGCCTGGCAAAACAGATGAGGGGTATGGCAGTGGTTTTCTGAACATATTTTGGATGTTTGCATATTACACACTAAATTTCGTCCACATGGAAATCTCCATTTCTATGTGTCCTCCTGGGTTTGCTCTTTTATTCATTCACCCCTCATGGGTGAAGGATTGTACTTAGAGTCAGAAGACCCAATCAGGTATAAAACACTTCTGAGCATTAGAAAGTACCATTACCCTTGAGATTTCTGAAACTTAAAATGGTAAAATGTGCTCAAATGAATGACAAAGAGCTTTAACTAAAGAATAGGGAGTTTATAAGTGAATGATTACATGAATAAAGTAAGGAGGGGAGGAAGGAAGAGAGGGAGGACAAATTGAGACAGGGTGAATTCTCTTTTTCTAGAGACACAAGAAGGTACCCACAATGTTATTTAGCTTAGAGAGAAGAAGGGACCTGGGGAACCACTACAAGGTCTTGGGAGAACTTTAGCAGCATTAGAAGGAAAAGCAAGAACAGTAAAAGAAGAAATGTTTCCCAAATAGTCAAGGAAGAAAAAAGGACTGGTCATGGAACTTAGGCTTCAGACCTGAGGAACAGGTAAGGTCTGTAAGGTACCTCTGATGTCACTGACCATGCTTTGACTGTGCTAGGCTTGGTTTCCTTCCTTCCTTTCTTCATTCTATTTTGAAAAAAATTCCAAGTCTTGATAGTTATGGTATGTTTGTTCCTTCTATCGGTCAAAACCTAAGCAGAAGAGGAAGGGTAGGTATCAGAATTCTGAAAATCTGGACAGACATTGTTTCCTGGCTGACTGTCACTCACCCACTTTGTGTGTAACCTTGGACAAGTTACTCGCACATCTTGAATCTTTTTTGTTGAAGTGGAGTGAATAATATTTTACTAATTTTAAGGGATTACATCAGCTAATTCATGTTGACAAATTTGGCAGGGTCTGATAAATGGTAGATGTTAGGGCTTACCAAAAAGTATGTGGGAAATCATCATAAACTATCAGTAGGATTATGTTACTTAGTTATTGTTGATCCTCAAAGTAGTCATCTTTGGAAACTCTCCACTTTGTTTGAGTATTGCTGCCATTGCTGAACACATTTGGGAATTGCTTTAGTGACATTTTACAAGCTCTCCAAGAAAAAGAAAAATCTAACCGGTTTACTTATAAACTTTACTTTAGCAGGCAGACATTGTGACTCAGTGGAAGAGTGCTTGCCTCACTTGTGTGTTCAATTCTCAGCAATGCATATAAATAAATGAATATAATAAAGTCCATCAACAACTAATTTTTTTAAAAATTTTACTTTGAACTAGAAATAGTATTTCCAATATGATTATTATCCCTGTTCACCAGACATATCACCAACCTAACCTAGATGAGGCTAAGTCTAGAATTGAAGCCACTCCCACTGGGTAAGAAAAGTTTGAAGTGTTGAAAGTAGAACTTGGACTCTGAAGATAATTCCAAGATAGGAAGTCCTAAATTCTTTAGCCATGGAAACATATGGAAAAAGCATATCCACAAGTTTTCCCAAGGGTCACTTTGATGCAGTTGGCTTTGTCTGTATTCTGATCAGTGTGGTCATCTCTGGGAGATCTCTTTCCACCAGGTGCCATTTAGTGGAACCCCTTCACAGTGGTAGATGGATGTAAAGGAGAAGGTTGTGTTGACTGAGGTCACTGGCTTAGGAGGGCCTAAGAGTCCTCAAGGTTTCCAGAGAGAGGACAACAGTGGAAATTGACCTGGCATCTTGTTATGCCATTATTTCTCAGTGAATCTATTGAATTATTTTTGGACCAAGGCTTTAGCATTTTATTCTTTGAGGAATCTATACAATTTTCCTTTGGGCTGGCTTATCACCTCCCTTTAGAGAATTGTGTATCAACAATGAACCCTTGGTTGTAAGACAAGAAGCAGCTCTACTAACTTACACAAAAAACAATTTAGTGAAAAAATATCTTAGAAGAATTCTTAATTTCCTGGAATTTGTGGGGAACTGAAGGATAAAGTTTGAAGGAGTTGATATATTTTGACAGTGCTAAAAAGCCAAAAATCATGGGGGAAAATCCTGTGGCAAATGCAAGATAGTGAGGTCCCTGCAACTGTTCTTAGATTCTCTGTTGTTCTTTAATAATGAAACTGCAAAGAAGGGATCAAATTGGTCTAGTTTGTCTTGATCCTTGGCTAAAAGATTAACAGGGCATCTGGCTTCACTTCCACCAGACTATAGAATAATGTGGTAATAAGAGCCTGAGTTTTGGGGTCAGATTTGTGGATTCATATTCTAGTTCTGCTGCTTATAGATATTTCTCCTCAACAATTCATTTGACCTTCTGGAGCCTCAAGGTCCTCAGTTTTTAAGTGGACATAACAATAATTACTGATGTAGAGATAACATTTATGAAAAATGAAGCAAGAAGCATGACACATAGTAAGCACTTGGTCATTGTTAGCTCTGCAGTTGTTAAGATTATCCCATGAAGACATTAAGTAACTTACTAAAGGAAATCATGATACTCTTAGGGGAAAGATATGCTGATCGTCCAAAAAAATGCATATTAATTATAGTGAGATAAGAGGCTTGGCTTGAATGCACAATTTATTTTGGTTATTTATTTCTCAGTAAACTGTTCTTTATTATACTCAATTTCTTAGGGATATGGAATGTCACCTATTTATTAATGTATCCCTGGGAGCCCAGTACAAAAGTTATTTGACTAACTTTTTTCAAAAATTTAATGATGTCTTCTTTATGCTTTAGTTCTCTACAGGGGACCATGATCTGTGACTTCTGGCTTACTCTCAAGTGTAGGAACCAAAACAAGGAATAATTTGCATTCTTATTATATTTGCTTAATAGTAATCTAGATGGACTATCATTGATTGAGTCACTCATTAATTGGTTTTACTTTTAGGGATACAGAATAATATGGAATTAGAGTATTTTCAGTCCTCTCAGTTTTCTGAGAATAATGTGTGAGTGGACTCTAGTATGAGTTGGATTTCTAAATTCCTTTGAAGGTCCATTATATGAACCTTTAGACACAAATATGCACACACTGGATTTATTAAAAGTACCTTAGCACCAGTTTCACCTCCATCCCAGCAAGGAGAAGTATCAGAGAGAGAATTTGAGGTCACCTCGAAAAAGCATCTTATTCTGTGGGAGGAGATGGAATTAAATCCTCCAAGATCAATGGAAGCTCACTGTAGAATACTGCACAACTTACTCACTTGTAAAGTTAGTGTCATTGTGATCAGGCGAGCCCAAAACCAGGTTCTGAGAAGCTAGGCTGAGTGTCACACATCCTGGCAGAATCAGTCAGGTAGAACTTCATGGATCCCACAGCTGATTCCTGTAGAGCCACTCTGGTGCAGATCTGCTGGATGCTTCTTCCCAACCAACATACTCACCACCCCACATTCTGTCCAAACCTTGGAGGCCACTGAGCCTATAGCAGGTACTGGCCTAAGTCCATCATTTCAGCCCCTATTCCAGTTCAGATATCATATACCCTAAGCCTAGGAATTTGCCTCACCAGGGACCAACCATGTCTTCCTTAGCACATCTTCAACAGTGTCAGAGCTGTTCCCTGACCTGGTTAAATCTGGCCTCTCCACCAACCTCATTACACCATATCACCCAACACAAAGAAGACATTATTCATGCAAAACTGAAAGTATGGCCATCCTTGGGATTCATTTTTTTTTAAGTATATGTCTTTTCCCAGGAAAGAAGGTAGACATTGTAAGAGGATAGGTTTTGGCTTCATTAAATCAATACAGAGAATCCTAGCTGTGCCATTATTAGCCATTTGACACTGGGGAAATTTTCTCTGAGCCTTTATTTCTTACCTACATACTGAAGATAATAGCAGACCTATCTTGGAAAGCCATGTAGGGATTAAATGAGAAGGATAAGCAACAAGCCTAGCATCTGGCACATGGCAGGAATTAAAAAAAACAATTCTTGAATAAATGTATTCTTGAATACACTATGGCACTTCCTCTAGTGAATTTTAGAGGGAAATGGATTACCTTTAGAATGAGAAGCTCAACGTAAGTAACAATGGCGTAAACAGCTGCATTTCTTTCAAAGTCATTTTACTTTATTAACTTGTTCCTTACTCTCTGTGTTCATAAGAAACTAGCTAGCTATGCGTGCACAAAATGTCTGCCTGTTTCTGTGGCCAGTTCTTTCCTACATGTTTAAATTCCTAATTGTGCACACAATCTTAGTCATTATATTTTCATGTGCAAGCAATTAAGACTCATTTAACAGCCCTCCCTCTGGAAGGTTTTGTTCTCCATCTGCCACAAATCAGATTCCTTAGGAACATGTTTGATTTTGAAACAATGTGAAAGTCTTGTTCATTTTGTTTGAGTTTCATTTATGTACCATTTTTTAAAATGATGTAAATGGATAGCCACAGAAAACTCCACAGCTGGTCAAAACAAGACATCAAAGAAACCATGGAAATGAAGCAAGATTTTTTCAAAAAGCTAATATGCTAGGACAAAGAAAAAAAAAACATAGTCTGATAAACATTCCTCACACATTTTGCCCATAACTATTTACTTTGCAACAGATTTTAAATAAGAGGAAACAGGAATGCATCCCATTTCCTACTTTGAATCTTGGTTATCTTGAGCTCCCAGCAATTATTCATAAAGAGAAACAGTCAAAGAAGCCAAAAGTAGGAAAACATAAAGTGATTAAATTAGTAATTTTTTCCCAATAAATATAGTACAAAGCTAGAGGTTTGAATGCTCATAACCTCAGAAGAATTCAACATTTTTGTATGATGTATTGTTCATTTAAAAGTCAATTAGATGAGAGTTCTTTGTGAACAGGTAAAGTCCAATGAACTTTATAACACGACGTAGAGCCAATGCTTCCTCAGACTAAGGAGGGAGAAGAATTACCAGGTGAAGGACACAAATAAGTATGTAGGAACTGGTAACTCTGAAACTCAGCAAAAATTTAAAAAGATGAGGATTAGTTTTTCTTGGAGGTTTTTAAAATTAAATATTATGAGTTGGTGATAGGGTCCACACAAATCATGGAGTTTTGTCTGCTTACATTTCTCATTGTTTAGGCACTTGAAAAAAAAACTCACCAACCCAGTTAATGCAGAAAATCTCCACTAATATATCAATTGGATATTTTGTCCACCAGCTTCCTAAGGCTTTAATAAGCTGCAATGTTTTGATATCATTGGATGAAAGGTTCTGTTAAAGTTCAAAGTATTGTTGTTATTTTGGGCAGTCACACCTGCATGTTTAAAATGCCTTTATACAAAATATAGCCCAATCTGCTTTCAAGTCAGACCTTCAAAGAAAGGTAGACATGTGACAGATCCCCTTAGGTGGTACCCGAAAAGAAAAAGGAAAATGAAGAAAGCCACCCCCACCCACCATCTCTGTTTGTGCGTAAGCATCAGTTGGCACCTGAGAAAAGCACATGTCTGCTGGAGAGCCAAAGCCCGCACAGAAGGTCTTCTGGAAGATTGTGCGTTAAGGGCTCCAAAGTAGTTGTTAAGTCAATGGAAGGGAAATAGAAATGAAGGGGACTGTACTTTTCACTAACAGTGAATATTTTATTAAAAAGCAACTACTTTTTTAGGAGCAGCTAAGCTCAGAATCACAGACCCAGGATGTCTGCTATTAAAGAAGTTAGTTCTATGCTAGGGTATAATTAAGGGTCAAATGAATGGTGCGCTAAGCACTTAGGGTAGTGGTTCATAAACTTGTCTGTTCATTAGAATCACCTGGGGACTTTTAAAAATTCCAGACAGTGAAAGGAAAAAAAATATTAGAGGGTCAGAGACCAGTAAGGATAATAGCAATGTCTAAGCATGGTGTAATAGAGGCGCTACACTAGCAAAACATCTAAATAGTAGGGATATAAGAAAGAGATGGCTTCAAAAGATAAAAGAACAAATGTGTAGGCTTTACTAACTGTTGTCTGACTTTGCTGAATGGATGTAAAGTGCTTCTGACAATATATGATACCTTATAATTGTGTGTGTGTGTGTGTGTGTATGTGTGTAAATGGATAAATAGATTTCAATGTAAAATTTTAAACTGGTTTTTCTCAGTACCTAGATTACCTACATTTCTCTTAGGAAAAGTTTCTCATATATTGAATATTCTGGAAAACTAAGACTTATAATCATTTTAACCATTTGGGAAGAAAATGTTTGAAAGGCTCATTATTAACCTCTTGAAAGAGCACATCAAGTGGAATAAAAATCATTTTTGGTGGCTCTGGTCATCATTATGAACATCTGCTTCTCTACTTTTCTGTCATTTACAGATGTGCTTAGGAACTAATAATGATCTATGAAGGATCTTTTTGTCCCAATGGTAAAAAGCACCAGGCTTGGCTCTTCTGGATTCTCTCCACCTACTTACTGGTTTTCAGTAGTAGAACATTTGCCTATGATGGGCAAGGCCCTAGGTTTGATCTCCATCACTGTAGAACTTTAAAAAAAGAAAAATTTTGTAAAGTTCCCTAAATCTTGTTTTACTTTTAATTCTCATCTGACCCTCCCATATTGTCTTGTTCCCTTTTGTCTGAACATAATACAATGCCACATACTGGGTAATTTATAAAGAACAGAAAGTTATTTTCCCAAAATTCTGTAGGCTGGGAAGTCCAAAATCAAGGCACATGATCTTGATTATATGAGGGCTTCTTGCTACATTCTCACATAGCAGCAAGGAGAAGGGAGAGAGAAAAACTCCCTCTGTAAGCTTTGTCAGAGGTGCCTCATTCCATTCCCAAGGACACTATGGCTTAGACATCTTTTAAAGCCCACCTCTTACTAGCATCATCTTGGTAAGGCATGAATTTGGTGGGAACATTTAATCAATATTGTCCAGAGGTCACTTGGCCCAGCCTTATTGTTGTCTTTTCTGACTTAATGCTGTTTTCTTCTTAGACAACTATATTGCCAAACCATTGCTGTGAGCATCAAATGAAAGCTAATTAATTCAAAATAAAAGCAGAATTTGGGGCCAATCCATCTCTGAAATAGAGCCATAGGATCCTGAAGGCACATAGTGAGTACATTTTAAATGCACTTGCCTGGCTCTTCTGAATTCTCTTCATCTCCTTACTGGTTTTCAGAAGTATAAATCCTTGGATAATTAAATCTCTAGATAAGCTGATTGTACACTTTTAGAGCTAATAAAATTAATATTGATTTATCATCAACCAATCCATAAAAACATGTTTAGTCTTGTGTTCCGGGTGTCAGGAAAATAAAAATAAATAAGTTGTAGGCCCACCCCCAAGAACTTGATATAATTGTACATATGAAAAGGAAATAAAATATATTAGGTAGTCCCAGACTGGGCCAAGAGAAGAAATGTCGTTAGAATTCTGAGATGGAGATCAAACTTGTATAATAAGCAATGCAAGTCCCAGAAATCCTGGTATTTCTGAAAGGCCTTAAGCACTCTTCAGACCCCTGGCCAGACTGTAATGGAGCCCTGATGGTTGGAGACTCAGCTGCAGATCTCTTTAGTGGCTTCTTGTATTCTAGCAAACTGGTCCTTTCCAGCCATGATCATTTATTATTACAAAAGTGAGGCAATCACTTGTGATTGTTAACATTTTTTTTCATTTTGCATCTACCACCAGGTTTCTGGAAGTCATAGCAAGAGCAATGACCTCAGGTTTTAGAGACCAGAGCTATAATCCCTCTGCCACTATCTCCTTCTGTAACTTCTGGTCAGTAATTTAACTTGATTTTTCATCTGTAAAAAGGAGATGTTAGATTAAATGAGGATCTAACTATCTATCTCATAATATTTCCTTATTTTTTAAATGCATGCTTCTAATTAATTGCCTTTGTTTATATTCCCTTAAGAAGTGAATGAAAGATATGCCAAGTCAATGAATTCCACCTTTCTCAGTATGGATCTTCAGGGGGTATCCTTGACACCATTTGTTATTTTGAGTTTTCAACAAAGAGTTAAAAGGAAATTCTGACTCCCCTGGCTAGTCATCCTCTCCAGTTGGCAGAAGTCTTCATGTGGACTTGATGGTTGCCCAGAGCAACAAAATATTAGGGACAGAAACACATTCAAGGACTCAACTTTGCAAGTGACTCAGAGCTGAGAGACCTTTTCCAGCTCAACTGGAGCCCATACTTAGCTGGAGTGGGTATTTGTTGATGCCTGTCTGCACTTCTCCTTTCACTTGGAGCTCTCTATTATTTTCCTTGCTAAAATACAGAAGCCAACCTCAAAACCTACAGAGAAGGGTTAAATAATTAAAAAGCAGTCTTCTTCCTCTAGCATGTCTTGCAGATGGAAGATCATTAGGCCAGTAACTATAAACAAAATAAGAAAGCTGTGGACTTTCAAAAACACATACCAAGAACATAATGAAAACTTGATAAAAATTCAACACAAGAGCTACTATTCAAAGTCAATTATCTCTTTTGAGTTAGGAGAACCAAGTAGAGGAGCAACTCACAAAAAAATCAATACTCCTTTCCTTCTTGCTGTTGGTGCCAGACATCTCTAACTATGATTGGAATTAAAATGTGGATTTAAAAAAAAAAAGTTTTCCTCTTGCTAAACTTCTTAAATCCTGAGATCTTCCCCTCTCTCTTCCATCAGCCTGGCTCCATGATCCCAATTACTACAGCTTGTTAAGGGAGTTATTAGCATCCCAGAGTCCTGTCTTCTGCTTCTATTCATGTTGCCTGGAGCAAGAATTGGAGGAAGAAGTATTAGCCAAGTCTTGTTTCTTGAAATCCTCTCTCTTTAGCTGTTTAACTAGATTTCCATCTTAATTATGTGTTTGGTGGTGTATTTATACCCAGTACACATTCTTCTCACTTGCCCACGAACAGTGTTGTTATGATAGCAATCGCAATTATATAATACTACTACATTTTTTTTAATCTTTGGTGAATACTTATTCAGTGTCACTATGATTGGCAACTGGTACTTTTTGTTTAAACACTGTGATTTGAAAAGAATATTCTTTTAGAGTGATTGGAAACATAGTCCTAAACCCAAGTGTTTTACAACAGTAACTCTTATCTGAGTGACCATAGCAGCTGTTTGGAAACATGGCTTCAGATCACTTGTTTGCAAATGTCTTTTTCCATATGATCCTGAATGGAATTGAACCCATATACGTTACTTGACATGTGAAACACATGTGACCCTGACAGATGATTTGACTGACCTTGAAAACTACAGCTGTTTGGTCACTTTGCAAATAATGCAATACAAGTGATTTACTAGGCTTGGGTTTTAAACATTTTATGCTAACTGATGGGAAGTTTGACCCTTCAGGGGAAAATGCAGACTTGTTAGACAACGGAAATATGTCATTCTGGGTATTAATGTTGTCATTAATTTTAAAACATTTCTTTACAAAAAGTGAAAAGAAGACTTTGCTTGATGTTATAGGGGCAAAAACAAAACATACATGTGGATTTATTTTTGAAAAATTAATGAAGAAATATAAGTTTGACTTTTTCCCCCTCTCACACAAATCAAAAGCAGTCTACAATTTCCTACAGAGATCAAAGCTTTTTCACTTACTATAAAATATGTCCCCTGCTTAAGCATTCTATGGTGGAAGGTTAACATTCTCTTCCAAGAAGAATCCATAAGTGTTCCAATTGTTCTATATTCTATTTTAGCTAGAATTTGGTTAAGCTAGAGTGAAAGATACCTGAAAATTTCACTATATATGCATATCAAAATATTCAGTTGTAGGGCTGTGGCTGTGGCTCAGCAGTAGCATACTTGCCTGGCATGTGCGAGGCACTGAGTTGGATTCTCAGCACCACATATAAATAAATAAAATAAAGGTCTATCAACAACTAAAAAATATATTTAAAAAATAATCAGTTGTATACCTTAAATATATACAATAAAAATACTTTTTAAGAAATTTAATTTTTAAAAAAATATGCTTTAATCGGGGCAGAGTTTTAATTCCCTTTCTTATAAAAGAAACGAAGAATCAGCAATCCAGGGCTGGTATGGCTGTTCTAAGACCACCAGGGACCTAAGCTTCTCCCAGATAACTCTTCACCATCTCTAGATAATGGGTTCTTTCCCTGTGGACCAAAATGGCTGCAAGAGTCATAGCCTTCACATCTAGGTTGCCAGGAACAAGGCAGAGGAAGGGAGAAAGAGCACACCCCTCCTTCTGGAATAGTTTCCCGAAATCCCACATAAACCTGCTTATTGACTGCCCTAAGTGAGCCAGAAGAAAGTGGGAAATGGAGGCATTTTTTCCAGGCAATGCCCTAGTATGGGGATCTCTATTTCTTTGAGCAAACAAGCCATTTCCTAATCTACTTTTCTTGCCTGCCCTGTTTGTCTCTGATTCCTTGCCAAGCTGTTCTTATTATTCATCTCAGAAACGCTACTCTCTTTTAGTTCTGCACTCTGCCTTCTCCACTTACACATCTAAACTCCTGGGGAGGGGGGTGGGAATCTTTCATCATTCCAAGCTGGAATTCCAAGGAAAACCGAGAAGACCCTCGGTGGTGCACGTGACCCTTTGTCCTCACTCTGCCCCTCTCAAGTCCCCTTGGTGCTTATTCCAAACCTCCTCCCTCCGCCCTCCTTCCCAACTGAGTAGCTTCTCAACACATGACTTTACTTGTTGCTCTGTGAAGAAAGTCATCATCAAGGCATGGACTTCTCTGGTCCCTGTGTCTTCTTACTGACATCCATTGCCTCCCTTCCCCTCTCTCTAGTGCCTTCTTCTGGCTGCTCTGAGCTAACTCCCCCGTCTGTGCCCTTGATTTTCTTCCTTCTAGCTCCTCCAGGTCCTGGCTGCATCCCCCACACCCACACAACACATCTGCAATCTCCTTTCACTCTGGCTCCTTCCTCTCTCTCTCTCAGTCTTAAAAATAACGCAGGACAGCCAAGTCCAGGTGCAGGCTCTTTACTGATCCTGGTGCCGGTCCTTTGTCCCGCCCTCCTCAGCCCACCTCACTCCTTAGCCCACTGTGGTAGGACTTTCTCATACACACCAGCACCCCAGCTGTTCGGCCACAGTCACCGGGAGCTCCTGTGTGCCACACACTCCTAGTCAGAAGCCTCCCTCCTAAACTCTATCCTCAGTAAATTTTATTCAACAAAGTTTTGTTGGGACTTGTTCTGTCCCAGGAGATTCCAGACACTTGCTGCTCTAAATACTCCTCACTATCCTTCACAGCCTGTCTTTTTCTCCCCTCCCTCCTTAAACATGAGTATTCTAGAAGGTTCTTTTGGATTCAGCACTTTTCTCACTATAGATGCTTGGATGTCCTTCAATAGTTGCATTCCCCAGTATTTCACAGACAATTCCTAAAACTCCATCTCTAGTTGGACTTCTTCCCTCATTTTCAGATTCACTTATGCAAAAAGCCCAATGCGCTTGGATAGCCTGCAATTCTGATATGTCCAAAACTAGACTCAAATGCTCTGTGATAAATCTGTTTTTCCTACCTCGGTTACTTATATCTCACCCTGAAACTTGAAAATCATGCACCTCTCCATTGAATCCATCATTCAAAATTTTTGTTTTCAAAATATTTCTGAAATCTCTACTCTTCCTACCAGCACTTCCCTAGTTCAAGTGCTCACCACTTCACCTGAATTGCAGGAGTGTTGCCTGAAATAGTGTTTTGAAATTGTCAGTTTTATTTAGCATTTTATTTCTTTAAAAATGATATGGAATTGAATAAAAATAATAAAAGTATAAAACCATACCTATAATATCAAGGATCAGTATTGTTTTATAAAATTATTGATACACAAATGTGCATGCACACATTTTTGCCATGCACAGTGTATTTCTTACTATAAATGAAAAAAATTGAGAACCACATTCATTGAATGGCCTGCATCCACCATACTTCTTAGCTCTGAACAGGTAACTCTCCAGCTTAAAACCTTCTGTACCTCCCTGTAGCACAAAACAGAATCCAGCCTCCTTGGAATGGAGCCAAAGGCCTCACCCAGTTATAAATCTCCTTTCCAGTTGCCTCATGGCTCTGTCAGTAGCAACCTTCTTCCATCCCATGCAGCATGATTCACAGTTGTCTTCCTTGGCTTGTTCTCTCCCCATCTAGAACTCACTTTCTCTCATGATCCTCTGGTTTACTTAATCCAATTTTTTGTGTGAGGGGATACCTAAAATCTAAGCTGTGCCCAGTTTCCCAGTCTGGGACAGGGTGCCTCCACAGCCCTCCAAACATATCTCTAGTATACACCAGTAAAATTATTCTAAACATTGTGATCTATGCCTCTCCATTCTCAAGAAGTCTGCCCCATAATATGCCATTTCTTTTGTTGTCTTCAGGGTGCTAGGGCATGGTTCTGGGACACAATCATGCTTGATTTACAGGTGTTCAATAGACTCACAGCAGGAGTGATCAGCTGAGTTCTTTGCAATTATTTGGACTCTTTGAAATGATTAATTAAGCAGCATATAAGAGCAAAAGGTAGAACCGTTAACTTGATGTAGAAGTTAGGACGGAATACTGGGTGCTGTGGCACATGCCTGTGATTTCAGCAGCTGGTTAAGGCTGAGGCACGAGAATCAGGAATTCAAAGCTAGCCTCAAGATTGACTAGCTTCACTTAGCATAATCTGCTCTAATGCCATCCATTTCCCTCCAAATTCTATGATTTTGTCATTTTTTAATGCAGAGTAATACTCCATTGTGTATAAATGCCACATTTTTTTTTTATCCATTCATCTATTGAAGGGCATCTAGGCTGGTTCCACAGTCTTGCTATCGTGAATTGTGCTGCTATGAACATCGATGTAGCAGTGTCCCTGTAGCATGCTCTTATTAGGTCTTTAGGGAATAGACCGAGAAGGGGAATAGCTGGGTCAAATGGTGGTTCCATTCCCAGCTTTCCAAGAAATCTCCATACTGCTTTCCAAATTGGCTGCACCAATTTGCAGTCCCACCAGCAATGAACAAGAGTGCCCTTTTCCCTGCATCCTCTCCAGCACTTATTGTATGCTAAGTGAAGCTAGTCAATCTTTAAAAAACAAATACCAAATGACCCCTTTGATATAAGGGGAGTAAACAAGGACAGGGTAGGGACGAAGAGCTTGTGAAGAAGATGTACATTAAACAGGGATGAGAGGTGGGAGGGAAAGGGAGTGAGAAGGGAAATTGCATGGAAATGGAAGGCGATCCTCAGGGTTATACATACGGACATATAAGAGGAAAGGAGGGGTAAGACAAGATAATACAAATCGAAGAAATGATTTACAGTAGAAGGGGTAGAGAGAGAAAAGGGGAGGGGAGGGGAGGGGAGGGGAGGGGAGGGGAGGGGGGATAGTAGAGAATAGGACAGACAGCAGAATACATCAGACACTAGAAAGGCAATTTGTCAATCAATGGAAGGGTAACTGATGTGATTCAGCAATCTGTATATGGGGTATAATTGGGAGTTCATAACCCACTTGAATCAAATTGTGAAATATGATGTATTACAAACTATGTAATGTTTTGAACGACCAACAATAAAAATAAAAAAAAAAAAGCTAGCCTCAACAACTTACAAGGCCTTAAACAATCAAGCAAGTCTCTGTCCCTAAATAAAATACAAAAAGGGCTGGGGATGTGACTCAGTGGTTAAGCACCCCCTGGGTTCAGTTGCAGGTATCAAAAAAAAAAAAAGTAAATATGGAAAACTTTTTCTCCTACATGAGAAAAAGAACTGGTATGAAAATGTGTTTCTTAGGCCCTTTGATAGGAGGGAATAACTTGAAAGAAGTGAAGAAAATAATGACAAATGGTCTTCTCCATACTGTCAGTTCTTGGAACTAGAATGAGGAAATATGAGAACCAATGCCATTACTATATGTGTATCACTGTCCAATATTTGAAATAAGTTGCATGGTCCAGCAAAGGGGCATGATTTTGTGAAAAGAAAAATTCCTTCTGGTGTGTTCTGAGAGGCATTTAGGAGTAGGCTGAGAGTGGCGGGTAAAGGTGGGCCTTCGCCCAACTCCTTCTGGCCAGCTAGTGAGAACACTGTTTACTCATCTTTGTGGGAAGCCAGACTGTGATCTGATGAAGGTGCAGCTCCCGGCCAGGTGCACTGAGTGCTGCTGTGATGAGTGTCAGGAGAAGTTGTTTTGGTCCCTTCCAGTTTTTCCTTCTGACTTGAGTTGTGGTTTTGTTCTTTCCCCACCCACCACCCAATGTAAGAATAGACCCCAGAGAGCTTTTCACACCTCAGCTGCCCTCCCTCCATGTTTCTTCTTCCTTTGCTGGGGGAGGGGCAGAACAACCCCTGGGGCCGTCCTTCTACTTGATGTAGAAATTAGGATGGAATACTGGGCGATGTGCATGCTCAGATGGGCTGTTTCATGGTCTTGGACTGAGAGCAGCCTCAGCGCTCCACACCGGCCCCTGGACTGTGCGACTAATGAGAGAAGCAAAACGACTGCAAGTAAAAGGAAGTGGTTTGTGTTGTGGAGAGAAACTTGGAAAGAAGCACCACCAAGAACACTAAGGGCTCTGTTTTCCCCAGTGCCTACAGCTGGGTTAACACATTTCAAAATAACCAGTCAATTTCGTTAATTCCATCAAACAGCTAGTCAATACACTGAAGGGGAAGGGAAAGTAAACAAATGGTTTTGGGGGTGACTGGTTTAGCTTCAAGGAGCCTTGATCTCAATCACTTCTAGGGAATAATTTCAACTCTTAAGGAAATGTGAACATTTATCTTGCGAACTGTTTCAGGCAAATTTAATATGAAGAGACCTTTTCAATGTGTTCATATTCAACACATATTTATCTTCCCCACGTGTCATTCAAACATACTACAGGAGGCAGAGATCTGGATTGTAATGGGAAAGAAAGGTTAAAATTAGCAAGTTGTGTCTTTCTTTTGCACCCTTCCATAGTCTGAGAAGCTCTCCTTCCTTCTTCCCTTATTTTGTTCTTGGCTTTGCCCTTCCCTTCCCTCTCTTAACCTCAGTAACAACAACTCTAACCATTGCCAAGTTTGTATATATGGACTGCTCTCTTTCTCTGGAAACATTTCCTCTGCCTGCTAGGATTCAGCCCACATGGTCACATTTAATTCTCATAGCTACCTTCTAAGGGGGTAGATAAGGTATTTCCCAATTTATAGAAGAAACTGAGGCTCACAAGTGAAGGAAATTTCCAATGGTAATTACTCTGGAAAGAACCAAGATGCAAAATCTTGATGGTTATATTTCAGAATCCATGCCCTAAAAAACAATATGTAACAGTCTCCCTCAAGGGACATTCTTTCTCCTCTCCCTCATATCCTATGCATCTTGTTTTTCTGTCCTTTTCTCTCATTCCTTCTCTTATTTTCTATAGCTACCATTCCTTGTCTAAATCCCTTTACCCTCTTCATCCTATTCTTCCCAGCTTCCTAATTTCATAGCAATAATTTGGACCTCAAATGTCCCCATGATGTGGAATGAAGGTTGATACCCAGAGTGGCATTATTGGGATATAGTGGAAATGTTAAGAGGTATAGTCTACTGCTAGGTCTTTAGGAAATTGGGGGCATCCCCTCAAAGGGGATAGGATAGTGTGGCCCCAGCTTCTTCCTCTTGCTTTATTTTTCTTTGTGTTTTTGCTCTGCCATGAACTTCCACTATCATGTGTTGCCTCGCCTTAAGCCCCAATGTCAGGGCTGACTGATCATGAAATGTAACCTCCCAAACTGTGAGCCAAAATAAACCTTTTCTCTTTATAAGTTGATTATCTTGGGGTTTTGTTATAATGACAGAAAACTGCCTATAATACCCACATGGTCTCCCTTCGTGATGCCTCCTCATTCCTTACCATAGCATTTGTCAAGGGCAGATTCTGTCTCCTCTGTCATTCTTCACCTATGCTTCTCAAAGTCTCTCTCCACAAGTTTAAAGTGGTGTCAAGCTTTAATCACAAGACAGGGTGAGGATAAATGAGGAGAGCCTGTGTCATTCTGCTTCCATACACACTATTGTTAGTGACCATAAAGAGCAATTTCATTCCTGCCAGATAGCTCAGAAATCAAGTTATTGTTTCACATCAGATGGTCTCTAGTGACTAGAAATAGTCATTACCAGGAAGAAGCAAGTTCTAGGCAGCAGATAAAAGCCAAATGTAGAACTGTGAGATCTGAGCCAAGTACTGTTCTTATGTATAATTCTCTTGAAGCAACTGTTGAGGGGCACCCAGTAGTACTTGAACAACATTGTATTTTACTAGAGTGATCATGTTTTGAATTGGCCAGAAGGGTTTCATTTCCTTGAACCTGAAGCTATTTGGGGACATTTCCTGAAAACAGCCTGAGAGTTCCAGGAAATGATTCCAGATTCTTAAGCTACTGGCAAAAGTCAGCATCTTATCTTAACATAGTAAGTGACAGAGGGCCCTCTTCAGCATACAGTAGCATCTCCTTGGATCAGAAATAATTAGATTCAAATAAATGTCATTCTTACATGGATTCAGGTTGGCTAAAGTGTAAATTTGTAATTTTGAAGTGTCACCGCAGTCCTAGATACCCGAGACTTTGTCTTTTGCTTATAGGAAATATAGTGACTTCCTTGGGACTCTGCCCTGTTTGTATATATGGACTGCTCCCTTTCTCTGGAAACATTTTCTCAGCTCTTTGTAGTATCAACTTTATCATTTTCCCAATATGTAGATGGTTTTTCGTAGCTTATCTAGCTCCAGTTTTACTTCAGGCCATTTGTAGATGATGGTGATGATGATGCTGATAATGATGATGATGATGATGATGATGATTTTGTGGTTTTCCCCTGACATCAATTACCTTGGTTATAATTTTCCCTTTACAATCACAACTCGAACCTACAAATTTACAAATACAATTAAACAACTTTCCATTGTGGTTATTTATTACAAATTGTTGGCTATTTGTGAATCCACAGATTTCCTGTCTTTGTATTATATATCTAGACCCATTCCACTTGACATTTGGACAACATTCTTTTAAAAAAAATTGATTGAGAGTCCTTTATATGTCAGGCACCAAGAACGGCTCTTGGGGTCAGTGATGACTATAAAAAAGTATTATCCCTGGTCTTTGTCCCTACAATTTAGGGACAAGAGAGTGGAGATATTTATGAATCAAATAGTAATAGTACTGAATGTAAAATTACAAAATGAAGCATATTATATGAAGCAAAAATTCTATGACAGTGGAAGACAAGAAGTCCAGTTTACCCATGATCCAAGACGCTCATGGAAAAAGAAATACTTATATGTAGTAGAATGGATCTTCTGAGAAGATTCCAGAGGCATGTTGGACCATCAAGGAGAAAAAGTTAAGTTGTTTCTAAAGGCCATTTATTCCATTAATGTGTTTAGTTTGTGATACTTCTACTGTAGAGCTTGGAAGATAAGCACTGGCTTCTCTTCTTCCTGTTCTCCCACCCAGAGGAGGATCCTTCTTCTCCATTACCACCACTGCTTCCAAGGCCACCACCACCACAAGTGTAATCTCATGCCCCAGATCTATGTCTCTGAATTAGAACCATCTCTCCTATGGTAGAACTCTAAATAAGGATTAAATCATCAAGTCTGCTAGATTTCCAAAACATTCATTCACACTTGAAATGCCTGAAGCCTCTTATGAAGCCACAACTGTGCTTATTTCTGCACTTGCATTTGTAAACCTCTGGAGTCAAGATTTGAGCCAGAAGACTTCCAACTAATTGCTTAAATGGCACAATAAAGATATCTATATTTTAAAAAATCTATGTTAATGAGTCTGTTGTTCCTTTGTGAAGCCCAGTAATGGGTGAGAGGGACTCTTCTTGCACAATTTTGCCAACTATTCTGGGTACAGTCCCAAATCTATTGACAAGAATTCCAAGTCAGAGTGAGAAAGACTTAACTCTCATCTTTTAACTAACTTGCACAACCACAGAAAACCAGGCCTAGGAATCAATAAGCAAATCTTAAGGACTATTTTCCAGACTCTCAAATTCTCCTAGATTGCCATCCCAGTATCAGCCAAACTCCTTACAACCTCTGTTTGTCCCTAGGCAGTTACTTGTGCCTGGAATTCCTACTCCAAGGTTCCCTTGTGGTATTTTTAATAGTGTTGTTTGATGCTGCAGCCAACTTCTCTGTGGTTTGAGTTAAATAGGATACAGTGATGTGGTGTGCTGTAAGAGCTCTTGGAGGAATGTTAGGACAAATTAAATTCCAAAGAAGATAGCACCTGAAAGAACCTGGTCCTCCAGTGAAAGGGCTTAACATTATGGAAAAGAGGGCCTAGAGACTCCCACAGACCACTACAAAACAAAGAAGAAACGTCTCTCTCTTATTCAGACTGAGTTTGGAATTGGTTTTCCACTCAAATTCAGAGTGTTCACTTTGATTTACTGGTCTTTGCCCACCTACTTCTTCCCATTTGCTTTTCTGCCTAGATAAGCCTGAGGATGTGTATTAGTTTGAGAGAAAATGGTACTAAAATTGGGGCGGGGATAATTAATACCTTAAAGCACCAGCTTCTCTGAGCCAATGATTGCCAAGTTTTGCAATTACTAGCACTACTACCAAACAGGTCTGGCATCTCCTGTTCATGTCCTGACACCCAGGCCCAAGATCAGCACACATATCACCGGTCACCTTTTCCTTTGATCAGTAGTGACCTATCTTTGGCATATTGTATCACATGTAGTTTTAAAGTAATGGAAAGATTATTTTCCCAGTATTTAATGTAAAACTGATTCTTAAAAATGTGCATTGTGTGTATGTATCTGTACAAACATATAAACAAATTATATATATAATATATGTACATACATATAAACAAATTATATATATATCATATATTATATAATATATATGTTATGTATATATTTGTAGAACATGAAGTTTAAAGTCACTGTCACCAAAATACCAACAAAGTAAAAGTCAGCATTTAGGGAAACACATATTATTTTCTAGTTGAAGATGGGTTACCTCCTCTAGTGATATGATGAAATCACCAAGTAAAGAGACTTTCCTCTACTGAGAAAAACAGGACATAATTTAGATAAAATGATATGAGTAGCCCTAGGTTTGGAAGACATTTGAAAATCCCCTCAAACCAATAAATCACACATTGGTGGCCTGTTAGTCACCTTTTTCTTCACTGTGATTAAAGGCCTGACAATAACAATGTAGAGAAGGAAAAGTTTATTTGACGTTCACAGTTTCAGAGGTTTCAGTCCATAAATGGTCAACTCCATTGTTCTGGGCCCCAGGTGAGGCAGAACATTAAGGTGGAAGGGTATGGAGGAGGAAAGCAGCTCAGGACATGGTAATCAGGAAGGAGAGAGAGAGAGAGAGAGAGAGAGAGAGAGAGAGAGAGAGAGAGTGCTCTAATTACCAGGGACAAAATATATACCCCAAAGACATGCCCCCCTTGCCTACCACCTTCAGCCATACCCTCCCTGCCTACAGTTACCAACCAGTCAAGTGGATTAAGGTGTTGATTAAGTCAGGACTCTCACAACCCAATCATTTCACCTCTAAACTTTCTTGCATTGTGTCACACTTGAGCTTTTGGGAGACACCTCACATCTAAACCATACCATGGCCTAATACTGTGGGGGAGATAATCATACTTGGTTCTCTTACCTGAAAAATTATGGAGACTAGGGGACTAGAAGGTCAAGAAAAACATACTCAAATAATAGAATTTTATGTGAAAATAAAACTAATCCAATATGTATGATATTTCACTGAACTTCATTGGAAAGAACATAAGAACCAAGTATAAGAAACATGGTTACTAACTTAGAGCATTTTTTTATCTTATAATACTAAATACAGATTGTAGTGACAGAAACAGGACCATAAGAAACTCTAAATACCATTTATTCAAAAAAGTGATGAAGAGTAGAGAGTTAAATTGTCAAAACTTCGTCATCAGGTTGTCACACTCAAGGTGAGCTTGTCAGGCACTCCCCCTGGATTCCAGGTCTGCCAAGTCAGTCATACCCATGTCCAGTTCAAGGAACAACGTAGGTTGCTCTGACAAGCAATGGCTTTATCAATTGATAAACTCCTGAATCTATCTTAGGAATAACTTGAGAGTTTTGACAGTGCTTGAATTATTAAAAGAGCCTCCTCCAATTCAACTAAAAACTTTTGTAAGTATTTCTTTTTTGCTTTTCAAATATACTTTTCGACCACTATCCTCAACTGCAGCAAATAGAATTCATGATTTTTCGTTGTTGTTGTTGTATTGTAAAGAATATATATAACCGAAGTTACAAAGATCCTCAGTTTTAAAATTTGCATGGAAACTGTCATATGCTCTTAGCTGTTGGAGTTATATGGGCGAGAGACATGAAAGAGATTTCAGGGGAAGTGTAATTCTAACTGGAATACACTCTTTTCAGCATTGCTGTTTATTTTATTAAGGTAAATTTTTAAAGCAGCAGGTAATTGTTTTCTGTAGTTTTTCTGTAGATAATCTTGTCCTATTATACTATGAATCTTAGTCCTATCCTATTCTTGAATCTTAAAAAGAAGAAATTCCAAATCCAATTTAGAAATAAAATTACCAAAAACCATTCAACTGTTTGCCCTGCACTGCATTATTTGATTTGGAAGAAAGTTCAGTCAGACCACTTCCATTTCTTGAGGAAATAGCTAATTCATTTACTGACTTTAAAGAAATGGCTGTCTTTGGTAGCTTTGGAAGTGTTACCTTCCATCCATTTTCTGTAGTAACTACCATTCATATCTAGAACATTTTTTACAATTTAAAATATTTTTCATAGATAATATATTCTTATTATTCAAAAAAAATTTTAAATCTGTTTGTCTTCAGACACACATGTTAAATTTACCATAACTGTGAGTAAATATATTTATGTTAATTAGAAAAACTATATAATTTTCCAGACTTGGGGTCACTCAAATGAAACATACAGTTTTTTATTAGAGCTTTATAATATTCAATATATTTAACATGTTAGATATACTGAATATAATAGTAATAGTAACATAGAAATATATTTAATAGAATAGTAACAGTAATATAGTAACATATTTAATATATTAAATATATTTTATGGCTATCAAGCACTCTTTTCAGGAATACCCTTTGTTAGGCATATGGAATAGTGACTTTCTACTTTAGCTCAATAGATTTCTTATGTCTCTAGAAAAGACTTGTACATTCATTGCAGGTGTATATATTCCCACTTAAAATTCATTCATTTGATTTCTTAAAAAATGATAGAGGGCTGAGGTTGTGGCTCAGTGGCAGAGTGCTTGCCTAGCACATGTGAAGCACTGGGTTCAATCCTCAGCACCATGTAACAAATAAAATAAAGATATTCTTACAACCACAAAAAAAAAAAAACTTTAAAAAATGATAGAGAAGATAGATGTACATTTTAAATAATTCTAGATGATAAATTAATTTGTGAGATGATTTTTCACATGATATCTATACATCAGAGGTAAAAATTTCCTGCCCACTTCTCTGTTAACACAGTTCCAGGAAGCATTGAGGATGAGAAGCATGAATGGGTAGAAAGGACACAAGCTCTGTAGCTCCCAGACCTGGGCTTAATTCCACTCCCCCACTGACTAAATGAGACATGCAGGGAAATCCTGGCTTTCCAGGAGCCTCACTTCCATTATTACCACAGAACATGTGATAATACTGGGTTGACTAAAAAGATGAAGTTGAATGTTAAGAAGAGTGCCTAGCACACAGAAAGCATTTGACAAATACACCTTGCATCTGAAAATGCTATTGGTTAAATCCATCCTTTACTTTCTTTAACAATAACAACAACAAAGGAATTAATTTTCTGTATTTTCCAACTTATCTTTAATGGATAAGTACTCTGTAATAAAAACAACACTTTGATTCACATTTTTTTTTAAAAGGCAAGGGTATCTATAAAGTAACCCTAATCCAAGATATCCTCTAGATAAGAGTTTTTAAGTTGTTGAGGGAAGGAGGGTCTCTCAAAGGGAATTCCAAAGACCTGTGTTAAATATGTAAACCATTTAAGTCATAATCCAGGGTAGTCCATTTAACCAGCCTGATGTGTCTTGATGCAATTGGTCCGTGACTTTTTAAGCAATTTTCGTGAAATCTGCATTTTTCTTATCCATGTACTCGATTTCAATTTGCAACAAGATAGACTTTGATGTTGAGAGCCACAGCCGAAAGGGCCCCAGCAAACTTCCAGCTGCCAGCAAACTTCCAGCTGCTGGCTGATGATTGGCTCACATCGGCCCCAGCAAACTTCTAGCTGTCAACTGATTGGCTCCTCTGCAGTGATGCTCATTGGGCTGTTTCCCCGCCCTTTCAGACCACGGAGCTGCTCATTGGGGGACTTTTTTTTGCTCTGCCCACGTGACCCAGCCAATCAGCCTCAAGAGCAGGAGGAGTGGGGGAGGTGGGGAGGCTTGTGGGAAGCCAGTGGTGGCAGTTGGGCTCTGAAGGTTTTTCCTGAGAAGCTGTGTGGTTTGGTGTGTGTGTTCTAAAAATAAAGTTCGTTTCTTTTGTCTAGTGGCTCCTGAATTGTGCCCAGCCAGACTGCAGCATTTGGTGGCCGGGGGACGAACCCTCGATCTTGGCATTATCAGCACCATGCTCTTTATAAAGTTTGAATCCAAACTTTATAAAACTCCATGGCACTTGGATGTAACCTCTCTGTACACTGTCAGTTCTCATCCATTCTTGCTTAAAATATTCAAAGCCCTATTATATGCAGCCAGTTAACTGTGAAGCTTATTTTTATAGCTGAAATATGAAGATTAATATTCAAAACATCACTTATCTTTTGTCCTGTTGAATAATTTGGTGATTTAGAATTGGTTGAATTTTTTTTTTCCTTCTGGAGCACACATACACCCCTTGTTTACTGTCTCATTTTATTTTCTTTGAACATACCATTTATGGCCTTCTTGTTCTTTGGGGAAAATTCTTGTTCTTGGGTATGAAATGATCCCCTATGAGGGGTGGAAAGGATCTCACTGACCATCAAAGCAGATATCCCTTTTACAGAAAAAGAAAGTGAAACTGGAGCTAGTCTCAATACTCAGAGAGGTCAGGGATGGTCAGTGGCCAGAACTCACATCTCCTGACTCACAGCACACTTGGCTTTCTATATAACTGGCTGCTTTAGGACAAAAAAGAGAATCCCCCCCCCTCTCTCTCTCTCTCTCTCTCTCTCCCCCAAGAGAAAATTAGACCAATAAATTCATAGGAGATGTTTTTCTTTTATAAGCCATAAAGTAATTCCTGGGGACATTACCTTTATTTGGACCTATGATTTTTAGAGCATGTGGCTAGCATCTGAAATTGGATTAAAATGAAAACATGTGGCCATGGAAGAGTTGCAGTACCTTGCCTTGTTCTGCTTTAACAATCAGCTTTAGAGGTGGAGTTGTACATCCTGACAAGAAGTGAACCTACTCCAAACCTTAGAATTACAGCTTTCAACTCTATCACAACTTTCCCAAGTTCAAAGTCCACTAATTCATGATTAATCCCAAGATTTAGGTCTAGAATCAAGTCAGTTAGGGCATCAGGTATTTTTATGAAATGTGATTTGAGTAAGATAATTACAAACAACACTAGCAGTACATGAATTAAATTCTTGTTTGAATACTCCTCTGCTTAATTAGGTAGGATATCGGAATGTCCTTTGCTTTATCAGTTTGTAATGATATGAGCAGTATGAGATATAAATTATGTTTTGCATCAATGTATTAGTTACCATATTCATTGAGCACTTGCCATGTTCCAGGCACAGTCTAAGCTTTTTACCTACATATTATCACTTAATCTTCATAATTATGCTTAGAGACAGGGCTAACCTCATTTTGATGGGAGGATGAAAGTTTTGCCTTCATTAACTGCTCAAGGACATGCATGGTGAGTGGTGCAAGTGGGGTCCAGCCTGGGTCAGGCCCACCGGATAACCTCTTAATCCCTATGCCAAATCCATTTCTCTGTTCCTGCCATACCTCTGCTAGATCCTTTCATTGATTTATTGATGTTGACATTTCATTTCGGTTTTCTTCAAAATAGAACTTGCCCTATAAAAGCCAGGCAAATGGACTGAAGTTTATATTTAAATAAAGATTTAAAGATACCGAGGCATTTGAATATTTATGAAAGAAAGGGAAGGAAGGAAGAAGGGAAGGAAACAAAAGGAAAGGAGAAAGGAAGAGAAAAAGGAAAATAACTTAGTGCCTCTATAGAACCTCTTTTAATGAGAGTTTTTCATGAATAGGTATTTTGGAATAGATTTTCCTTTATATTCCTACCTAATCCCCAAATAATCCATTACTTACAGATTGTGTGTACCTTTGTGAGTATGTATGTGGTATTGGGCACTGAAGTCAGGGGTCTCTATCAATGGGCTACATCCTCAGCCTTTTTTAATATTTCTTTTGAGCCAGGGTCTCACTACTTTACCTAGGTTGGCCTTGAACTTGAAACCTGCCTCTACTTTCCAAGTCCCTAGGATTACAGGTGTGCATCACCACACCTGCCAGATCATTCTTTGTGATCTGATCAAATAATTATGAACCTTTGTTTAGTGGGGAAATTTTTTCTCCTGGTTTTCCCAAGAAATGGCTTGCAGGATAGAATCTGAGAAGCTTCTGGTCCAGAAACTAACTTTATGAACTCTTTCTATGCAAGATCTTTTTGTTGCAATGATTATAACCAAAGAGATTTTTGGTCTTTGTAAGTGATAAAACATAACGTGTAAAGATAATTGACTAGTATGGCAGTATGTATAAACATGGCTGTATAACCAATGTGATCCTGCAATCTGTACACGTGGAAAAATAAGAATTCATACTCCAGTTGAATCAAATGTATGATATATGATATGTCAAAAAAAAGATATCATTGAATTGAAAATGTAAAATTATGAAAGTATGAATAGGAAATATTTTTCTGAGATCTCACCCAGTTTGACAACCACTACTTTTGTGTGTGTGATTCCAGGTTCAGATAAAATTTAGCAAGAATTCTAGTCATTTAATTAGTAATTGTCTGAATTCAGGTGGTTTTGTTGTTGTTGTTTTTCAGGACAAAACTGGGTAAAGAACTTCGATTTTGAAGATTACAATTTGAAGCTTTCTTTGAGATGAGAATATTTCACAGTATCTGTGACTGTTGCAAATGTCTGACCTAATTAGCAATTAGTATCAAAAGAGGAGGGAATAGGAATGGGGGAAATAGGAAACTGGTTTTGTAGCCTCCTGGCAGGTGGGAAAGCATGAGAAAAAAAAGAGTACACAGAGGAGAGAAGGCAATCTTGAAAATTTCTCAGAGCATAAGTGGAATGCTAGGATGGCCCTATTTTTCTTTCTTAGATATCAGGGCCTCTATTGCCTGGTAATGCCTCTATTTTTATTTTTTTAACCTCTTTATCTTTCCCTGCAGTCACTATCAGCCTAATACTCATTCACTTATTTACCTGAACTTAAAGGTAGATGCAGAAACACAGGGAACAAGTGGGAATTCTGTGTCCTTTATTTGGAAATAGGTGGGTCTGGAAAAAAGTCAAGGCTGGCCTTAAGAGATATAGGCTAAGTACATCAACCACATGCATCAGTGGAAGACAGCATGGGGATAATTCAAAATGCAGAAGGGAGCCCTGGAGATAAAAGAATTTATGGTCCCTAAATTTAAAATCATTTAAGTGCCTGCCAGAAGACACCAAGTTAGATGCTGAGGGAAAAGACTGAGATGAGTGGGACATGCTTCTAGTCTTCTGGAGCATGTAGACTGCCCACCAGTGACCAGGAGAGTTCTCTTCCACATGCCCAAATGCTGTCCATCAGCATGGTCTACTGTGTCATCATTTAAACCTTTCAAGTAGCAGAAAAGGTCTTTCTTTAAATAAATGTTATTCAGAGAGAAGTGCAGAATATGACTCCCCATAACACAACAGACAGGGAGAGGAGGCATGGCCTGGAGCCCCCATCATATTGCCTACATCTGCTGTCCAGGATAGGGCTCTCAGGAACTTCCTTAGAACCTCCAAAGCACCAAAGAACAAGGTCCTGCAACTGTCTATAGTGCTGACTTTGCTATTTACAGACTATGTGACCGTGGAAAAATTATTTCACCTCTTTGGGCTTCATTCATGAAACACAGGTGTGGCCTAAACTACATTTTAAGATAATTCTAGTTTTGAACAGCCTGAAAATTGCTAACAAAACTTATTTTTACAAAGATATTGATTTTTTAAGAAAGGAACTGAAAGATTTAGACTGTGATATAAAAAAAAATTACTCCCTGGAATATTTTTTATTTTATACATGCAAAGAAATTAATGTCTAATTGAGAATCTTTGGTTAAAAAAACTCATAGGAAATATATTTTGTTAGGATTTTTTTTTTAAAAAAAAATCACTAAACACGTTGCCTTTTACTCAGCCAGTTTTTTTCTTTTTGTCTATGGGTCCTTAAACCTCTGTAACTTTCCTCTTGCCATGCAAGTAAAATACACATTTTTAGCTTTTAGCTCTTTCTTTGGCCACTACTAATAAATGAAGGATTCTTCCTGATTTTACAAGTGGACTAGGTCACACATATAATTTTAACCCTCAGTGGAACACTCTGCAGAATCAAGAGAGACCTTGACAGCCTTCAAAGAATGACTGCGTCCCTAACTAGCACAGTGGCGCATGTAATCCCAGCTGCTGTGGAAGCTGAGGCAGGAGGATTGCAAGTTTGAGGCCAGTCTCAGCAATTTAGTGAACCCCTAAGCAACTTAGTGAGACTCTCTTTCAAAAATGGAAAAAAAAAATAAAATAAAAGGGAATATAGATCAATGGTAAAGTGTTCCTGGGTTCAATCCCCAGTATCAAAAGAATGACTGCATCCTTGACCCTAAGATGACAAGGGACAGTGGGTTATCTTTTCATGACAATGTCACATCAAGAAACATTACTTTCTATCCATTTTCTGTACTCATGTCTTTATGATAAGGGTTTGCTTTATCTTGTGATACAAATGCTTGTATCTACCAGAATACAGATATTTTACTGCTATTCTGAAAAAGATCAAGCAGCAAAATTTTCTGACACATTTTCTCCTAATTTTCTTAAAAATAGTCTTAAGTCTTTTTGTTTTTACTCAAACTTATAATAAAGTAGTTCTTAGTTTAAGAACTTTTATTCTCTGATTCTTCTTTTACCACTTTCATTTGTGCGAAATTTAATGTGTACATAAGGGTCTACATTTCCAACCCCCAAAGGCATAATAATGACCATTAAATTTGCAAGATATACATTAACTCTTTCATCCCTGTGTGTCTATTTCACAGCACCCCACCCCCAATTCCTAACTTTGTTAATTAGACCCAATTTGCAGGATATGACTTGACTGAAATTTATAGACACATTGAGACATACACCTCAAGAGAGTGCTTAGCCCAGTCAACCTCTCAAGCTTTTAAAGCAAGACAGTCATTTGACAGAAGTGCAGCCCTCTGCAGTAATCACACACATGCAAGTTACAACTGCTTCATGGCTCCCAGCATCTCTAGGTGTTGCCCTTAAGAATGTCTGTCTTCTCACCAGCCTGGCTGTACACATGGGGCTGCACCTGCATGAATTTTTGGTCAATGTTTCTCAGTTTTAGAAATGTAATATTTGTTCATCCCAATGCCAGTCCCCCATCTCTACCCTCTTTAGGGTGGATCAGTTTCTAAGATTCGTCATCTCGGTTTTGTAACTTACATTTCAAACTTTTGGGTGTCTCAGTAGATACTGAAGTGTTTTTTTTTTTTGAAGAAAAATGTCCTCTTAGAGAAAACCCCCAGTTCCTCCTCCTGCACATGATTGCCTAAGGAGTTTTTTTTTTTTTCTAAAATGCAGTTCTGATCGTATCTTTCCCACTGATATCCATCAGAGAGTCTGCAATGTCTTCAGGGTAAAGCTTCAACTTCTTTACCCTTCATCTAGAAAAGTGTCCTGTGGTAATGTGACCCGGGCCTTTGGTATTAGGTATACCTGGCCTTAAACAGTGGCTAGCCCCAGTGTGACCTTGTTCATCTTCAGTTTCCTCATTTTCATGATGGAGGGACCGACATTGTCAGAATGTTATTGGGGGTCATTGTATGAGATGTTAGCTATAAAAGAACTGGCACAAAATAAATGCTCAATAAGGCCCAGCACTTTTATTCTCACACTTCCCCCTTCGTGTGGTCCCACCTGACCAGGGTGCCCCTCCTCTCACATGCATGCCCTCTTTCCAGTCTGCAGTTCACAATATCCTGGCCAAGTCCAACTCACCCACACCTCTATAAGTATCATTCTGATATTGTTGTGCCACCTTGAAATTCTTTTCCACCTTTTACAGAAACTGTAGGTACCTACTCCGCCTTGAGATAGCAAGTTTTTGATTCCTCCAGAGTTTAATATTTCCTCCTCTGTACTTCCATGATCTTTCACAGACCATTTTCCTTTTACAGTGTCATTATATTAGTTGATTTTATTTGTCTCCTCAACTCTCAAGAGGACTCTTGTCATATTCATCTTTGAAGCCCTGGAAACTCACTTTTTCCCCAGAAAATGTTGGTTAAATGATCAAATGAATGAGCCAGAGAAAGAAAAATATGGTTTTTAGAAACCGGTGTAGCTGCTGATATATTGCTGCTTTGGGCAGCAATATCACCCACACCCCCTAAATGGGCATAAATGTTAGAGGTAAGAGACTAAATAACTGGTAAACAATAAGAGGCTTGCTTTCTATAAGAAAGTCTTAGAAAATGTGATCAGGTTGAAATGTGTTCAGCTTTCTTTCAGTAAATGGTTACTGTAGCATAGATGTGACTTGAATACCAACACAATGAGAAACAGGCTCAACAGCTAAGCTAATGCTCTTCTGGAGTCTGAAACATTATGTAATTTCAGGGACAAAGGTGAAATAATGTGACTCCAGTGTTTGGCTTCCCTCTTCCATGCACACTGTAAACAATGACATTGCTTGGGACGTTTCCTTTAACCTCATCATAGATAAATGTACAGAACACAGCACACACCTGCAACTGGCAATAATGTAATTCTTCTGCCTTTCGTCAGCTATTCCCACCAGAGCATATTGTAGGTCATATGTAAAGTGTCAGACAGAGCATTGATTTATATCTTCTTATCCACTTGATTTATTTTGCTGTGAAAGTACCCTCTTAAAGTACCCCCTTTTAAAATTTAACTAATTTATAGATCACATTTCAATTAAAAAATATATTAAAGATGGTGGAATGTGATGGTCATCATTACCCTAAGTACATGTATGAAGACATGAAGGATGTGACTCTACTTTGGGTATATGTGTAATATGAATTGTAATGCATTCTGTTGTCATATATCAAATTAAAGTTTTAAAAAATGAATGAAAAAATAGTTTTAGTTGTAGATAGACACAATACCTTTATTATTTATTTGTTTATTTTTATGTGGTGCTGAGAATCAAACCTAGTACCTCACACATGCTAGGCAATCACTATGTACCACTGAGCCACAACCCAACCCCCACCCCCATTTCAATTTTTCTAAGGAACATTTCTTTATCTCTCCTCATCCATAAACATGAATTTTTTTCCCTCAAAAACTGTTTTTGATTTATTATTCCTAGCTCCACAAATGACTTCCCCTCCCCATATTCAAATTGCTTCTCAGTTTTTTCTTAATAGTTTCTTTTTTCCTGTAAAACTATACCCAAGCTCAAGAAAATGACCAGTATTAGAAATCCTAATCATCAGGCTGTATGGCAGAGGTACTGGGAAGCTGGGGCATGGACAGGAACATAAGCACCTCCTTTCTTCCATGATACACTCATTGCATAAGCCTTGGCAGAAACCTCAGGCAGACAGGGTCACCTGCTGATCCCTGGGACTGAGGGATTTCTTGTACTATGGGGCATTTACTGCTGAAACTGAGTAAGTCCTGAGCAAGTTGGGGCACACCGATCTCACTACCTTCTCCTTATTACTCTTCTAAGATCCTCATTCCTTTGAGAGAATGTACTGATCCTCGCTTCTTCCTGATTCTAGCTGTATCCAAATATTCAAAGATCCGGCGCAGTACATCTCTCAGAGAGAGGGCTACTTAAAATAAATGTTATCAGATGAAAGTGGAGGGAAGCAAGCAATTAGGGTTGGCACAGGTGATATCCAACCCTAATTGCATGGTCATGGCTGTGTAGAGTGAGGTGTTCATAGTTTCTTGCATATTCTGTGAGAGAGTACTGCAAATACTAATCTGCACCAAGCTTTTTTTTAAAGTTTAATAAAGTATCTTAGGGTTCTTTTTATGACCTTCTGTGGAGATGATGATCTACCATATTCCTATTATCTGATGTGTGTTGTGTGCAATAATGTATTTAACTCTGTCGGTAGTCTCATGGGTCGTTTCTGACATTTTACCACTACCAGAAACATTGTAAGTATCCCTGTACCTGAACATCTTATTGTTTTTTGTGAGTATATCCATTGAATGAATTCTTAGCTATGAAACTGAATTTAAGACTTTCATTGCCAAACTGTCTCCTAAAAAACACTACATTCATTCCAAGTTCATCAGTAGCATAAGAAATTCGAGAATATGGACTGGGGATGCAACTCAGTGGTAGAGTACTTGTCTAATATGTGTGAGGCCTTAGGTTCCATTCCCAGCACTAAAAAACAAAACAAAAAAACCCCAAATCTTGTATTCCTAGACAAACATTCGCAAATGAGATATTTTGCCAATCTAATCTTAAACAAAGTTGATCACTTTTTCATCTGTTTGATGGCTACTTTCAACACCCCCACACACACCCCCAGTGAGAAGCTCATTAAATTAGTTATCTTTTGAGGCTTCAACATTGTATTAATATGTTAATGTTCTGGGTAAATTAAGAAAATGAATGCCCCTTTTTGGTAAGTTTTATTTTGTTCTAATTTAACTTTCATTTAATGTAGTGCTTTTATTTAAACAATATTTTTGCAATGAAATTAATGTTGTTCAGGTGGTATCTTGACACCCCTTGGTATCTTTTATCTTGTATCACTAAGTAGATTCTCAATAAATATTTTTTTGAATGAACAGACAATGAATGCATAAATAAGTGAATGATATAATTTACTTCTTTTTATTCCTCCTCATATTATAATGGGGATTTGGAAAATGAATGCCAAGATGTATATTTTAACAACATTTTATGGCAAGTTATCTTAGGGTAGGAATTTTGCAGTTTGGCAATATGGTATCTCTCTCACATAGCACAGTACTGGCATATAGGAGATATATGTGGAGAATAATGAGATAAATAATAAATTATTTGAAGTTTATCCTTCTGGCCAAAGGCAGACTTTTCTAGAAGTGGTAACCTGCAAATGAGCCCAGACAAGAAAGAGCTGGGGTTTTTTAGGCCCAGAATTTCAACTCAGTATCACCGAAGCCTCCTACTTATTTTCTTGTTTCCAAGTAAATTAAACAGGAGTGTTAAAAAGAAGAGAAGAATGATTATGACCATTAATTTAGAACCAGGAACCATGTTTAATTGAATTTATAATGTTTATAATATTGTTGTGTTTGAAATGTTAAAAATTTCCTAGAGAAAACAACTATTATTACTGCTTGCCAAAGTGCTCATAAAATGGCCTGATTGCTAAGAACAGAAAAAAAAAAACCAAATCAAAATAAAATCAGCCAAATAGCAACAGAAATAAATGTGCCTTAGTATAGTTGGATGATTACCAGATCAGCTCTCCACAGACCACCATCCTTCATGGTAAGGATGCACTTCTCAGGAAAAGCACATCATCTTTAGGGGACATTCAGGAAAGAGAAGCCCCTTCAGAATGTCAGTTTCTCAGGTCACTTGGGGTCTTAGGAAAATCCTCTTGTTGGTGCACTGGATCACACATGCATTATGTAACTCCTTGCAACCTAATAGCTGAGCCCATGGTTTCATAGCTATTAAAATATGCCACAAACCAAACCACCTGTGAGGCGCCAACTCAGCAAATGTGCCTATGCAAAAAGCAGTCATAAAAATAAAGAAAATGAGGATGAAAGAAGCCCGAATTGCAATCTAGAGGTCATGCATTTGATGCCATGAGGCACAAGAAGAAAAGTATAACATGTAAGTTGAAGGAAGATGGCAGCAAGGGGTCTTGGCATTGAAGCCCCCCACTGTGTGAGAGGGCCATAGAATGTGGAATGAGTCAGAACAACTGCTGTGGGTCCCCTTTTGGAAAAACTGTAGTTATGAATAATTATGTGCAAGCACGAGGAGAATTGCCAGACAGGAGAATCTATGCTTAATGTGAAAACTGCGTTTTCTTTTTCAGAACCTCAATATACAGTCTTTTTTATAAAATGTGAAAATGTTTCTGCAGGAAAGATTATCGGAGTTGCATTTTAATATCTTGTTATCTTTTTGTTAAATTTAAAGGAACATAACTTTTCAAAGAGAAATACTACCCTTTTTACCTTCCCTCTCTCTCTCTTCTCCCTCTCCCCCCTTCTCCTCCTCTTTATATGACAGTATTGAGTAGCTCTAAACGTGTTATCTTGGGCTATATTTGAAATTAGACCCTGTGGAGTGAAATGAATGGTAGTTTTCTCCTCAAAGGCCCCTTGTTCTAACAGATTTTATCTGGTATTCTTTGTTAACAAGGTGGTAATATGACTATAAGAGCTTCCACTACTGGAGGAATCCAAGGAATTATAGATCAGTAGCATTGATGTTGAGTATTATGGATCTCTCTCTCTCTCTCTCTCTCTCTCTCTCTCTCTCTCTCTCTCTCTCTCTCATATTTTTTCTGTACTTTACACTCTTAGCTTGAATTCCCTAGACATACCTTTTATGCCAACACTTTATGGGGGAGGTGGAGTGATACAATCCCAAGAAAGCAAAAGTGGATTGAAGGTGAGAGGACTAGCCGTGGGGAAGATGAGAGAGTAAATAAAGACAGTGTACTATACGCTTGTCACATGTTCACAGAAAACACCACTCACTAGTTGCTAAGTTACAAGAGGCATACCCTGTGAAACTACATAAAACCACTGTGTCTTAGAACATGTCGTATGGGGGAGAGACAGGGAGCACTTTTTCTGCCCATGTGTTTTATGTCTCTCATTGGTCAAAGTTTGCTCCATGGGCTCTCATACTCCCGGAGCCACCCACAAGTGCCTTCAGAACCAGAGCCTGCATGTATCCTACTTGTTGCTGGATGGTTCCTGTTGAGTCAGAGATGGTTGCCCAGACCAGGCCCTTCACCTCCAGGATGCACAGGCAAAGAGGACAAGAATAATGCAGGGATGACTAAGGCTTTATTAAGGCTTCCCTGACCAGGAAACTGGGGAAAGTAGATTATGCCCAAGGGGTGGGTTGGGAACAGCTGATCTGGGAAGGACATACACAGGGACTGTGTACTCACATCTGGTTCACTGACAGAATCAGAATGGATCAGACCAGAGAATTGTTAAATTACACTTTTCTAATATCTCTAATGTAGTGCTGTACACTAATGCAGGGTCTTCTGTTGCTTGAGAACCTTATTTGTAGTGGGTGTCAGATATCATCTTTTTGAATGCTCACAACTTGGTGGACTCCATTGTGGTACAGATGAGAAAACTGAGACCCAAATAGGATGATGCACTTGCGTGTGTTTGCAAAGCTAGAATTTGAAACTAGGTCTTTTTATTTCCAAAGTCATTTGTCTCCTCACTGGAAAATCAGCATCCTTTTTACTATTTCTGCTAGAAAGCATGAATCCTTGCCAGAGATAATATTGATAAGGGGAGTTCTCTTTTACTGTGTCACACTTACAGCAAAATCTCAACTTTTTATTTTTGTGTTTCATGTACATGACAAAAGTTTCAGACTTTTTAAAAATTTATGTGAATAGTTGTATGTGTGTGTGTACAGGCAGACAGACAAAAATTTTTGAGGTGAATTTTTCAATTCTCCAAGTAATGACAGAATGGAATGACAGAGTTGGATGAGCAGAATGTTTGATGCCAACATATGTTTTGACATACGCTGTTCATAATATTAGTTTCAGCAAAATAAAGAAATTATTTGTACTATGGAAGAGCTCCTTTGGGCAGAACAGTCTCAACTTGGTACCATTGTTGAAGCAGGCTGAACACGTTCAACAAGATGATTGTGTCTACTTCTTATGGGTTTTATTTCTAGTATATCATTTTGACCTCAGGTAATAATTCTCTGCAGCCGAGCTGGAATTAAATCCCATTGCTCACAATCAGGTGGGTGGATATTTTTATTACCAATATGCCATCAATGCCATGGAGTTCATATCTGTACATGCAACAGGAATAGCAAAGGAAGGATGAAGCAGGTGTTATTTTTGTGTGTTCATTAATTGCATGTTTCTGTTATATTAACTATTTTTTTAAACTGCACCTGAAAATGTGTTGTAATGTAATATGAAATTTTAAAAGTTATTATACCATTGAATAAGGTTCTATGAATGGTTTTGAGATGTCATATTCTGAATTTCAACTTACAGATGTGTTGAATCATTGCAAAGGTTATTTAGGCCAGTACTTTCCAAAATGGCACACATTGATAATTACATTTCTAATGAAAAGGATAATAAATAAAGGATGTGGCTTGTGTTCAGTCTTCCCTTGTATGGGTCAGTTTATCATTAATCTAATGCTGAGATAGTTAACTCAAAAAAAGGTTTATTTAGTTTATGGTTTTGGAGGTTCCAATCCAGGACCAAGTTGTCCGATTCAGGCCTTTGGTAGGAATGCTAGGCAGCAATGGTGAGGAGCACATTTTTTGGAGTAAAACTGTTTACACCATAAGTCAGCAAACAAAAAATAAAGATAGAAGGACCAGGGACCCACAATCTGTCTTAAGGGCTAAGGACCTCCCACTAGATCTTACATCCTAAAGGTTCTACCAGCTCCCAAAGCACCCCCTGGGAATCAAGCCACAGTGACACAGAAACCACTAAACATCTAAACTAGCATCCCACTACTTGAAGCAAAGACTGAGGAAAGTCAGTATTTTGGTTCACTAATGATTCCCATGCCTTTGCACACTATTGGGAAGTCTAATGTATGCTAATAAACTTAGTTACTTTCATCTTTAAAGGTTTTATCTTCAATACTGGAGTGAGTTCTAAGTGTGTCAGGCCCCTTATTACAATTGTATGATTTTGTTTTTGCTTGTTCATTTATTTTTTGTACCAGGGATTAAGCCCAGGGGCACTCAACCACTGAGCCACATCCCCAGCCCTTTTTATTTTTATTTTTTAAAATTTTGACACAGGGTCTCACTAGATTACTTACAGTCTTGCTGGCTCAGCTTCCTGAACCACTGAGGTTACAGGCATGCACCACCGTGCCAAGCTACAAATTACAATTTTAAGACTTAATTATTAATATTTTCTCTTAAAGTAAAATAAGTTATGTATTATTGGGGAAGGTAGTAAACTGGACCTATAGTGAAAACAAGCACTATAAGAATTGCACACTGAAAATAATAAAGTTTTTTTTTTTTTTTTTTTTACTGTGGAAAATAAGAAAAGAGGCAAAATGAAGGATAGGGAAGTAGAAGAAAAAAGGATTGTAAATTGGAGCCTCTAAGACATATCACCCAAAAGCCCTCAAGTCTGATTTCTGATGGGAAATTCTACTGAGTCTATGTTTCCCAGACTTTGGAATTTCAAAATAAAAAATTATAGAGCCCAACATTAAATTACCACCTCTTGATTTTTTGTCAAATAAAGCTATTTTCAACAGAGCAACTACCACATTCTAAAGCCATGCTTACATGTAGTAGATCCTACCTACTACATACATTTAATATCATAAAATAGTAAGAACCCAGAGAGCCATCATCCTCCATAGGGATGTGCAGAAACCTTTGATGCAGGCAAATGTGTTCCTTGGCCTTATTATCGTTACTTTAAATTTCACTAAGAGCCAGTAAAACTTTGTTTTAGAATACCACATGCCCATTTTGTTTGGAAATGACCATGGCAGTGTCATCCATAAGGACATGGGGTTATTTCATATCCTCTCAAAAATTACTTCTGTGCAAAACAGCAGCTATTAAACATGATATAACACAACTTTGGGTGACAATTTTTTATTGACCAACTATTTGTGTACCGGGCACTTTGACAGGAATACAGAGGTGAATAACATGGTCACAATTCTTACTTGACACTCTAGTAAGGAAAGAAACATTAAACAAAATGTTTGACTGAAATGCCTTAAGCACCACGAAGGCAAAATACAAGGCTCTGTAAGAGAATGAAACCAAATTAGAAATCAGCCTTAAACAGAAACCCAATGGGATGGCCCTGTGCTTTTCCTATGTTTAAAGCACTTTTTGTTTATCTTTAAGAGGCACCATCTCTGGGCAGATAGAAGCTGAAGGGCTGTTCACTGGGCTGGATGAACTAGAAAGTGGTACCTCTTCTCACATTGAAACATCCCTGCCCACTGGAGCTCTGGTTGGGTGCATGGAGCATGACTACAGAAGGATTTTGAGGAAGGAAACAACAGGATTGAATCTGCATTGTAACCTTACTTAATAGTTCTGAGGTGTTAGATAGGACTAAACTCTTTTCATCCATTTGCTTGAAAGAAGCAGAAGATATATCAAACATTTGAAACTTATTAATATATTGACTGGGTGAAAATCTTTATTAGGTAGGTAAGACCTAAAGACTGTTATAAATAGGAGCTTTTATTCCTTCAGCACCTCGGGCAAAACTGATTGGTTCAAGACTAAGTTACCAAGATGAATATTCCTTTCTGTGATTCATTTTCTCTTCTTTCAACATTTGAGTTCCCCTGTTTTATATTCAATCTAGAACTTGCTCAGTCCTCTCTGGTTTTGCTTATGAAATTTGGGCGAACCTAATTAAATAGACGTGACAGTCATTTGTTTAAACAATATTGTTATTTTATATTAAGTTATTGATCTGTGAAGAGAAAAGCATTTTTATATTAATAAATGTTGCTATTAATGAAATGAGCTCAATCCTGCCATAATATGGTAAACAGCAAAAATATGCTTTATGGGATGCTGTGATGTCTCACAAATGAACAGCTAGGCTTTCCAAAACACTTGTGTCTTTAATGTGGGTTTGCTTTTAAGTTCAAGCAATTGAGTTGGCTTCCTATCTTGTTATATACAAAGCTACTTGTCACCTAGATGAATATTGGCAGTTTGTCTCAGGGAAAAGGGAACAACTGGCTCAGCCCTTAATCATTTACCTTTAAAGTAGCTATCACAGACCAGTTTCAAAATAATCCTTAATAAACGTTTAAGAACACAATTAGGCCCATTAAATTAGACAAAGGGTAATGAAGGGAGCCAAGAAATAGGAAAGGCAGTAGAATTAATCAGACATAATTTTCCTATTCTTGCATATGAATACACAACCAGGGTAAGGCCACATCATGTACAACCACAAGAATGGGATCCTAATTAAAATAAGTTATACTCCATGTTTGTACAATATGTCAAAATACACTCTGCTGTTATGTATATCTAAAAATAACAAATGATAATAATAATGAACATAATTTGGTTTTGTAGCTACTTGACATCTAACTGTAATCAGATACTCAGTGTAAAATGCATTCCACCATATTTTGTGGAAATTCATAGTGCAAATTCATGCTCATATATTCATTTTAGATAATTAACTTCTAACTAGAAAAATTCTTAAAGAAATATTGCCCTTTTCATTTTAGTGGCACTGAGCATCTAACTGTAGTTACAAGGGGGAAAAAAAAAACCAAACTCCATCTGTTCTTTCTATTTTACTTTATCAGGCCTTAACAATTTTATGATTTTCATTTTTTTATCTCTTCATCAGTATTATTATCCTTTACGGGGGTTTCTCCTGTGTGCCAGGTATTATGATAGAACTTAGTAAACAACATCTTTAATTCTTTCAATAACCAGCAGAGTTATTATTCATATTTAACACCTATAGAAAATAAGGCTCAAAGAAGTTAAGGAATATCCTTGAATTTTCACCAAAATCCACTTTAATCAAGAAATTTATAACTATTGTTTTTGTTTAAATAAATATGGAAATTTCTTAAGCAAGAACATTTAGGTCTGTCCATGGGTTTTAAATGATCCTGAGCAATGTGACAGTGGAAAGAGCATTCCAGTTAGAATGAGAAAGCTTAAGTTTGGCACTCCTGCCACTTAAGAGCTGTGTAACTTTGGATACGTCACAAAAATATCCTCTGGGCCTCAGTCTCCCACAGGAAGGTGAAGGGTTGAACAAGATGCACGCTGGTATCCCTTCAGTGTTTGATTCCAAAATTTTTAAAAGGAATTAATGACAGTCCTTTTTGTATACTGTTAAATTGCCTTTCTCTGGAACAGTTCCTCCTAATAAGCTGACCACAGGAGATTTAATAATCTTAGAAGGATGATCATAATATGGTTAGTAGATTCCAGGATAATTTTGTGTGGAAGACCAGGCAAATGAAATCTACCTACATATGTACCATTCCGTCATCATGCCAAATGACCTTGACTCCTTAAACATCTCAATTTGAGTTGTAGACATCTCTGAAATGTTTGGGGTAGATCTGGACCATGTTAATCTCCACTGCAAGCAGAGAAAGTTTCATCATCACCCTAATAGCTGTGTCCAAACCACTGGGTAGGAAGTGAATAATGGATTTAGTATCTTGTGATTCCCTTGTAAATTCAGCCTTCGAGATCGGGCCTCTTAAAGTCATGGATGTTTAGAGTAAAATGTTTACTTCTCAGTGATACTGTTTTCATATTTGGCTGTTAGCATTATTACTCAGCTATAATGATTTCCTTTGCATTGCCAACTATTTTTTTTCTTTATTAAAAGGGGGAGGGTGTACATGCTGAAGTCCAAAGTAAATGTGGGATTGATTTCTGGACCTAGGTTCTGGTTCTGACCCAGGAAATAAGTTAGGAGCACTTCAAGGACTGGGTCTTGGCCACCATAACGGAGAATCACCTTGTACCAAAGGCTTTGGCTAAATTCAGGAAATGATTGAAAGTGGGGTCCACAAGTGTCTATCCTTGGTGTAGGGACACACACATCTTTGAAGGTCAGACAAGGAGGAAGCTCCCTGCTCCACTTAGCAGTCCCTTCTCCTTCAGAGGCTCCCTGCAGCAGAGGACACGAAGGAACCAAGTCTTAACCCGCAAGCCGCCCTGGAAGCTGGCTCTCTTGATGAATTCAGCGCTTGCTAGGAGAGAGCAGTCCTTTGAGTTTTCTAAATCCGGTCCACATTTTGCTGAGAGCTCAGGCACTGTGAACAAGAGGAGCCTCTGAGCGCTGGTTTCTGATGTCGCACTAGGCACGATAAGAATGCCATTGACGTCAGCAGAGTCATCATCAGGGAGAATGGCACCCCAGCTCTCAAAACCACACCAAGCAATTGCAGTGCTTTTGAAAATTAAAAGCCGGTGCTAGCAAGTGGGGGGGTGGGGAGGGAAAGAAGCAAAGGGGAAGCAATGGTTCCAACGGAACTCTTCTTTCTTTTGTGTATTTTCTGAACTTAAAAACACACACACACACAAAAAAAAAACATGCACTCACAATTTGCTGCAGTGGCTCTTTTGCCTAAATCGCGGGTGGTGGGTGTAAGAGGGGAGGGGAGGGAGAAAAAGAATATTTAATTTTGCTAACCTTTTTGAATTCAGATAAAATAAACTGTGCCACCCAGGTGCTGGACAGAGGCCCTAAGCCACAGGAGAAAATATAAGCCACTGAGGATGAAATTGCTGAACTAAAACTGATAGGCTTTAAATGTGTGTTGATGAATAGAGTACCAGAGGAAAATTAAACTCTTCAAAGGAGCTGCTACAAAGCAACACAGCCCCAAATGCACAGTACTGAGGATTCTTGAAAGAGAGAGAGAGAGAAAGAGAGAGAGAGAGAGAGAGAGAGAGAGAGAGAGAGAGAGAGAGAATATGAATGTGTGTGTGTGTATGTGTGTGTCTGAGAAAATGACAAAGTTGTGGGTTTGGGAAGGGACACTGCCCCTGTGTTATGATTTCAGCTTTGAGAGGCGGCTCCAAGAACATCATCTCCAGCTGTAATTCAAAAAGGTTACCTAGACTGGAAAATGTCTTGGAGGTTAAGAAGTCTGAAAATGATTCTTTAGTGTAAATTGCCCTGGCTTTCAAATTCCATAATTAATCTAATCTTTTCATTCTCTTTCCTTCTCCCAATTGTTCCGGAGGCTCTGTCTTCACTCCCTGCCACCTCCCCCCAGCAATATTAAAACCACACAGAATAGACTTGATGATATCAGCTGTGCTTCATGCTTTATTTTACAGCATCGATTGGCAGCTTCCCAACCCCATAAAATCTTTTGCTGATGTGATTTTCATATCCTTATCCTTCAGTTATACCAGAAAGAATTATTTCTGAGTTGTGGAAATGTTAGCAGGAAAACAAAAGAACATATGCACATAAAGCAAAGTCTGGCAGGAAATGTGGATTTAATAAATTGCATTATGTAAAACTCTTATTTCAAATGGACTGGTATGAGAAGCAGCCACGTGAGAAAGACATGTAGTCACTGAATCTCTTTTTCAAGACCTGTTTCTGAAAAGGAAGAAATGTTAAACAACTTCTCCTTCAAAAACATAAATCACAATTAAGGTAGAACCCACTCCTTCATCCCATTTGATCTTGAAAAACAGCAAAGGTTACATTAAATGGGCTTCTTGTGGTGCAGTAAAGAAAAGGGGAAGGAGTTTTGCAAGGTACATTTACTATGTTCATGTAACCTGTCCTGGTTAGTGTGATGGTGAAAGACGAGTTATTATCCATGCAGGAATTTTGGTTGTGTTTGCTTAAAGGATACAGGTAAATCTCTAACTTGGCTCACATTAGCTAATTTTTGTTTTCCTTTGTTGTTCATTTTATTTTGTCTTTGCTTTTTTTTTTTTTTTGAAATTTTGCTTTGTCCATTTCATAAATGGAATCTTTAACTTCTTCCTTACTTCTTTCTTCCCTTCCTCCTTGTTCCCTCTTCTTCTCCCCCGACCTTCTTATATAGTCATAAAAGGAAAAGATTCTGAATGTGAGTCCTGGGATCTGATAGGGTCCTGAATGGTGCATCACAGGCTCAGAGCCCCTGGCTCTCAATGTATGAATATTTGGGTTGCTCTATTGTGCTGATGAGGTCAGGACAATTAAGCAGGGACAGAGCCTCCTGCAAGACTCCTTGCCCCACCAAAGATTAAAAAGAACAAAACAAAACAACAAAACCGCCCTGACTTACATTTAATGCTGTCACCACAATAAGGACCAACTGTTTCCTTTCCCTTCACCACTTTGTCCTGTGCCTTGATGCCAGTGTTCTGAACCATCTCCCTGAGTTCCTGTCAGTGTCTGCCATCTCCAGTCCCATCCTACCTGTGATTTTGAGTATTTTCCATCCAGATGGAAAATACAAAATACAAATGCCTTCCCTCCTTCCTCCTCCCTGGCATCCTTTTTGTCTCCCAGTTTCCCCCTCTCATTCCTGGAACACTCCCAGGCTACAGTTGGTGGAGATGCCCTGGGGATGTTGAGGTGCCCTTTGCTCCAGGCACCCCAACAGGAAGCCCAGAAGTCCCCAGAGTCTGGATATGTCTGTAATCAGGCTCAGGTCCACTGAACACTAATTTGTATCAGGAAACTGCTGAGGTTGATGAAGGATGGGAATTAGCAAATGGGGCTGGCAGTTGGCTGACAGAGGAAGTTTTAGGAAGAGGATCATTGAGAAAAGGAAAAAAAGAATGTAATCCTTTTCAGGTGTGTTAATTTCCTTTATGGACAGCATTACCACAGACATAGGGGTTGCGAGAGACATTTTTTTCCAAGTCTGTCTTTGCCTGAGGGTCTGGCCTTACTTTATAGGAGGAGGCAAGGATAAGTGTATTGAATTTGATTATGGACACTGTCTAACTCTGGCTTAATGAGCCATGGAAACAAAACAGCTCAACCTCCTATAACTGTTGTAACCCAACACTAGAAGCATTGAGAGCACTGTGGCTTTGGTTACACATGTTTGTACTATAGGCTCTGCCTCAGCGTTTGAACTTAGTTCTTCTTGTGGCACGCAAACATCTCTTAGAATTAAGTGGAAAGGAAAAACAGCGAAGTGTGATTCATCAATCAACCACGATTAATATATAAATAAGGAAGCAGAGACCTAGAAAGAAATGTTTACTTAAAGATAGACCCTTTTCAGAGCAAAATCAGAGCCTGGGTTCTGGAAAAGTTGTTCCTTCTTGATTATATTTTCCAAAAGTTATAAAGGTTATGCATTAATGAATTGACTGTTTTAGAAATACCAGAGTACATTCAAGACAAGACCATGTCCATTAAACAGTGCTGCCTTTCTCCATTGTACAGATGAGAAAGCTTAGAGAATTTAAGTAACTTATCTAAGATCTTGTAGCTTCTGAGCAGTAATGCCAAATTTGGACTCAAGGCCTTCTGACGTTTAAGCAACCTCGGGGCTTTGCCATACTGCTTTGCTACAGGCTTTTTCCAAAATGAGTTACTTCGAATCTGACACGTGAGCCTGCATATCCAGTAGTTTCCAGATTTGCAATGGCAAGCATATTTCCTATCTGTAAATATTAGATGGCATAATGTCTGGAATGGACTAGAGATTTAGAAATGAAGGCAAAACGTTTGGTTTGATGCTAATGTTAAGAACTCCCATATTAAAATCTTAGGAAACTTAGCAACTGATGTTTCAAATGAATTAGAAAGGTCATACATTTTGGAATCAATAGTTTGATGGCAAGACAATAGTATAAGAATAAAGAATTTGGGGGTTTTAACAAAATAAAGTATTAAGAGTATGTATAAACAGCAGATTACAGATGGAAATTAAAGATAACCTGAAAAGAGTTTTAGATTTTAACCACTGCAGCAGCAATTCTTTAATTCTCAAATAAATCATGTAGGTACTACAAAATCAAATAGGACCAATAAATCATGTAGGTACTACAAAGAGGAAGAGCTGGGATGTAGTTCAGTGGTAAAGCAGTTGATTATTTTTAATCCATGAATTACCTGAATTGACAGAGAAAATAAATATCACAAGATGATTTGCTGACAGAATGTTAAACACAAAGAAAGCATTAGAGATGATTTTAGAATCTAAAGAATTTTAGAATGATTTTAGAATGCTAAAGACAGAGGGAAGACTATGTGCAATTTAGAGATGAACACTGAGACATAGGGGAAGGCCTAAATAAACACATAAATCAAATAATTCCTTTTGTTGATTATTCTTTAGAAACTAAGTATAATACTATCAGTATTATCATGCCTTTGCCATAGGACCTAAGGCAACATCTATTGGTTTTGGGAAATGAATATCTGGAAAATTGGCAAAAAGATTGAACGTAAAATAGAAGCGCCTTAATTCTACTTCACTGCTGTATAGTGCAGAGGTAGATAAATCAACACACAATTCAAATGCAATCCATATTAGGGGAGGCATGCTAAAGCCACAAAGGCTAAATAGTGGATGGAGGGCTTCAATCAGCATGGGCAAGCCAAGGCAGAGAAGTAGTCTCAGAAAAGTTGCAAAGGTAAAAAATATGTGAGATGATTGAGGAATAACCATAAAGTTGAAGAAGGCTGAAAATTAAAGGATGACACAAAACCCTGGAAGCTAAAGCAGTAAAGGTAACTGGATGCTTTTCGTTGTACTCTATGCTCGATACCATGAAGGACGCAAAGATCAAGACATACAGCTAGCTGCTACCGGGCCTCTAATTTGCTTTGTGTATGTGGACACATGTTCTTGTTAGAATTTAATATCTTGAGAGGCCATGGATTACTTAGTTCTGGTAATATTTAAACTTCTACTGTAGGGAGAAATGGAAGTAAAGGGGAAATACTCCTAAATGATATTGGCCAAATTACATTGTTATCTTATGTGCATGTATGAATATGTAACAACAAATCACACCATTATGTACAATTATAAAGCACCAAAAAATGTGGGAAAATAAACAAATAAAAGTATACAGTAGAGTATGGTAAGGAGTTGAAAGTGTATTTTAAGGGTAGGAAGTGTAGTTGGATTAGGAATTTTATTTTGTTGTATGATAGCCCACCAATTCTCCTCCTTGCTCCCTTCCACAAACCTACCCCCAAAATAAACCCAAAAAGCCCTGATCTGCAGTGTTTGCCCATTCCCATTCCTCTGGTGTAAATATTGCCACCATGGCCAATTATAAGGTACTACTGATTTAAGAATTCTTCTGTAAAAATCTTGAACATTTACCAGTTGACAAAATACAGATCTGGCTGGCATAACCACTACAGCAACAATTCTGAAATTCTCAAATAAATAATAGGACCAATAAATCATGTAGGTACTACAAGGAGGAAGATAAGAGCTGGGATGTAGTTCAGTGGTAAAGCAGTTGCCTAGAATGTATGAGGCCCTGTATTCAATCCCCAGCACCACCACTAAAAAGAAAAAGAAAAAAAAAAGAGGAAGAAGAAAAAAAGATCTTGAGAATTAGCCTAGACAGGAAATGCTTCGTTGAAAAAGTAAGGTTTAAATTAGGACATAGAGATAGAAAATGTAAATAGATAAATAGGAGCAGACACCCCAAATGTGATGCACAGATGTTGAATCATGTATAAGTGGGTCAGTCCTGTACCAAAGGGTCCATCTGAATGAGACCTTAGGAGGAATTTAGACCTCAAAGCCTTGGCCTAACTGAAATATTTGGGACATTAATTTTAAGTCAACAGGCAGTGATTGAACAGAGATGGGCATAGGATATTTTGGCAAATGCAGTTTTCCTAGGAAGATTAATCTGCTAATAAATTGAATAATGAGTAGCACCGAAACTCCAAAGTAGACTAATTTGCAAATAAGACCTGGCGTGTATAAGTGAGAGTATTTCAACTCGGCAGCAGTTTGGGAATTTTATAGCTCCTGTGTTGAGAAATGGAATCCCAGAATGTTGGGTACAGGTACCGGGAAACCAAAGAAATAACAGGGACTAAATGTAGGGAAATTAAGTTCAGATGAAGGAGTTGGCACATAGAGCCAATGTGTACTGTAAAGTATTTTTATTGGTATTTAGTATTACCATTATTGTTGCTAATGATTATATTGAATAATTACCAACTGCTGTTAATTATTTAGAACTAGGTGCCTTAAGCAACCTTTCATCTTGCAAAGTGCTGTTTTCTTTGAACTAAAAACAAAACAAACAAACAAACAAAAAAAACCACGTGTTTGAAACATGGAAACTTGGAATAGGTCTATCTCAGCAGCATGTGTGAAACCCTTCTTGTTCCTGTTGTCTTTCCTGCCTTTACACTTTGTCACTCCCCACCCCCAGCCCTGCCAGCTGTTGTGCCTGTCAGACCAGCTCTCGTCTTTCTCCCACCTCTGCCTGGCTGCAGAGTCATCATCTGAGTAGCTCTGTGTTGGTATCTCCTTTCGACAGAATTCCTGTGCCCGTGTGGTACGTGCAGAGCATCTTCCTTTTGACCCTCTTAAAACTTACTCGGAGGGGTGTTTCCTGCACACATTGCTTTAGAATTCAATAATAGGGCAGTTGTGGGTTCCTTTTATTGCCATGATGCTGATTCTTAAAAGCACTCAAGAGTGAAAAAGAAAGGAAAGGTAGTAAAATGCACGTACCTAGATGTTCAAGGAGCACGTTTGCACATGTTCCTGGTGGATGTTATTTTAAAAATCTGTCTGTGCAAGTCTGAGCTGGGACAAGTTCGATAAATCAGGGTTAGAAGGCAAAAACATGTTCATCACCTTCATCATTCAATGTAAATTGCATGCAGCATAGGCATTGTACAAATCTGAAGGATGAGCTTTCAGAACATCATTACTTTTTGTTTACTCTGACTATACAATGAGAGATTGTACATAGCTTTAGCCACTTCAATATCTTGAACATTCTTCCTCAAAACACTATATTGTAGTATTACTTATGTAATCATAGATTGTGACTTTATACAATGCTATGATAAAAATGTTCAGCAAAATGTGTGGGTTTCCTGAGGAGTAAACCATGACGAGTAAGGTCAGGGAGTTCCACCAGACTTATATATGGTAGTAACAGTTAATATAGTAGCCTAATTACCAGACTTTCCTTAGTATATATGTTACATTTGGAAAACATAACATGCACATAGCTTAGTTGTAAACAACAATATACATGCTATCAGGAACTCAGACCTCAACCCCCTAGTGACCCTTTCATTTGGAACATAGATTGACATAAAGAAGGAATCAAATGAGGTCTTTGTATGCCCCAAATGTTCACAATGGTCACCCACTAAAGATAATATACCACATTAATCTGAGAAAGGAATGTCCATATTTTAGTAATGATTCATGCCAGCTTGATATTGTGCTGCCAAGACTTCAAAATGTTTGCATACATTTATATTTTGCTTAACAAAATGTCATGAATCTTTTTCTGCCTCAACATATACTTCTTTGAAAATTTTTTTTGTAGTCCTTTATGGTCTAGCATTTATTTAACCAATAGACTTGAACCTTTATATCATCTTTGAAACTTTCTTTCCTTCCACGCTTTTTCCTTAAAACATGAATATTGAAAGTGGGGGTGGGAAGGATATATCAAATATAAAAGATGAAATGTAAAATGAAATATAAAAGTAATTTCCTGGGAAAGGAGGAGAGAATTCCCTCATATATGGTAGTAACAGTTAACAGTAGCCTAATTACGCTCAATATCTTGATAAGTAATGCCATTTACTGAGTGATAACCATGTGCCACATTATCTTAAGGACTTTCATGATCTCACCATAAATCTGTGAGATTGGATACATCATTGTTCTTATTTTATAGTCATGGAAACTGAGGCACAGAGAGGTTGAACACTAACCCAGGGTCACACAAATAATAAAAATCAGGAGTCAAACAGGGGCATCTGTTTCAGGGATTAATCTTCTACGTTAACAGTGTTAATCTGCTTTTGTTGTATCCTGGGGCATCCTTTCTAACAGAATGTACCTCTTAGCTTTATAGTTCTTAGAACTAAACAAATAAATAATACAGGTAAAATAGCTGAGTTGTTGGGAGCTTCAATGGCTAATGGATGGCGGGGGGGAACACCATCTCCATGAGATAATAATGAGGGTTTTATTTTTATAAGTGATTTTTTTGGTTGATTGGTTTTATTCTGATAATATAGCATACCTCCAATTGAATAAAGGAACCTTAATTTTAACAAATTTGTGAAGTAGAATTAATGTAGAAGTCTACTGATATATTTTCAACCCCTGTAGCCCCAGCTACTCCAGAGTCAGGCAGGAGAATTCCAAGTTTGAGGCCAAACTGGGCGACTTAGTGAGACCCTGTCTCAAAATAAAAGAGCTGGGAATGTAGCTCACTTAACACATGCCCAACATGTGCAAATCCCTGGGTTCTATCCCTAGTACTTTAAAACAACAATGAAAAGGTGATTTAATGAAATCAGCTAATATCAGAATCTAAATTCATAAAAGGGAAGTGATATAGTGTAGGAAGTTTCCTACAATCAGTTCCACACCACTGCCCCATTTTTCGATTTATATTTTGTTTGCTGGTGAGGATGACTCTTGTCTGCTGTATCCCTAGGTGTGATGTGGGGCATTCATAGGTGCGCATGGAAGGAAGGAAAGAAGGAAATGAGGGAAGGTGGAAGGAAGAGACGGAGGGAAGGTGGAAGGAAGGGAGGGAGGGAAGCCTTGTTCCAGCCCTTACATCTGGCCATGTGATTGGGCAGCGGTCACTCAGCCCAGTTAATGCTGCCTGGCTCCTGCATCCTCCCGTGTTCAGCATGAGTAGGCCACAGTGCTCTTACTGCTGCCTGACTGCTCTTACATGGGGCTTTCCCTGTCTTAGCATCCAGGAGCAGGACCATTTAATGCTTCCGATCCAGTGAGGTCTCCTTCCCAGAGCTTCTCAGGGTGCAGCACATTTTGTTGTTGCTGCTGTTTAATGACTGTTTTACCCATGAGAGAAGGAACTTTGTTTACTTTCTTCACTGCTGTACCCAAAGGACTAGCACAACGCATGGCACATATAAGGTTTAGTAAAGATTTTTTTTTTTGAATGATTAATGTTTCTTAGGACAGTGCCTTTCAACTGAGGGTCACAACCTATTCATGCATATGGCATCAACTTCATGGGTCACAACCAGCTGTTAGAAAAGAATAAATGGGATAGAGTAGAAAAATAAAAGTGTTATCACACACAGGAAATTATATTATGTAAATTTGTTTTAGTATAGGTATGCTTACATAACACACACACACACACACACACACACACACACACACACAGTAATCTCCCTTTAGCCATGGAATATATGTTCCAAGACCCCCAGTGGAAGTCTAAAACTACAGATAGTATCAAGACCTATATATCCAATGCTCTTTTACTATAAATACATTCCTAGGATAAAGTTTAGTTTATAAATTAGATGTAGTAAGAGACTAAGAACAATAAGTAATAATAAATTAGAAACAACTAAAAGAATATGCCATAATAAAAGTTGCTTAAAACATGAATTATTTCTACAATTTTTCATTTAATGTTTCCAGACTACAGTTGACTGTGGGTAACTGAAACTACATAAGTCAAAACCTTGGATAAGGGGGAACTACTATACTGAATCCCTAATTTGTTAACTTTTTTTAAGGTTGAATTTTGGGAAGCACTATACAAGGTTCTCTTCAAACCAGGAGATAAAGTCCAGATATTGACCTTTTCTTTTGGCCCTAAGTCCTGTTTCTAATCTTCCCATGCCCAATTATCACCCCTGCCACACACACAAACACATAATACATGTGTGTGTAAACATACACACATGCTATAATTCATCTTAAGTACTATGGCCAAGGAGGGGTGATGTTGTAAATGTTTGTTGAAAAAACCCATTTATTCCCTTTGACAATAACTTGTATTTGTTAAAAGAAAATAAGAATACCAAAATAAAATATCTTTACTAAGATTTGCTGATGCAATGATAACACTGAATTACCTTGGAAGAATTCCATTTACACCCTGAAAAAAAGCTCAGGCAGAATTTTGCTGTTGCAGTTTTTCATAATAGATCCAGCAGCCCCAAGTTAATCATGCATCTTTTCTACTACATGTTGTGCAGAGCAAACTATCTTTTTCCCTAGTTTTGGACTTTCATTTCAGAGTTTAAGGAATTTATGACTTGGTGCATTTGATGTGGCACAGTTCCACATGTGAGGGATGGTGATTTGGATAGCATGACAGATGTATGTGCCAAGAATAATTGGCTTCTGTATTGTGGAACAGCTCAAATACAGTGTGTATCACAGTATGTAATTTGGTGTACAAGATGTCTGTAGTTCAAAGTGCTTTACTCCTCTGCAGTGGCAAGCTAGGCTTCCTGTTGGTTGGCTTGGTAGGTTTGCAGTAAACAGGCTGGTTGCAGTTAGAAAAAGTGTCCATCTAACTAAGTGCATTTTCCTGGTCCTGCAGATGCTCTAGACTTTAATCCCAGGGTCTTTTTCTCTCTCCCTTCTTACTTTCCTCCCCACTTTCTTTCTTCTTTACTTCTTCCCTCCCTCCCTCATTCCCTTCCTTCTTTCCATTCTTCCTCCTTCTTCCTCTCTTCTTGCATCCTCCCTTCCTTCATACATTTCTTCTTTCTTCCACTGAGTATAATACAAATCAGTTCTTTTGTTTACTTCCACTATGTCTTAGCTTTCTCAAGCATGCTATTATTAAGAATTTTCTGGGCTCTGATAAAACATGTAGATTCCAAGGTAACTCCCCATAGATTCCTCCAAGTAAGGAAAGTGGGGAAGGAGTCAGAGCGTTTGTGTTTTTAACCAGTTGACAGTGATTCTTATAATCAGGCCCTTGAAAAGCCTTAAAGTAACTACATGTGAGGTAAAAGCTTTGAAGTAAGATGGACCCTGGTTACCAAGACTTTCTGTGTTGTCTTTGGGTAAGATACCTGGACGTTTTTGAGCCCTGGGATTTTAATGTGTATAAGAGGGTCAGCACTAATTCTTGGTATTGCTGTGAGGTTTCCATAAGACAATGTATAAAAAGCATGATACCTCAGTCATAGTTGATAATCAATCAATGTCAATTCCTTTATCTTGTCACAATGTAAAGCTATCAAAGGTTCCATTTTTTCCCCAAGTGTATCTTAAGAATAATTCCAAAAGTAAAATGTAGACAATAAAACTATCAAAATTTAGTTCAACTAATATTTGTGAGGTTCTGTGGGGTCAGGAACTTGAGTATATATTATCTGATTCAACTTTTGCATCATAATAAGTCCTGTGTGTGGTAGATATTATTATTCCCATAAAACAGATGTGTGAACTGAGGCTCAAGAATAATTTTACATTAGTAGGTGGCAGATTAGGGACCAGTTATGTTAGTCTTTCTACTCTAACTGGCAAGTTTTATCCCAAACCTGTGTCTATTTTGAAAGATAATTTGCCTCTATATCCCTGTTCACATGTACACACAAATAGCTAGAAACATACGAAGTAAATAGTTAATTTTCTTAGTAATTTATTTGATTCAAATTAGCATAATCATCTTTTTCATGAAAAATAGATTTATAGGACAGTGGTCCTCAAACTCAAATGTTCCAGCACTAGGCAGGCATGACAAAGGAAACACTGGCCAAGTATGACAGTAAGGACCCTAGGACCCTGGTCTGCGAGAAGGTGCAGGCTAGCCCTGAAGCATCTTCTTGTGGGCTCCCTACTGTCAGACCTTTAGCTTTCTAATGACAGGAAGACATCCAAAATTGTATGTGAAATTTCCCAAGTTTCAAACAATGTGTGTGGGCCAAACAAACCACATCTGTGGGACAGATCTGGTCTGAGGAATGCCAGTTTGCAATCTTGACCTAATTGCCCTTAACTCTCCACTTCTCTTCACATGGTAAATTGTCCATTTAAATGCCTTGGGTATGTAGAGGGCCCTTTTGAGCTATGTCTTCATAATATTCACAAATCGCATAGACAAACTTTTAGTTTTCCAGGTCCAGCAATTGGATTTGCTTAGAACCCAGTTGGATTCAGTGCTGTTACTAACACTCAGAAGTCACATAATACGAGAGCAAGAACATATATACTCTTACAGTGAGAACTGTATTGACAGGTAGGCAGCATGCCATATTGGTCTGATGGGTTCATGCTTCCCTTGTAGTGCAGCCACTTGGGAAACAAACTTTTAGTTAGAGACTGTTTTGACGTATATGGAGTCAGAAACTAGGAACTGAGTGGATTTAAAATGCTTGCCTGCACTGGTTATGGATTATCTTCCTCCTTTTAGTTTTTTTTCCCCTCTGGTACTAGGGGATTGAACCCAGGGATATTCTGCCACTGAGCCACATCCCCAGCCCCCCCCCCTTTTTTTTTCATTTTGAGGCATGGTATTGCTAAATTGCTGAGGGCCTCACTAAGTTGCTGAGGCTGCTCTTGAACATGTGATACTGCCTCAGTCTCCCAAGCTGCTGTGATTACAAGAGGGGCCACCATGCCTAGCTTTTATAACCATCTTAACTCTGGGCTGAAATGTTAGGATGTTACTAGTTTCCTACATATTCAGATATGCTGAATAAATGCTGATTAAATGTCTCTATTAAGCTAGCTATACTATGAGTGGTTCTCCAACTCATGCACAGAGGTGGAGACCTGAGAATTTTGCATTATGACTTGAGAATTGCAAGTGCTGTTGTTGCTAGTGCTGGGCTCTGGGGAAGAACCCACATTTGAGAACTATAGCACTACATTATTCACCTTCAGCAAACTGCGTTTCCCCCTTTGAAGAATATCACTGCTGTCTGGGTCTCTGCTTTACTCTGCCTACACAGTAATAGGATCAAATCCTGATCCTGGGGCTGGAACCTGGGTGCTTGGACAATCTCTAGATTATCTATTTACATTTTAAATATTTGATTTAATTATTTCCATTGGATTCAATTATGACATTTAATTACTTTGTTGCATTAAATTCAAGATGCCATTGATTGCAAGGCACACTTGTAAATCACACTTGGGTTTCAGAGGTAGTAAAAAGTGGGGAGGAGGGGCTCGGGTTGTGGCTCAGTGATAGAGTGCTCACCCAGCACATATAAGGCACTAGGTTCAATCCTTAGCACCACATAACAATAAATAAATAAAATAAAGGTATTGTGTCCAACTACAACTAAAAATATACATTTTTTAAAAAGTGGGAAGGAGGCTAGGAGTGTAACTGAATGGTGGAGTACTTACCCAGTATACAGGAGGTCCTGGATTCAATCCTCAGCACCAGGAAAAAAAATATACGTGGGGCAGATCTTCATTTTCAGAGTCACTGCAGTTCAATAAGTTAAGCCTCAATTTGGGGGTGGTCTGCCCTGGATTATATAAACTCAAATGGATGGATACATTTGAAGGAAGGATTCCAGAGAGCTGTTTTAAACAAACAGAAGGTGAATTTTAAGTCTCCCTTTACCAATTCTTAGTGAGAAAGACACTGCTGGTATTGTGACCTATGGCTGACTTTGTCATCCAATTGAAATTTATTGTTATCATAGTCATGCTCTCCCACTCAAATGTGACCATGCAATGCCTAATCCTTACCTCAGAATGAATCTCTTTTTGTCTCATTGGATTGGTAGGCCATGTGCTTTTTTAAAAAATGGTTAATTATTAGATTCATGGTGTCCTTGGCCAGTCAGGAAAGGACCTTTAGGACAAAAGGTGCTCAATTGCCCTAATTCTGCCTTGCCTTTATGGTATAAGTTATTGTTCCTAAAATAAAAGGATTTGGAGAAATCACTATTAATTTTAAAGAGTAATTTCACGAACAGTTGAGAGAGTTACTGGAGATGCAGAAATTCTAAATTTGTATGCCCTAATTTTTTTTCCCATCTGGTATTGGGGATTGAACCCAGGAACAGTCTGCCACAGAGCTACATCCCGAGTCCTTTTCATTTTTTATTTTGAGAGAGGGTCTTGCTAAATTACTTAGGCTGGGCTTGAATTTGTGATCCTCCTGCCTCAGCCTCCTGCCGTGGCACAGGCCTGTAATCTCAGTGACTCAGGAGACGGAGGTAAAAAGTTCATGAGTTCAAAGCCAGCCTCAGCAACAGCTAGACACTAAGCAACTCAGTAAGAACCTGCCTCTAAAAAGGGCTGGGGATGTGGCTCAGTGGTTGAGTGCCCCTGAGTTCAATCCCTGATGCCAATAAAAAAGGAGAAAGACAGTCAGACCTACAAGTAACTCCAATAGTTCCATAGTTATATAAATGTTACACCTATAGTCATCTCTTTCCCTGGATAGAGGAGTGTGACAAGAAGTTGCCCCAATCATTTGTATAATTTAAGTTGAAAGTGGACAGAATTACCCAAGAATTTCAGGTGTCTACAGACAGCAGAGGCTAAAACCCTCCACCACCCTTCTCTCTGCAATTAGAGGTAAGGGAAACAATTAGAATGGATCCCAGCAGTTTATCTGTTCTATTCTTAGGAGGAATACCATTGCAAAAGTCCCTGGAGGGATTAATGGGTTGGGGGAGAAACTGGGCTGATTTTCACTGAACAAGTGAGAGTGAAATCAAAGAACTACAGTCTTCCAGTCCAGGACGGGGCCACCCTTGGAAGCTTGGGATATCTGGCTTCACAGATACAGGATTGAGCAGGACCATTGTTCAACTCAGATTCCACGTGGCAAGCTTAGAACCTTCATGGTAATTGACTGGATTCCCACCGGAAGTTTAGAATAAGAGTCTGCTTTGGACTGACTAACCCTGAGGTTCTTGGACAATGTGAAGACTGAGGAGCTTTTAAGGAGGGAGAGACTAGATTTCCTACTGACAGGGTAGCTCTGGGCTCCAGAAAGACAACTGGAAAAACAAAGGTCATGTGACAATATTTATATCTAAGTCTTATGCCTACCTCTGTGAAGACAGAATCAACTGAGACCAGATCTATTAAGACAAGTTGTAAGCATTTCAAGTATCCAAGTGTAGTTATGAAAATTGACATTCACTTATTTTTCACCCTGTTGAGTACTTCCTGTGCATCAGAACCTGGGATTCAAAGTGAACTAAGGAAAAAAAACTAGGTCTGAGTGCAGATGAAGGCACCTTCTAAGAAAGTTAATGTCTGTAGACAGAGAGGCACCTGCGAAGAAGTATAAATGGGGCTTGCTGTGTTGTGTCACTTTGAGAAATCACTCAGATGACCTCAATTGTCAATAGGGGTCAGATAAGATGATCCTGGACCCAGTGGAGGCAGGCAGACTGGTTGAGAGTGTGCTGGGATGTTGTAAAGGACAACCAGAACGCCATCACTGCATGCTGAGTGTTATGAAAAATAAAGCAGGAGGGAGACCCCACCTTCCAGAAGCTCAAGGCAGAATACAACTAACATAGGAGGTCAGGAGCCTAATGATGAGGCTCCAAGGGCTGAAGAAAGCATGCAGTGTGAGTCATGATCACAGACTGGAGTTGGTTGTGAATGCAGTTGGGAAGAAAGTCTGAGGAAGTGTTGGCCAGAGTCAAAGAAGAGATAAGAGGTATGCCTTAAAAGGTAACACTAGCCCCCCACCAAACATTCACATGTCCTTTATGTAATGGTGGTTGCTATTTTGAGAATGTCAGTTTCACGAGACACCATAGTAATGTGTTTCTGTGTGTTTTAAAAGCCATCACTATAAAAGCCCTAGAGTCACTCATGAAATTCAAGTACCAGTTTTTGCCCATGAGCATGGAACATTCTGTTCTACTAACAGTAACTCGTCCTATTACGTTGGACAGTTCATCTCTCATTCTGCTGTTTTGTTAGTAATTTGGGGCCACATAAACACGTACAGGACCTGTGATGAATATGGTGATTCTCACTTTATAACCAAAGAGGGTAGTTGTCATAGCTTGTGAACCATTGTGACCGTAAAGCCTGAAGTGAGTCATGGGGTCTGACCCAGGTACAAAGATGTGTTATTATTCATGTTAGTTAGTTGAATTTCCTGGGCTGAACTTATTGGAGTTTGTTTTCTTGGTTTAGGACTGGATTTTAATGTTAGATCAAAAGTCTAAATGCTGTACTTAGATCTTTGACTAAACGATTTTGTAGTTTGGGGAACACTTCATCTTAGAGCTCTCAGTTTCTTCATCTGAGAAACTGTAAGTAACACAATGGATCAAATTTCATCCAATATTGAGAAATTAATGATTTTGTGCTGTGCCAAGGACTGCTGGTGCTGACTGAATATCCTTAACAGATTTGTTAATTTAGTAATTAAAAAATAATTAAGATTATGAAGTGGCATAATTAATTATATTGGGTGGCATCTGCCTAATCAAAAGACTACATTTGTCAGAATCCCTTAGAGATGGGTATAGACAGTGAAATGTAAGCAGAAGGATCTCCTACCTCAGAACCCTAACTTTTACCTTTGCTCCTCTTCTTGTAATACTGACTTGGGAATGTTTATCTGATGGCTGGAGCATCAGAGACCATCTTGTAATCTGAATGGCCTTCTAAGGCTTATGTTAAGATGGTGAGGCAGGAAGATGATGGAGTCTAGGTCCCTGGTGAACATGGTGTCATCATTTCAGCTTTGACTTATTTCTAGATTTTCTCTCTTATTTTCTGAGAATGTTAATACACCAGGGTTTTTTTTTTTTTTTTTTTTTTTTTTTTTGCAATACTGAGATTAAAGCCTGGATGTTCTACTACTGAGCTATTTCTGGAATATTACTGTTTCAAAATTGTCCTGTTCGAAAAATTACTACTTTAAAAAATTTTTTGAGACAGGTTCTCACTAAGGTGCCGGGGGGCTACCCTTGAACTTGTGATCCTCTTGCCTCAGACTCCTGAATTTCTGGAATTACAGGCATGAGCCACTGCATCCAGCAGCAATATCCCTCTTATGGAAGGCCCTACTAACTGTCTAATTTGCTTTCTAATAAATATATTGATATCAGTTTTATTTATTTATTTATTTATTGGTACCAGGGATTGAACCCAGAGGTGCTTAACCACTGAGCCACATCCCCAGCCCTTTTAAAAACTTCTTATCTTGAGACAGGGTCTTGCTAAGTTTCTAAGGCTAACTTTGAACCTGCAATCCTCCTGCCTCAGCCTCCTGAGCCACTGTGATTACAGGCATGCACCACCATGCCTGGCAGATTCTCTTTATATCTAATTTTCCATCCCTAAATTTTTCTCCTTTCAGTATTGAAGACAATAGCTTATTAACTAGCTTGGGAACTTCTTAGTGCTATTTCAACATAATTCATCAAATTGCTAAAATTAATGAGTTATTGGATATGTAGAAACATAGCCACAAAATGTGAAGAACTAGTGATGTTTAGAAGCAATCGGAAGGGGTGAAATTGAGGGAAGTTTGTTCATAAGGAAACCATAAAATTTTTTAAATATAGGATTCAGAAATTTGGAAGCTAAAAGAACCTTAGATCCGCTAGTGGTGAGTTCCCATTGTTGTAGGATGGAAACCCCCATTTCTCAGTGCACCTGCACTTTGATCTCCTTGTCTGTCATTGCAGGGTGATTATGAGGATTACTAGGTCATTCTCAGCCAAAGTTATTGTGACTTAATTTTCTGGGAAAGGAAGAGGATCATTAAAGGATATCATTACAGGAGAGACAAGAGGCTTGTAATTGACTTTCCTTGAAAGTAGATCCATCTGGAAGATTTATCAGTAAACATTTATCATTGTATTTGGCTTTTAAGCAGATTCTCTTAAGCAGATTCTCTTAAACAGATTCTTAAAAAACAAACAAGCAAAAGCTAAAAGAGAGCCACTTTAGTGTTACGAGGTTGCTTCTGTGATCACTCTATGGTAGGAAAATTAATGTTTAGGAAAATAATCCTCTTCTAATACAATCAGGCTTCTTTTCTCCATTTGGCTTCTTGCTCAGAAGTTACATTGTTCCTCAGGGATTGTGCATTGTTGTGATTTGCTTGTGTGTTCAGAATGTGGAGGGGGTAGGAGGGATGGGTCTTCATGAAATCTATGAAGGGGGGGGGTTAGAAACCTTGCATCTCTGCAGGTGTGATTAAACCTGCACTGGTCCAAAATTACAGATTGTTCTTTTTTAGAGGGCATAGTTATTTTCAGGAAGACACTGGTCACTGTGGTTTAAATAAAAGTACTCACATGACGTATCAGCATTTTAAAATACCCAGCAGTCTTATGAAGTTGTATGTTTCCACCATCAGATGTGCCTTCTTTTTCACCCGTTTTGTTTTCCTGTTTGGTTGTTTTTGCTTGTTGAGTTGTATGTGTCAAAAATCACAATCCTTGTCATTTGCCAGTTTGACTTTCTATTTACCCAAGGATATTCCTTCCTTCGTTGATAGCCAACTCTGAGAATAGTCCTGAGTGAATTTAAAGGGCACAAATTGACATTGTGGATGATAAAAGTATAGTATACACCCACAAACAACCATTACACACTTTTGTCACACTTGATAAAATCTTTTCCTGGACTTCTTCTTCATAAGTATATTGGAGATTTTACTGCCCCATCTCCTATTAATGTGTTTATGTGGGTGAGGAACATCGTTCCAATTAGAACACTATGAGGATTTGGGTTGTCCATAGATTCTTTATCTGAACTCCCCACTTTAGGCTTCATTCTCAGCTTCCAACCATGTTGGAACAAGACCAGTATCAGAATTCTAGTGTCACCAATTTCTGGGTTATATACCCAATATGAAAAGAGAGCATCTCTCTCTCTCTAGCAGCTCACACATGATTAATGGTATATTTTACTCTGAACCAATCAATCATAGTGGTTTTATCTGACTGTAAAGAGGTTCCACAAAGGAAATTAAGATTTTTTTTTTCAAAAGGAAGGCAGAATAAATGATCGGCATCCAGAAAAACCAGTTGCTCACTGGAAGAACCTGATACTTCTTGATGAGCTAGCACCTTCCCATTGTTTACCCCTCAATGGCAGACTCAACTAATCATAGTCAGCTGGTAGATTCTTATTGCCCACTTGAACTTTGTCTATAACATCTATTTTTAGCACAAAGGTACTGCCAGGGAAGAGGGGATCAGGATTGAAAATCCCATTCCACTCATTACCCAATGAAGTGTGGCTCTGGCCCTCTATTCACAATTTAGTTGCTCCTTCTTAGTTTCCCTAGTCCCTCCTGCTCTGCAATTTCTCGTAGGTACCCCTACTACTAAATCCCATAGATTTCCCCATCTGCCTTGAAGAAAAGTACCAGCTGTCCCCACCCCCTTTATTTCTTCCAGGGTACCTGGCACAATGCTATGTACATGGTAAACAATGAAGAACACTTGTGAAATAAAGAAAGATCACTTAAGGGAAATGAAAGGCTACCTGTCCTCATCAGGAATGAGTTGAGAACTCCTGAAATAGCCCATTCAATAACTCAGCCTTAATTCTGCTTTTAGTTTCTTTCTGGAAACTCTTCTCATTTTCAGTAGGAAAATTTATGATACTTATTTTACACTTGTTACTCTGTTATTAATAGTCTTCCCCAATTATCAAAATAGTCTGAAGATTTAGCAGGAAAAAAAAACTAATGCTATCAACCATTCAACATATTTTGTCAATAAAGTGAAGAGAATTTTTTCTTAATTTTTTCCCCCTGGTAGTTGGGGTAATATTGGGGACACTCAGTGAAGATTTGAAGTGATTCCAGAAGGAAGCAGTTAGCACTGTCAATTAGGTAGCCAGAAACAATGAGAGGGTACAAAGAAATGCTCCAAGTGAGTATTCTTGGCACTCAGAGCTATTTATCTTTCTTCTGAAAGAACTATAGCTCCACTGTTACCTAAGTTTATCCTTTAGTCATTTAATAAGTATAATATCCCCAGTGTAAAAGAGGGAATCAATTACTGTGATAAGGAGTATCCTTTGTAAAATAATGCTAGAATATCAAGAAAAGCTTTTATTCTTATTTTTGTTTTGTTTGTTTGTTTTTAGTTTGTTGTTGTTGTTACTATTCCTTTTAGTAAGAATTAGCATCTAAAATCACCTCCTCTCATGAAATTGTTAGCTAATGTTTTCCAACATAACTTAAGAGGCAAGAGAATGTTTTCTCTTTTGTCATACAGGATAGTTGAATGCTGCATCATTAGTTAATAGAAAAGAAGTCATTTGTTATTAGTTATTTTTAGGACCTGCAAAGTTTGCTATCAATGTACAAAGTATAAGCAAAACTGACTTCAGAAGAGGTATTTGGCTGAAATTTATCATAGCCTATCACCTGTTGATCCATATTTTATATGTCTCATCTATGTAAAAAAAATAGTACACTATCTTTTCAGGAATGCGAAGTCAGACTTTATAACTGTGGTCAGCTTCTTGATTCCAACTCAATGGTATTAGCAAAAAGAAAGCTTGTTCTTAGGAGCTCCAGTGTCTCAGAGTAATGCTGGAGTTCCCCTAATTTCTGCCTATGTCTCTGTATTTAGGACCAAAGTTGGGAATAAAAACTAGTTTTTTCATATTTCCTCTTCTGGCACTTTTCCTATATTCTATTCAGTGACCACCACTCCCTCCCATCCCAGGTCCTCATTCACTGCAACCAAATTCTAAGTTACAAAGGTATTTTCTCAACATTTTGCAGGCATTGTGCCACTGTTTTCTTCTAACCTTGGTGACTTCCTGTTGTCTGTTCATGACCTACTTTTCTTTGTAGATGTTTTTAGGAGCTTCCATTCTGATGATCCTGTATTTCATGCCCAGTCGCCTTGGTTCAGGTCTTCTTCCAGCATACTCTAGGCCTTTGACTGCAGACACATGTGTCCTTCCAGTCTGGAAGACCTTCTCTTGTTAATCATTAGTAATTTTATGCCATATATTTTCTCTTCCTGAACTCCTATTAGCTGAATGTTGGACTTTTAAAACCCAAATCCTTAATGGTCGTCTTCCTATTTTCCAGTTTTAAAAAACAAATCTGTTTTACCTTCTAGAAATTTTGTTCAAGTTTACCTTTCAATATTCATTTTGACCATGATATTTAAAAACTTTTTTTTTTTCCTTTTAAATAGCATCTGTTTTTATGTTTTCCTCGGTCTCTCTGTTTCCTTTGGATTTCTTCGTTTGGTTGATGCTGCTGATTATTCTAGTCTCTCTTCCTCTTCTTTATTCTGGAGAGTTTCTTCAAAAGGCTATTCATTCTTTAAAAGTGAGACATCCTCAACAAGACAATAACAATGATGATAATTCATCATCAAAATTCTGCAAATATATGTAGGGCTTATTAACTACAGGGTTTCACTGTTGCATGATTGGTTGTTCAGCCAGCAAATCCTTGGGAAAGTTTCCCAATGCCATTTTCAGAGGATTCCCTGCTTATTGCTTGGGAGACTTCTGCCTGGGGCATATCCATGACTGCTACTCTTCCTGGAGCATGACATGTAACATTGAATATCTCACTAAGAACTCTATAGACTTTCAATTAGGCTCCGAGGCCTCAATTTGTTTGCCACAGTGCCTAATGTCCTTGCTTGGAAATATTTCTAGTTGATTTTCTGCAGAAAAGAAAGATTCAGCTTCCAGCAGAGGAGGGAAATTGGTGGGATTCAAATGCTCTATATAATGTTCATGGACTTTCAGCCCTCACTTTCTCTGGGTTTGGAGGAACACATATTGGAATTTATTCTCCATCTGTACTAAGACAGTTTCTATTCCCTTTTATCCATTTTCTGACTTTGTTGATCTGGGTAGGGTGATACATGCCTGTAATTCTGTGTTTTTCAGGAGGCTGAAGCAGGCACATCCCAAACTCAAAGTCATCCTGGGCAACTTAGTGATATCCTGACTCAGAACAAAAAATAAATAAATAAATAAAAATAAAAATGACTGAGAATGTAGTTCAGTGGTAGAGTACCCCTATGTTTAATCCCAGAATGAAGGGAAAAAATCATTGAAGTCTCTCCTTTGCTGATCTCTCCTCCCTTATGGTCTCTACCTTTGTCCTTTATTTTAATTTTGCTTTGGTGAAGTAGTGGAAAAAGAGACAAGATAACAAGCATGTATGATTTCATTCTGTTTGACTGGAAATCCAGGGAAGCTGCAGCTGAGGAAGAAGGTGGCTAGCAAGAGCACCTATAGTAGAAAAAAGTTGGGGGGGACAGCTTTGTGAATGATCTGCAAGATAATGATGCAAAATATGTGTGCAGAATGTGCTGGGTACTTTGCTGCATTGTTTATTTCTGACCTTGTAAGAAGACCAGGATACACATACTGAGTCATAAAATGACAACTCTTATTTAATTCCAGTCCTAACTCTAGAAACCATTCCCTCAACTGCCATATTCTCTCGCCTCCTATGAAGGACATACATTGTACAGAATCACTTTCCATGTTCATGATGTAGGAGACTTCTATTATTTTTCTATTTAATAATTTCTTAATCTAAAATGCTTTCAGGTTTGCAAAACAGTAAAAGAACCTTCTTTAGATGAATAAATGCTGTCAGTATCTGTAGGACTTTCATTATACTTAAGCACTCATTGTTATACAAACTCATGGACAATCGATTTGAATTCTGTCCTATTACTTCTCTGCAAAACAAATACACTCTTTATATCTATATTTAAATCATATGCAGAGAGGTGGAAGTTGTGTATATACGACACAAACATGTGGAAGGAAAGAATAACCAGCCAAAATTTGATGAAAGGAGATTCTTAAGTGAAGTACACTTGGAATTATGAAAACAGATCATGCCAGTTTCTTTAAGAACCTGCACAGATTTGTTTCAGACATGGCTCAGAGATCATTGAGGTTAAAATCTAATTAAGTATGCAATATTTTCTTTGCTATCAATTTTGGTTAAACCAGACTTTCTTGATACTTCTAGGGACAAAAGAATTCAGTTCTTTGTTAACACTTTAGCATTTGGACATTCCATTTTTTTCCCTGAGTTTTTATAGATTGTTGCTTATATTTTCTGTAAATGGGCTCTCTTGTGTATACTTTTGTGTCTTTTTTCTTTTACACAGCATTCTACTCATAGGATTCATTAATATGGCTGAGAATAGTACATCATAATCCTCATGTCTAAATACGCAGAATGATTTCTTTCTCCAATATTTTCCTGTGACATAGCTGGGAAGTTTTCAGTTTGGGATATTATGAGTAAGGTATTTCAAATACTCATGTGCACATATCTTGAGGCATATATGAACACACTTCTTCAGGGGAATATATTTAGGAATGGTATCTTAAAGCAAGTGTAATTTCACTAGATGAGGAGAAAGAGGCTAAGAAAGTACTTGCGAAGTGCAGGAGAGTTCCTGATGCTCCATATCCTAATCCAAACACTTGGGTTGTTAGAATTTCCTTTGTGTTTGTATGTTTATTTGTTTTTCAAATGTGGGACTCAACAATGAGATCTTTCTATTTCACTGGTTACCAATTACTTTCATATATTTAGTAGACATCGAATGTTCATTTTTAGTTGCATTTGCTATACTTCAAGAAAAGCACTTTCTAGAAGCCATTTTTGAGCACCTTTTAGGGAACAAAAGACTACATAAGTTAGAGTACCTGCCACAACATGGTGGTGAGCAAGACAACTTTATCCATCAATTGCTTGCCATATATATCTAATGGAATAGAGCATCTCCTGACTTAGCACCATTTATCACTTTAACCTCTACTCCCATCTCTCAAGAAGAATTGCTCTGATAATTCTCCAGAACACTCAGTGAAGGCATCTGTGAAATCAAAGCTTAGTTTGGATTCAATGTTGTCATTATTTTTGTTTCTTCTCTTCTGAACTTTGGCATTCCTACTTAATATGTTTATAATATAGAACTGCTCTAAAGACTTGCTTTCCTCAAGGCTCCTGTGCTTAAGAGAGGATGATAGTGCTTCTCCTACCAGGATGTCTGTGTGTGACTCCTATTGCCTCACTGATTTTTAAAGCATCCTTTGGGGATGGATAAGGAGGCAAGTGTATTAACCTCCTTTTTATCACAGAGGGAGAGATCCAGTTCTGCATTGACAAGGCACAAAGCTTGGAACAGAACTCGGGTTCTGTTCTAACTTAGGTGTTAATGCCAAATGCCTTGGACAGGGTATTGACTTTAATACACATGAAACATGAGCACTGTTCACCAGCGGAGTTCTAATAGCAATTGACAAGAACATGAAGTATTTTTTAAAGAAAAGATATATGATGAGACTGCATATGCTTTTACAGACAGATTTGACAATTTTAAAACCTTAAGTATATTTTTGTAGTTTTACTCCTTTCCCAACTCCTTTCACTTTGTTAAATCCCCCAATTAATTGTGAGTACTCTTAAATCAATCATAAAAATAATTTATATGAGTCCCTAAAGACCCAGATTTCATATTTCTTACTTCTCACTCTCCTCTTTTCTAATCTCTCCATGAGGTTTAGCAATAAAACATGAAGCTTAACTGGGTTAGGAGGTGTCTGAACATTCAGTGCTGCTGTCTCACCTCCTCTCTGACTTCACTTGGTCTTTCTGGAAGACTTCTCAGACTCTTAAAAGTAATTTTAATGTAGTATAAGAAATCCTTGAATTTATAACACTGTATATTTTATAGAAGACTACAAAGGTTCTTCCTCACCAGATATAAAGACAATGAAACTCAGAAGATAAACAGGCATCCTTAAATTCACTCCACTACTACGTGGTAAATTTAAGACTAAAAACCTGGTTTTGTAACAATGAGTGCAGTGTTTCTTTTATGAGCAGCAAATTACAAGTATAAGGAGCATGGACTGCCTGTGCTTGAATCCCAGCTCTCTTAGAACCAGCTGAACGACCTGGGGTAACGAACTGACGTGATCATGCCCCACCCTGGCAATAAAATTGATATGAAAGAGTTGTGAGGATTCAATAAGTTCATACATACAAACATGTTTAAAAATGGACTGTTCTTACATAAAGGCTTAATGGATGGTAGCTCTGATATTATCTTTCCTTAGTATTAATGAACAATAATATTTGTAAACATAAAAATCAATAAGTCATCCCTTATATTCCTGATCATTACAAAACTAATGTAATGTTGAGTAGCACTCAATATAAATTCATCTTTTAATATTTTCTTTAAATATTTTCTCTGCCTTTTTTTTTTAGTAGATGGACACAATACCTTTATTTTATTTATTTGTTTTGTGGTGCTAAGGATTAAACTCAGTCCCTCACACATGCCAGTCAAGTGCTGTAGCACTGAGCTACAGCCTCAGCCCTCATCTTTCAATCTTAATGAAATCAGGATCACAGTGGAGCTGAACTAGGTGACATAGAATCATGCACAGCACTTGTTTTCTTTCCTAAACTCACAGTTCCACCCTCTCTCCCAATATGCCACAAAGTCTATCAACTGCCACTGTTACCTGAAGTGTCACACTCAGGTTTTCCTGCAGCATGAATTTATGATGGAAGTATCCCCAAAAGGCAACAGAAGACTATTGCACAAACACACACTGAACTTCTACTTTGGTTTTAGAATTGTGAGGCATAGAGAAGATGATAAAGAGGGAAGAGTTACATAACTAAATTATTAGAGTGAGGAAAGAAAGGATGATACAATAACAGAGTGTTTTCTGGGGGCAAGGACGATATCTTATTTATCTTTGTGTTCCCAGAAACTATCAAAGAAATAATTATTAGACCATTATATGCAAAGCATGTACATCAGATATACACCAGAAATTTCCACCTGGACGTTAAAGGACACCTCAAACTCTATTTCCAACACTGATGTGTATCCAATCTGCAATTTTTCTGTTTTATTGAGAGGAGATACCACCATTATTCATGTGGTCACTAAAGCCAGAATTCAAGTATGATCCATGTGTCCTTCCTCTCTCAGGTTCAGTGTCCTGGAAGTTATCAACTTCTGTCTCTCCTCGACAAATAACTACTGAATTCTTCTCTTGCCTATTACTTCTTAGACCTCCAATAACCTCAGATGTTTGTTAGGAGATTATTTTCTAATAGTTTCATTGGATCTTGCCTCCTGAAGAAAGATTGTATGCTTTATAATGTCAAGATGTATCCTTAGGGTATCTGTATATTTTGTGTCTGTCACTGTGTATGCTGGTCATCCAGATGTGCTCTATGTGAATTTGTCATTTACAGTGCCCCCACTAATTCTCTCAAAAGGGTGGTGGTTTAGATGATGAATTATATGAACAACCCAGATATAATGCATAGTTTTAAAAATTAGCAGCAAATATTTATTTAGGGACTACTGACTATACATTATACTTACTTTATTTGCTTGATTATTCAAGTGCCATCTTTTTAAAATATGAATTAATTCATCTTCACCTATTCTTATTATTTAATGATTCACCATTTGATGATTCACCATATGTTTAAATATGAATTAATTCATCTTCACCTATTCTTATTATTTGATGATTTATTTGTCTTTTCTTATTGATTTTAGAGTGGTCTTTGGAGATTAAGGACATTAAGCCCTTATTTTATATATATATATATATATATATATATATATATATATATATATATAACTTTTTAAATTATTTTTTAGTTGTCAATGGACCTTTATTTTCTATTTATTTATATGTGATGCTGAGGATTGAACCCAGTGCCTCATGTGTGCTGGGCAAGTACTCTACCACTGAGCTACAATCCCAGCCCTGTTTTTTACTTTTATAAACATTTGTTAATTTCTAGTTTTACTCTTTTGGGTACTTCGTTTCGATAAATATAAGTTTAAGTTGTTTATACTGTCTACATATAAATATATTTTAAGACTTTTGCTATCCCAACATATATTTCTATATCTTTTTATTTTTTTATGTTTTATGTTATATATTTAAGTCTTTAGTAATTATAGAATTCATTTTAATTTAAATCAGAATTCTGATATTCTTTCCTAGATTTCCTAAATTGTCTAAATACTATTGCATATTCATCATTTCCTTATTGACTTGAAATGACACTGCTACAGTTTTAGAAATTCAAGGGTGATTGGTTCTGTTTTTAATCTTCATAGCCTGCCCTGATTCATAAAGCCCCATATTATAAATTATTATGAATTTTTAAAAATATGTTTGCTATCTGGGAGAACATATTCCCTTTCACTCAATTTTCTTTCTTAGGATTTCCCCAGTTTTTCTGATATAGGTTTGGTAAATTATAAAAATTAATTTTTAAATTATGAGAATTTTATAATCTATTTGTCATGTTCTTCTTAAAAAAAACTCATTAATTTTTTATTGAAATTACATTAAGTTGCTAATAAACAGCTTCTAAGTACTACACAGTTCTTATGAAACCCCTGCCAACTGTGATCCTTGAGTCCTTCCTCTCTGTAGGTGTTGGAGCACACCTGTAACCCAGAGACTCCAGAGGCTGAGGCAGGAGTATTAAAACTTCGAGGACAGCCTCAGCAACTTAAAAAGGCCCTAAGTAACTTAGCTATGCCCTGTCTCAAAGAAACAAGTAAAAAGATTTAGGAATGCAACTCGGTGTTTGAGCATACAGGTTCAATCCCAAGTATCAGGTTAAAAAAAAATAGGATAAAAGAGAAAATTCTATTTGTTTGAATATAAATATTACTAGGCAACAAAGGATCACCAAACATTTGAAGAAAACTATAGCTGAATGAAAAGAATCTAATAATAAAACAGGACAACGCTATTATTTTGAAGAAAAATTGCCTTCGGTTTTCCAGGGGACACAATGAAAAGTATGGTTAATTTTTTTTAAATATTAAATTTTCAGAGATATAGAGTATATCTATGAAGTATGATCAGATTTACAGGATATAGGTGCAGGATTTTGAAAAATAATTTAAAAGATAGATAAAAGACTTAAAACATGCTTGAATATTGAATTAGTCCAGCACATCTCTTAGAATATAGAACAAAAAGTTCAGGTATAAAGTATGATCAAAAATTAATGTGAGTGGCTGGGATGTGGCTCAAGCGGTAGCGCGCTCGCCTGGCATGCGTGCGGCCCGGGTTCGATCCTCAGCACCACATACCAACAAAGATGTTGTGTCTGCCGAGAACTAAAAAATAAATATTAAAAATTCTCTCTCTCTCTCTCTCTCTCTCTCTCTCTCTCTCTCTCTCTCTCTCTCTCTCTCTCTCTCACTCTCTCTTTAAAAAAAAATTAATGTGAGATAAAGATTATGGTGGAAATAGAATGGCAACAGGCAGGGTAAAAAAATAGAAAAAAAAATAATTCCTTGATCTGAAGGGTAATTGGAGTCTTCAGGTTGAGATGGCCAACAGGGGAAAATATATAAACTAGACCAAGCATGAGAAAATGTTGGAAATCTAGGAGACTCTAAATTTATTTGAAAACCTCCTCAAAACCAAAAAAGAATCTATCAAAGCCATCAGAGTTCTTATTAGCAAAGCTAAAAGCTGGAACAGACTAGGAAATGTTTCAAAGTTCTGAGAAGATTTATTGGAACCAAATGTTGATAGCTGAACTATCAAGTGTTAGGACAAACTAAGGATGTATTGAAACATGTAAGGGCTCAAGATTACAAGTTCACCCCGTACACACCCTTCCTAATAAAAAAAAAAAAAAAAAAAGAAGAAGAAGAAGAAGAAGAAAAGTATAACTTGAAGATGTCCTCAAGCGAAAACAAAAGAGTGCCACAAGAATCCAACTTAGAAATTAACCTAGGTAGCTGGGCTCAATGGTGCATGCCTGTAATTCCAGCAACTTTAGAGGCTGAAGCAGGAGGATCACAAGTTGGAGGCCAGTGTCAGCAACTTAGCCAGGTCCTAAAGAACTTAGTGAGAGAGATCTTGTCACAAAATAAATAAAAAAGGAGTTGAGATGCATCTCAGTGGTAAAAGCACCCCTAGGTTAAATCCCCAGTACTAAATAAACAAGAAAAGAAGAAATAAAGAAATTAACCTAGGTACAGAAAACCCCAAAGGGACCAACATAGGTGCTCTGTGAAAACAAACCACAGTATTAACAACAGTATGGTAGGCCGAGAAAACAGGCACCCTGAATTTGAGTCATTAGATTAGGGTTTTAAGAAAAGTGACTTCAAGAAAAAAATAGACATCAAAATTCAACTTGCATGATTATAAAAACTATAATATTTTAGGGCAAAGTTAATTGCATAAAACTTACACATTAATCTAGGAATAAGTCTTAATAACTTTATTGACTCTCCCAATGCTGTAAAATAGATTTTTTTCAAAAATATAACAATGTTTCTCAATGATATTTTGTAATGTTATTTATATAAGAACTTTATATGTTTTATTAATTAATTATACATATTTTCTATGAATACGAGAATCATAAATGAGCTCATGTTTTCATTTTCTAGTTGATATATAGAAAACCTACTGTGCATATGTATTTTGCAATATTTTGCTTTTCTTATAAATCATAGTTTTGTGCTTTCTGTCTACATTTTGGTTGATTCTCCTGAATTTTGAGTTAATGAATTGTCATCTGAAAATGTAATAATTTTGCTCCCTCTTTTCAAACTTGTGCACTGTGTATTTGGTTTCTGTGTTTGATTGCTTAGGTTAGAATTTTCTGAGCAGCATTAAATAATAGTGGGACAGTAGACAATCTTCTTGTTTCTAATTTGTTTTGTTTTAAATTATGGATATAGATATTGGATGAAAGTTATTCATTAGCAGGTTAAGGAACTATTTCTATTCTCATTGTACTAGGAGTACTGTTTTACTATCAGTTCTTTAACGAGTGTAATAGGCCACATACTGGGCATTGTCGAATAGTAGGATAAAAATTGTGGGCTCAATTATATGCTTAGAGGGACTGTCATAGCAATGTGCTGAAAACAATACTTTGAAAGAATAAACCACTAATAGAGCAAATGTGATTTTGAAGATAAGGTAAAAAATGTTCAGTAATTTACCATGATTTTAAATGTCTAATCATATAGAAAAAGTAGGAGAAATGCCTATAGAAAGACTGAACTTAAGAGATACATAAGATAATAAATCCACTTTTCTTTCCTGAGTACTTCTTACCCATAAAACTCAGAATATTTGAAAGCAAAATGATTTAAAAAACAAATTAATATTGAATAGAATTTTTATATAATTGCTAAAAAAAGATCTTTCTTTTTTAATCTTATTTATTTATTTATTGTTGATTTTTTTTTTATTGTTGGTCGTTCAAAACATTACATAGTTCCTCATACATCATATTTCACAGTTTGATTCAAATGAGTTATGAACTCCCAATTTTATCCCGTATACAGATTGCTGCATCACATCAGTTACCCTTCCATTGATTGACATATTGCCTTTCTAGTGTCTGATGTATTCTGCTGTCTATATTATTCTCTACTATCCCCCCTCCCCTCCCCTCCCCTCCCCTTTTCTCTCTCTACCCCTTCTACTGTAAATCACTTCTTCCATTTGAATTATCTTGTCTTACCCCTCCTTTCCTCTTATATGTCATTTTGTATAACCCTACTTGAAGGCAGTAGACTTTATGCCCTTTCTTTATTATTCAATAGACAATAAATTCCCAATCATGATCATCCAAAATTTGAGTATTAATTGTTACTTGAACTTCGTGTATCCCTATTCAATTACAAGTGTTTAACAAATAAACTTCTTGTGATTGATGAAGCCCATTGTCACTAATCTCCTTCCCGGTGCCTGATAGAGAGCCATGCTTTCATTTTTAAAGATTTCTACCTAGTTAGTTATATTTGCAATAAGATTCTATGTTAATGTGCAATCTTCTTCATGTTAATGGTTCAGATGTTGAATTATAATATGATTCATCGTCTATAGTGTAAGATTAAAAGGCATCTTAGGAAAGCTTGCCATTTGTGAATATGCCATCTGTTCCTGTCAGGATTGGTGCAGATTCAAGTTTGTTTTTAATAAACTTCAAAGAAGATCAAAACCAGGGCTCATCTGTATTGTCACTCTCAGGTGGTAGCTTTGTGGCCTCTCTTTTTGCCCTGCAGCCTTCTCCTAAGAAGAAAGCCACATTTTTCATTTGAGTACTTGCTGCTACAGGATTTTATATATTTTTTTTTTCAACTTTGAGTAGTGAACAGCAAGAAACAATGTGAGATTGTCGGTAGAGAGATGCCCCTTCTCCATCCAGAGAACCTTCTGGAGAACTGAAAAAAAGTTCCACACATAAAGGAGTACAGTGGGTTTGCAGAAAGGTTTGAAGATCCTAAGAGCTCAGAGAGCAGACCATGCTGTGGTGGTCCATTTGTTGTTATTGTTGTGCTTTATAGTGCATCACACTTTTAGAGGTCTGTAGAGATACATTTAGAGATGAGGAAACCGAGGCCCACAGAACTCACACATGGAATCCACACTCCAAAAGGAGGAGCTCCTGTCTTACTATGGAATTTACAATGACACATTCTGAGGTCACACAAGAAATGAACCAGAGTAAAGCGTTAGAATCAGGTCAGCGACTGGAGACAGTGCTGTTCTCAATCTTTAGCTTCCCTGACCACAGATGTGACTGGGAATATGGAAAAGATGCATGTGTAGGGCTGCAGTGTCCCTGTCCCATGCATCCTGTCTTCAGCTGAGCTTTAAGCTCAGCTTACTTTGGCCCATAGATTCTAGTGTTGTTTCTTTGAAGGAATTTTAAAAAATTTTTTTCATGTATTTTAAACCTTTTAGGGTAAGAGGTCAGTAAGAGACCCAGTCATGTTTTGAAAATTGAGTCAGTTCATATGAATGTAAAAATATATTGGAAAAATGACTACCACAAGAATTTCTTTAGAAGCATGAGTTTTTAAACTAACAAATAAATATATCCATGACATAAAATACTTTAATAATTAAGAATATAGGAAAGTACTTCATGCTACATCAATCTTTCTTTCTTTCTTTCTTTCTTTCTTTCTTTCTTTCTTTCTTTCTTTCTTTCTTTCTTTCTTTCTCCTTTCCTTTGCTTCTTTCTTTCAATTGACATATAAAAATCATACAGATTTATGGGACACTGGGTAATGTTTTGATACATGTACACACTGTGTAATGTTTAAGTCAAGTCAAGTGTGCCCATCTCCTCAAATATTTATCATTTCTTTATGATGAAAACATTCAAAATGTTTTCTTCTTTTTTGAAGTATACAATATATTATCATTATCTTAGTCACCATACAGTACCATACAACATCAAAACTTATTTCTCTAGTCTAACTGTAACATTACTCAATGATCAACCTTCCCCCATTGTTCTCCACTCAACTCAACCCAGTCTCTATTCTACTTTCAACTTCTTTAGATCAACTTCATTAGATTTCACATGTGAGATCACGAAGTATTTGACTTTCTGTGCCTAGCTTATTGCACTTGGCATAGTAGCTTCCATGTCTATCCATGTGAAAAATTATACAACTTCTTTCTTTCTTATGGCTGTATTATATTCCATTATGTACTAGATGTACCACATTTTATTTATCTGGTCATCAACTGATAGACACTGAGATTGTTTCCATTTCTTGACTATTGTGAGTAGTGCTACAATGACCATGGAATGCTGATGTCTCTTTGATATACTGAGTTCATTTCCTTTGGATATATACTCAGGAGTGGTATAGCTGGATCATTTAATAGTTCTATTTTTAATATTTTGAGGAACCTCCATAGTATTTTCCATAATAGTTGTACTAGTTTACATTCCCACCAACAATGTGTAAGAGTTCCCTTTTCTCCACATCCTTGCTATCACTTACCTTTTGTCTTTTCAGTAATAGCTATTCTAACTAAAGTGAGGTAATAACTCACTGTGATTCTGAATTGTATTTTTTCTGGTGATTAGTGATGTGGACTTTTTTCATATGCCTATTGACCATTTGTATTTCTTATTTTGAGAAATGTCTGTTTTGGTCTATGCCCATTTCTTTTTTTCAGTGTATGGTTTTAATTAAAATTGTTAAGTTCTCCTGAAAATCCTGTACTGAGTCATTAAATATGAAAAGACAAACAACTTTTGAGTAGGAAGGCTGTAAAAGTCATTACCATTAATGATTTTGAATTTTATAATAAACAAATTTGCCTTTTTTTCCAAATTTTAGTTATCTACACAAGAAAATTGAGTCATGGCCATAGCTTTGAAATGCTAAGAATAGTTTGCCTAGGAATATACATTCTTCCACATTTTTAAGCTTTTGGGGCTATAATTGATATACAAAATGCATATATTTAATCCATACATTTGATGAGTTTGGATTTGTGCATATACACATGATATCACCACCACAAACAAAGTGTAAAACATATCCAGCACATCCAAAAATTCTTTTCTTTTTTCATTTTTTGTTGGTTCATATTAGTTATACATAACATTAGGATTCTTTTTGACATAATTATAAAAGCATTGAATATAATTTGCTCTAATCCAGTCTCTAGTACTTCCCCTTGCCTTCCCAGGAATATATAAGATACAAACACTATACTACTCCTTTTTTAAAATCAAGTTGGTTTTGATTTTTTTGGGGGGGCGGGGAGGGGTTATGAACTCTTTGAGTTTTTATATATTCTGTATATCACTCCCTTGTCAGAATAGAGTTTGCAAATATTTTCTCCAGTTCTTTAACTCATATTTTTGTTGATTTACTTCCTTTGCTGTAAAGATGCTTTTTAATTTTATATAATCCTGTTTGTCAGTTTTTGCTTTTGTTGCCTTCACTTTGAGTTTTTTTTAAAAAAAAAAAAAAAAACAACTCCTCACCTTCTGACTTCCTGAAGCAGTTTACCTGTGTGTTCTAGTAGTTTCAGGTTTTCCACTTAAGTCTTTAATCAATTTTTTTTGTAGCTAGTGAGAAACAGGATTAGTTTCATTCTTCTGTATATAGATGTTCAGTCTTCCCAGCACCATTTATTGAAGATACTGCCTTCTTCCCATGTCAAAGATCATTTGGCTGGGGTTACAGGCATGCATCTCTGCACCCAGTCCTTTGTAGCATATTTTGAAGTGGGGCAGTGCAATGCCTGCTTTCTTTTTTTTTTACTTAAGATTGCTTTGGTGTGTGTGTGTGTGTGTGTGTTTGTTGTGTTTTCATAAAAATTTCTGGATTGTTTTCTATGTATTGTGAAGAATACCATTCATAATTGATAGGGATTGCATTGAATCTGTAGATTTTTTTTTTGTAGTATGGACTTTTTAACAATATTGGTTCCTCCAAACAATGAATGTGGAATATCTTTTTCCATTTATTTTATCATTGTTTTATAGTTTTTGTATATAGATCTTTTACATCTTTGGCTAAATTTATTCTTATGGTTTTTAAAAATATTTTTAGTTGCAGATGGAAACAACACCTTTGTTTTATTTTCTTATATGTGATGCTGAGGATCAAACTCAGTGCCTCACACGTGCTGGGCAAGTGCTCTACCACTGAGCCACAACCCCAGCACTACTCTTATGTGTTTTTGATGTCTATTATAAATGGGATTGCTTTCTTGATTTCTTTTTTTTCAGATTCAGATTTAATTGTTGGCAGATAACAACACTAGAGATTTTTAAACGTTGCTTTCATATCCTACAAACTTGTTGAATTTATTTATTAGTTCTAGTAGATTTTGGCAGAGTCTCTCTCTCTCTCTCTCTCTCTCTCTCTCTCTCTATATATATATATATATATATATATATATATATATATATATATATAATAGTCCTATGTTCCATGCTCCTTTGGTATTGCTATCTTTCTTGAAATATCCACTTAGCAATATATACTACCTTTGGTATGTACTAGTCCATTTTGTTCTGGTATAACAGGACAGAGGTAGAGCATCCTAAAGTCTGAGATTGAAATGTTCTGAATTCTGAAATTGCAAAATATTTGGGGATTTCAGAGCATTTTGTATTTCAAGATTTGGATTTAAAATGTCAAGTGGTAAAGACTATGCAAATATTTCAAAACCTGAGAAACTCTGAAATCAGAAACACTTCTGGCATTAAGTGTCTCAGAGAAGGGATGTTCAACCTGTACCTGAGACTGGGCAATTTACAGTAAATAGAAATTTATTGGCTTATAGTTCTGGAGATTAGAAAGTTCGATGGCAAGGTACTGGCATCAAGTGAGGGGACCTTCTTGCTTTGTTAGCACTTGGCAAAAGTCAAGGAAGGAGAAAGGAAGGGAGGTAGAGAGAGGGAGCCAGCCAGACAGACAGACAGACCGAACTCAGTCCTTTAAAATCCACTCTAGCAATAATGCAGAACTCTCATGGCCTAATGCCCTTTTGGGGGTCCCACTTCCTAATATTGTAACACTGTTAAAATGGCAATTAGATTTTAACACTAGTTTTTGAGGAGACACACATTCAAACTATAGAAATATTTTTTTCTGGAATTTGAAACTGAATATACTTATATATGAACATTTATAATCATGGGTTATTTTTAATCAAAAGTGATATTCTACAGATGTTATTCTGCAACTGAATTTTGTATTTAATATGCTTTGGTGATTATTTTGCTTCATTACTATACATCTTATGCAGTCTTCTTAAAATGCAGCATAATATTTATATTCAGTTTCTGATTTAACTGCTTTCCTAGTGATGAACTTTTTTAATATTGAAACAATATTTTACTGAACATTGTAATATATGCTTGCTTTTATATTGCATTTTTTAAGTCAGTTAATTAGTTGTAAAGATGGGGGAAAGCAGTAACAGAGAGATGAACATAAGGTAAGACAACATTGAAGGGACTAGAATCAATTGTTTCTGAAGTACAAAACATTCATTAACTTTCCCAAAGTTTTCTGATGCTCACTTAGAGACAGTGTTTTAAGAATCCAGGGGTTCTCAGAAGAAGTTTTAGTAAAAGTTCACAGTACACACTACCAAGATGTTTTTTAGTCTTTGTTGCCCTTGTGCAGAAAAGAACAACTCCTTTGATCTACAGCTGGAAGACTGTTGTCCTGGGGTGGCGGAAGGAGGAGGCGGGTTCTGATGGTGAACAGAAAAGGTACATGACCAGTTTTATTCTGAATCACCTGTCCCATCCCTGCAGCAGTTTCCCAAAGTAGCTAACTGAACTAATGTTCATGGTGATGTCACCTCAGATATGGGAGAAGGAAATATTGGGAATTCTTTCCAAATCCTGGAAATCCACTCTCAGTCCTGTGGATGTACACTATGTCAGCTGCCTGCAAACAAATAAGTGAAAAATGAGAGGAAATTTTTTCCTAGAAAATTTAGGAGCTCCTTAATTTATTTAGAACTCCAGTTGTCCAGTAACTGAGACAACATTAGCTATAATTTTGATAAATATTTAATCTATGCAGACATGATCCAAAGAGTTTAATATGTAAGATGACTTTTTATTCTTCAAAAGAGGTTTATAAAAGCTATCACAGCTTTATAGATAAGAAACATGAGATCAGAGAGTTTAAAGAATTTGACCAATATCATACAGCTCATAGTGTCAGAGCTAGGATTTGAACACAGGTTTTTATGTATTTGAAATTCTAGCTCTTAACTCCATATTGTAAGCCAATTTATTTATATGCTGGTAATCAAATGTTTTCATATGGGTGGCAATTCGTTTGGGACATATTACTGCTTTCAATTATGGTATCTTTTGTAAGATGCTTGAATGATGAATTATAAATTAGACCATTTAACTAAGAAGAAATAATTTTACTTTTATTTGTGTCACTTATGCCATTTTGCTTTAACTTTCATAATTGGAAGTGATAAGGTTGAGATAAGCAGAACAGATTAGTTGGTATGTATTATCCTGAAATCTAGATTATTTGACATTTTTAAGGCAAGGCATTGATTGAATTTTATGAACATAAATCAGCAAAAAAGTAATACCATATGCTCAATAACAATTCTTTGCTCTTGGCTAGGAACAGTTGTTTCAACTTGAGAGTAACAATGATATTTACCAAACTTACTAAACTTACTGTATATAAATAGGCTCACAAAGGTGTATCACTATGGCCACGGGGGCTCTTTAGATTCCATACTTTCATTGTTGATGGAGTTAGCTCATTATTTTCTTTTTCTTGTTGTCATTGAAAACTGCAAATAGTCCAGCTGGTATTTTCTGTGATTACACTGCAATATTCTCAAACCTAGTTGCTTATCCATGATGTACATCCAGACTTTCTTTATTAGATTTCTTGGGTACTTGTTCTCTAGGTTTAAGTGTAGTGTTCCACTAATGGAAATAAGTTTTTCTTTTATTTGCCAAGAGACTGCCCTTATAGCTAAAAAATTGTGTTGTTTTTCTTTTTAAATACCAATATAAAGTATATATTGTATAAAATGTCTATAACTGATGTGATATGGCCACTATTGTTTACACTGATTGCCAAAGTGAGCCAGAGGATTCTGTTAGATTAAGGAAACTATAGTATTCTTTTGTCTCATTGGCCTCTTTTCTGGTTTATTCCAAGAATTCTTAATGCTCCAAAGTAAGGCACAATTCTTAAGAAGTGCTTTCTAGAAGGATCTGCAATGACATTGAGGACTTCAAGAAATAGAAAAATGGAAAAGTAAATGGCCTCATTGAAATAATTCCATATATAGACAGTCTTTTCCTTTTATGTGGCTTATTCAAAATAAGTGCAGGTTTGAAGAAAAATCTATGATTTATTTTATTTAAAGGAAATTCAGTATATTAATGAATGTCTATTTGCTTGAGTAAGAAAATGAGCAAAATTTCACAAGTTGAGTCTTCTTTGCAACAAATGTTCATACCAATTATTTGAAAGCATTTAAATAATGAATTTCATGCTTAAAAATAGTTAAATAGTTTTGCATAGCTTGAATACTGAATAGGAAGCATATCTGTCATCCAAAAGTGCTCATTTAAACAAAAAAATCAGAGTTGAGAAAGGAGAGAGGTTTCAGCTATACCAGTCCAAAATTGAATGACTTTTTAAAGAATAATTCTCATAATATAAACTAAGCAAAAAATAAGGCCATTCATAAATTACATATGGTATATTATTTTCATTTTATACTTCTCGTTCCCCATTAGTTGGTTCCCACTCATGAAAAACAATTATATGGATTATCTTCCATCATGTCCCTGGTAGATGTAATTAAGAAATTGTGCTTCTTTCTGTAACCCTCAGACTTCTTCTCCACAAAGAACTTTGAAGAGTTGTTAGCATCAGGTTAGAACTGAAGTCTGTGTCTTCCAAGTTTTCTGATCAGTTATTATTATACTCACTCTTAGGGAAATAATTGGCATTTTTAGTAAGAAATAAAAAACTACATGATGTAATAAAAATGCTCTGAAGGAATTCAGAACATTGTGTGCAAGTCCTGGTTCCATCACTAATAGAGGAACCTTGCACAACTTGTAACTTCTCTAGGACTGACTTCCAAAACGTAAAATTAAGGTTAGAATAGACTCTCTTTCTAAAATCCTTTCCTGTTTAATCTTCTATGACTTTGGATTTCTTTTTACATTTTATATTCTCTCCTTTCCATATCTCATAACTCACTTTAGTCTCCATTTCATAGCTATTAATGTTTTCTCTTCTAGAGTTCTACACAAGTTACTGCTCTTTATTACCACTGCAAGGTAGTTCATGTTACAGGTAGATGTAGTAACATGCATAAAAATACATAGTGTGTTATCATCTTTCCAGAATTTTTGAAAAGATGAAGTTTCCTTGAAAAATTAATCATCTATGAAGTTGCTAACAAGTGTTCTTTGAATTATTTGTTAAAGAATGTGCCAGGATGTTGAATCAGGACATATGATTAGGCTGCAAAGGACTAAAGATTCCATTGAAAATATCTTAAATAAGACATTTACTGCATCGCATAACAAGAAGCTTAGTGATGGAATGAGTCCAGTGGTGCAAACATGCTTCAAGAGTCCAGGTTCTTTAGTTCTTTGAACTCACTCAGCCTAAGCACTTCAGTTCTCAATCTTGGTTTTTTCACCTTATTGTTGCAACAGCTCAAAGCACTACATATTCACACAACTTTTTTTTTTCTCCTTTTGTAAGAAATACAAAACCTTTCCCAGAAGCTCTCTAACAGATTTCCTTCTCAGATCTTTACTTGGAAGAAATTCATCATATGCTTAAACCATCCTCTGGCAGGAGAAATGCCATAGAATTGGTGGTAGCAGTAATCATGGTTCATCCTGGCACCAGGATGGGCCAGGTTTTCCTTGAAGCACTGACATCTCACACCTGAACAACTCCCAGGTTGACAACAACAGCATCTTTACAACTTGCAACGCTTAGATACATTTCCACAATTTGAATCGCACTTACCTCTGCTCCCCATTTTTAGTGATTTCCCTGTTTATGTTCTATACCTTCAGCAACCCCCAGAGACTTCTCACCATTCCCTAAAGACACATTTCTAACGTCTGCAGCATTAGCACATTGTCTTTTATACAGGATGGAATATTTTTGTCACCTTTCCATGCTGACAAAACTGCCATTCCTATTTCAAGACTCACTTTTCACTGTGAAGCCTCCCCTAATTCAGCAGGTCTAGCAATGTCCTCAGCTTGGTGCTTCTGATCTGAATCAGTTCTTATTGTTTTATAACTAGTTGCTGATCTCTTTACTCCTAAAACTCCAATAGGAAAGAGACTCAGTCCCCTCATATTTGCATTCTCAAGGATAGGGTTCTTTTCACCTGTCAACTCTTCAACAACTGTGTATATAATGCATATAGTTAAAGGTCAATATTTTCTGCTACAAGTTCAAAGCCTCATGGTTGAAGACTGTTTTTATATGTTTTAAAATATATGTATTTTGTTGAAATAATCAGAATTTCTTTATATCTGTTCCATCTTGAGTAGTTCATAACCTGCATATATGATAAAAATCACAGAAAACTTAGCATTGGTTGAAATAAGTCATCCTAAAAGATGTTGCAGTCGACAGTTAGTACCCTGAACAAAATAAAAAGACCTCATGCAAATAAGAAAAAAAACACACTAAGGCTTTAATAATATATCAGTAGAGACACATTCAGGCAATTCACAAAAGAAGATGCATGTAACAAGTTAGAATGTTAAAAAAATGAGATCCTGATTAAAGCTAGAGCAATTAGCATATTATTTTAACTCCTCTACCTTCTAAAGTTCATAAAATTTATATTTTTGAGCATAAGTGGCAATAAAAAATAAGGCCATAGAGAAAGGATCAAAAATCAAAAGGGCACAAGTCTTCACAAGACTCTTACTAAAACTTAGGAGCAAATGGAACAGTGCCTTTTGAATTTTGAAGGAACATGATTCTCAACCAACAATTCTATACTCAACTAAACCACTGATCAGAAGTGAGCATGGAACAGTGCCTTGCCTCTGGTGCATACTTACCCAGGAAGCTGCTAGAAAACATGCTCATCCAAACAAGAGAGTGAAGACATCTTCCGGATAATGATGAAGGAATATCCCAAAGTGACCCCTGACAACAACTAGAGATCACAGATTATAGAGGTTTCTTGAGAGAGTACTTCAAGAAGATGAAGTTGATAAAATTCTTAAGGTTTTTGAACTATACTTAGATTTTTGCAGCAGGGATTGTTTGGAATCCAATTTCTGATAAATGTATAAACATATAAAGAAAAAAAGAGGCAAGAACTTTCAATAAGAAAAGCAAAAACTTGTGCAGAAAGAAAGCAATCAGAGTATGGTATATAAACTGCTTATAGGTTTCCCTTTGTTCTACTAAAGTATAAACAATAACTACCCATTAAACTAAAATCACAATATATGTTGGAAAGGTGAGGGATGAAAAGTATGAATGGATAAGGAGCTAAATCCTCATCTTCCACCATGAAATATCAAAAATCAATGCCTAAAACTGACATATTAAGACATAGCAATGAAGGTGTGTCATTTAAAAATATAGTGGAATATCGCAAAGAATCTATAATAAAAACAGCTGAAAGTTGGAAGGTAGTTCCCTTTGGGGAGCAGAAGACGTGTTCATACATTGGGAAAGGAGTGACAGTTCAAAAGATTTCTTATTTTCTTCATCTTTACAATACTGAATTGAGTAACTCTTTAAACTCATTTAAATTTTGTTAAAAATAAAATTTTAACTTAAAATTGATCACTCTTATTTATAATAAGGAGCTCAAATTAAACAAGAATTATTGCAGGAACAATTTCTTACATATAGCATTGTCCAATAAGCATCGGTGAGAATATCATATAACATCACTCTCAAACACTGCTTCTAAAAGTGGAAATTGGTATAACATTTCTCCAATAATTCGATAGTTTCACACGAAGAGACTTAAAAATGTTTATTCCCTTTCACCTACTGCTTCCCCTTTGGCAAATCTCTCTTAGGGATCTACTTAAGACAAAAAGACAAGAGGCTGGAATTGTGGCTCAGTGGCAGCACATGTGAGGAACTGGGTTTAATCCTCAGCACCACATTAAAAACATAAATAAGGGGCTGCGGTTGTAGTTCAGTGGTAGAGCACTTGCCTAGCATGTGCGAGGCACTGGGTTTAATCCTCAGCACCCCATAAAAATAAATAAATAAAATAAAGGTATTGTCCATCTACAACTTTAAAAGAAAAAGTAAAGACTGTAAATTTTCAGTATTTACCTCTGAATGGTAAAAATATGGATAACAAAATGATGGATTCTTTCTATTTTTTATCTTCATTGTTCAAAGAATCTATAATAAAAACAGACTTGCCAGGCAAGGTGGTGCAGGTCTGTAATCCCAGAAACTCGGGAGGCTGAAGTAGGAGGATCTTGAATTCAAACCAGCCTCAACAAAAGTGAATCACTAAGCAATTCAGTGAGACCCTGTCTCTAAATAAAAATACAAAATAGGGGTGGGAATGAGGCTCAGTGGTCAAGTGCCCCTGAGTTCAATCCCCAGTACCAAAAAAACCCCTCATTTTATATTCATAAATTAGAACAATAAAATTTTTAATTTTTAGAAACTCCCACCCTCATAATGGAGAAAGTTTATCGCAAGCACACCAGATCAGGTTAATAGCACCAAGCATGGAGAAAAGCTAAGAAGGCCATCTGGAAGTGTGAGTCAGCCCTAGTGCCATGAAAGAGAGGCTCTGTGCAAGTACTAGCTGTGTGGCATATGACTGCTCTTTTCATGATTGCTTGGGGAATCACCCAGGGAAGAAGGCAAAGGCTTCCTGTGGGATAAAATGAGCTTCCTGTCTCGGAGCAGAGTCCATAAGTACAACAAGTACATAAGGGATAGGCTGTATTCAGATAGAAAATAATGCTTAGGATGCTATTAGGATGACCACTGAAATGCCCCTACACCAATATTTAGTTCTTTAGTTGCGTCTTTTGAATCTACTAGAGCATCCAAGCTCTCAGGTGGAACTTGATTGCTATGAACATTTCGTTCTGTTTTGGTTCAATGCTGTAGAATCTGCTGATCCTAATGAACCAGGTTTCTTAACACTGAGTTGTTATAAAAGAGGTAGAGATTTATTTCCATGGTATAGGGAATAGAGATGCATAAGGAAGCAAAACGATTTGAATAAATTTTTGAATGTTTCCTGCGTTTATTAGTTGAGAGATAGATTGAAAGATTACTTAGATGATATTATGGTCTGGCTTCACAAATCCATTTGTCATTGCTAAGAAAGCACTCTCATTCTGGTTACTAAAATTTGCATATTTTGTCCCTTCTCTCTGTGCTATCCTAACACATGAACTCCTTCTTAATCTTCCAAAGTTGAAATTGTTCTGATTAGTATGAAGTTTCCTTGACTTAAAAAAAATTAAATTAAAATTAGAGCAACTCTAATGAGCTGCCACATTCTTGCTCCATCAGATAACCCAGGAGAAAACCCAGTCTTAGATGAATTGAGTAACTGACTCAAGAGCACACAGCTAGATTGGAAATCCAAATCCAGGATTCACTCCTTCAAATACCTTTTATTTTATTTTTTAAGAACCACATCAGCTGTTGATAATTCTGCTTTTTATTTCCTTACATGTTTAGCTTCCTTATGGGGTTGTCTTCATTTCTTAATAGGAGATCAGTTGTCTTCTTTGGAGGGGTTGTGTTTTTATACATAACAGTAATCAGATATAAATTTCCATTTACTGTTGATCTTCCTTGCCTGATGTTTCACAGGGCAGAATTCTTGAGCATACAGAGGGTAATGCTTTGCTCATCATTGAATTCACCAGCTGTCACAGTGTTGGCCATACAGAAATTACTAAATTTATGTTTGAGTGAATAAATGAAGTAACAAATGACTGAGCCAATGAATGAAGCAGAATTCCTAGCAAAGATCTAGCTCCTCACAAAATGATAATTTTTTTAACTTTGATCATCTCTATTATATGGGTTTAAAAAATGTCTTATGTTAAATATACTGCCAATATCAACAATCATGTAAAATCAGATGAAATCTGCACCACATGGGAATCTCACCATGCTAGCAGTATGAGTTAGAGGGAACTTTTACTTTCTTACAGTTCCTACAACTTTATAATTCTCAGCTGTACAGGTATTCAGGCAGTTTTTGAACCAGATCTTAAATGCCACTTTTAAGCTCTGAACCTTAAGACAAATGTGATTTATGTTTTGTCATGCTAGGTTCTATGATTTAACTTCATTTTGTTGAACTTGTGAGGTTTTCATAGATTTTTAGTTATTAAAAATTGAGCACATAAGAGCCACCAAACACCATGTAATAATTTAATCTTTTATTGAGTAAGTTAACAAATATTTCTGTTATCCAATTTTTTATTATTATAACAAAAATCTGGGACAATCAACTCATAAGGAGAAAAGGTTGATTTTGGCTCACAGTTTTTAGAGGTTCCAGTCTATGGTTGGTTGGCCCCATTGCTTTTGGGCCTTTGGTGAGACAACACATCACAGAGAGGAGCCTATGAGGAAACAAAAGCCATTTACTTCATGGCAAGGAAGAGAGAGAGAGAGAGAGAGAGAGAGAGAGAGAGAGAGAGAGGAGAGAGAGAGAGATGAGAGAGAGAGAGAAATAGATTGAGGTCTCACAGTCTTTCTTGGGGTGTTGTGGTTCTGATGTGAGGTGTTCCCCAAAGCTCCTATTAATGTGACAATGTGTGAAATGATTAGCTTATGAGAGCTTTAACCTAATTAGTCCATCCGAGTTTGAATGGACTGACTGGATAGTAACCATAGGCAGGTGGGGCATGACTGGAGGAGGTAGGTCAATGTGCCCTGGAAGGATGCATTTTCCTGTTAGATCCCCCCTCCCTTCTCTACTTCCTGAATGCCAAGAGGGCACCCTTCCCCCATAGTATGCTGTCTCATCTTGGGCCCAAAGCAATGAATTTGGCCATTTATACACTGAAACCTCTGAAACCATGAGCCTCAAATAAACTTTCCCTCTTCTAAGTTGTTTTTGTCGGGTATTTTGGTGAAAGCATTGCAAAAGCTGACTAAAACAGAGGGCACATCCCAGTGACCTAAAACCTCCCACCAAGCCCCACATCTTAAAGAGTTTCCACCACAAAACAATGGTGCTGCTCTAGGGAAGAATCCTTTAACACAGGATCCTCTGGATGCTACTTAAAATCAAACTACAGCAACATGTGTATTTCATGATTGAAAGTTCTTAAAGTTGAAATAATGTGGTTTTGCTAAGGAAAAGTCCACGTCCTGTTTCCCTTACTCGCTTTTACATGAAAATGCATGAGCAATAAGAGGTAGCAGAAGGCATTACATTTTTTTTATCCATAGCTGCACAATTCCACATCAGATTTTAAATACAAAGAATAGGAAAAAGGATAATGGCACCAACTTTACTTCTAACCCAAATAAGGTAGGAAATTGTGTGCAGTCAATTTTTCCTCTAATCGTATGTGGGGGAAAAAAAAAAGTGTGTCTCATGGCAAACCCACATGAATCCAATCTGTTTGAATTATTCATCTTTGCAGTGACATTCAGACTCCAGAAAATGTATCATAAACCTAGGCAGTATTTTACTGTCATCACATAAACTAGAAATGTGTAGGGTATGTGATTGCATAAAAATTAAAAGATCCTGATTGAAACAGGGTGTTGATCATACATCTTTTCCTCTCTTCAGAAACACTTAACTATTTTCTACCATTCAATTTTTGTCCATAAAGGCATGTTTTCTTGTTTTTCTTAGTTGGTTTAGGCTGTTACAACAATATACCATAAAGTGAGTGATGTATGCACAATGGAAAGTTATGTCTCATGGTCTGGAGCCTGGGTTGTTCAAGATCAAAGCACTGGCAGCATCACTATCTGGCATGGTCCTATTTCCTGGGTCATAGATGTGTCCTCACATGATGGAAAGGACAAAACAACTCTCTCCAGTCTATTTTATAAGGGCATATTAATCCCATCTATAAGGATTCTGGTCTTATGACCTAAGCACCTTCCAAAGACCCCACCTCCTAACACCATCACCTTGGTGATGAAGTTTCAACAAATGAATTTGAGAACACAAACATTTAGATCTAGTATCTTCTATTCTCCATGCAATGAGAAAGAAGAAGAAAACGTATCTTAAAAATCTTTTCCTACTCGCCCACTACATGAGAACTTAACCAACTCCCTTTACCAGTCACTATAATCTCTCAGGATCATCTTCTGATCAACTTTCTGGCTTTATCTCCTTCGACACATGCACTCTCTGCTGTAACAGATGATAGGCAGGTTCCCAAATGTACTGTGCTCCCATGACTCTGCAGTTGCCTATGTTGTTCTCTGTCTAGATCCATCCTCTAGGATCCACTCCTGTCCTCGCTCCATTTTTGTTGTCTGCCTCATGAGACTTCCTCCTTTGTAGCCTATCAAGAATTGCCTCCTTGAGGAAACCCCTCCAAGACCAAGCTAGGTGTTCCTGCATGTGCTGCTGGAGCCCTTATCACAATGGTACTGAGATTGGATTGTTTATTATGTTTAGCCTGTCTCTCTTCTGGATTATACTAAGCTGGATCATACTATGACTTTCTCACCCACCACCCCTCTATTTGGAGAGTACTAGGGATTGAACTCAGGAGTGCTCTACCACTGAGCTATGTCTTCAGCCATACACACACACACACACACACACACACACACACATTTTTATATATATATATATATATATATATATATGTGTGTGTGTGTGTATATTTATGTATTTTTTAAAAAATTTTTTGAAACAGGGACTTAAAGGTTGCTGAGGTTGGCCTTGAACTTGTGATCTTCCCACTTCAGCCTCCCAAGTTACTGGAATCACAGGCTTACACAACCACACTCACCAGGTTAATAAGCTTTCTAAGGGTAGGGATTTATCTTATTCCTCTTTGCATTTCTAGAATCTTATTCAGGGTTTAGTAGAAAGAACATGATTTAATGAATTAGTGGGTTTTCCACTAGTAGTTTGAATAAGATACATTTTTAAAACAGAATCTGAAAAGTAAATAGGAAAAATTGGGACATCTTTACTTAATCTAACCACCATTGAAACTCTATGTACTTATTATTTTATAGAATGAACTTTCTTATAAGAGACCTGAATCATAGATTCTAAGGGCAATATCATGTTGAAATGTCTCAATACCTTCCAAATACCGTATGCAGGATATCATGTGATTGAAACAGTAGGAGTCAAAAAGAAGAAGAGGACTTCTAGGTTTTCAGTGTACTTGGTGCTCCTTGAAAAATATTTTGTGTATCTTTTGACAATTATTTCTGATCTTTCCAAAAGAAACTATAGATTTAAAATGTTTATTATGCAAAGAAAAGTTTATGATATTTCATTTTTAACACAAATATAACAAGTTTAGATCTTATTTATCATTTGTGGCCAAGAAAAAAAAGGCAGTTCTATGTATAGAAGGCAGCAAATCTCCTCAAATCCAACAATTAGACATTGGTAGACATGAAGCCACTGGATAAGGCAAGAGTAGAATCTTCTTTTTTCTTCTTTAATAAATTTGTTTTCTGATTTTAAAATTAAGATACTTTGTTGAGGTATAAAATGCTTTAGATATTTATTGCATACAACTTTATAAGTTTAGAGATAAGTATATACCCATGCAGCCAAAATCACAATGTCATAGATTCATCATTACCTCCAAAAGTTTCATCTTGTTCTCTTGGTCTGTTTTGGTTTTCTTGAGTTTTCCTTTTGTTGGAAAAGTAGTTAACATAATGTCTACCTTCTTAGACAGTTTGTTAAGGATTCAAATCAGTGTTTTTAACCACATGCTATATGTTATACAGTAGCTCTAGAGAGCTTATCTTGCAAGAGTAAAACTTTCTCTCCTTTGAACAATACCTCCCTATTGCCCCTTTTTCCTAGACCTGGCATCCACCATTCTACTTTCTGCTTCTATGATATTGACTATTTTAGATTATACATTGAAGCAAGATCATGTACTGTTTGTCTTTCTGTATCTGGCTTACTTCACTTAGCATAGGTCCTACAATATGTCTGTCCATATTAATGCAAGTGATAGGATTTTCGTTTCTTTTAAGCTAAATAATATGCCATTGTGTATACTGTATTTTCCTTGTCGATTCATCTGTGGATGAACATTTAGAATGTCTCCATATCTTGGCTACTGTGAATATGCTTCAGTGAACATAAGAGTACAAATGTCTCATCAAGATCCAGATTTCAGTTTCTTTGGATATATACCAAGAAGTGAGATTGCTAGATTGATGTATTTCTTGTTTTGAAAGTAGGGTACCTTCTGGACATTTCTACAACTGAAGTACTTCTTATTCTTGGAAGTCAGACTATTTGACTTTCAAATAGGAAGGACAGAAAAAAACAAACAACAACAACAACAAAAACAACTAGTGCCTAAAAAGAGAAATAAAGTTAGAGGGCTCAATGATAGAGTGCTTACCTAGCATCAAGAGACCCTTAGTTCAATCAATCCCCAGCTCAGGGGGGGAAAAAGTTTAAAAGGGGGATGATCACTAATGGCTACATTAATTCAAGTGTTACTGACATTCTCAATGCATTCTGAAAAAAATTATTTGATTAACCACTCAAAGCAGAGAGTTTATTGACATGTCAGAGACTAACAAATTTAGTTAAAAAGAATCCCAATCTGAATTTTAAAATCACCATTGTGTACAGAATACAGTAAATTCACTGCTGATAGATTTATAACTGGTAGCTAGATATTTCTTTCCCATTTGGTTTATTGTTATTTTTTTTATGGGGACAAGAGAAACCTATAGGACCTGAGAGCAAAGTGCCCTTTAGCTACGACAGTTGGAGGGCTGTCTTTTATTTGGGAGACCTAGTACAAAGTGGGTCAGTGAGGGCTTGGTTAGGACTTTGCAGTGGGATGGCAATCCACACTGCTCTGAGAGAGTAGCAAGGATGAAAATGTCGTCTTCACTCATTGACCTACCAAATCATTAAAAAATAAAATATAATTAAAAATAGTTCCAATGTGTTATAATAACAAAATCTGATATTTTGAAAGGATCAGAAATATAACATTCTCTGGGATCTTAAATCTGGATCTTATCTTTTTCTAGACTTAGTCCCCCACCCCCATCTCTCCCTCTTTTTTTTCCTATTGAGTAAAAGAAAAAATATTTATTTTTTTAATCATGTTTCTTTATTTAATGACAGCAGCAAAAATGGCAACAAAAACAATCAAACATCGATTCTGGCCAAAATCCAAGTCAGAAAAGCAGCCTTTTCCTTACAGTTACCTTAGAATTAGATTCCTGTATTCTCTCTGCTCTTTTTATATTTCTGCATCATATTCGCCAATTTAAAAATAAATATTTTAGTTTTATACTAAAGAACCACTACTGTCATGGTCTCATTCTTTTTAAACTTCTTTTTCAGTCCCCACATCAATACTATTGACATTAACTTGATTATCTCAGTTTTTATTTCACAATTTTTTAAAAAATCAGTAACTGAAATTGGCTTGCGCAGAAGGCTGATACTCTGTCAGAATAACTGGAAGCGTAGAATGGTGTGAGTCCATTTGTGGGTGTTTTGATCACATGGATGTTTTATAACCTGCCATTCATAATAGATCACTTCCTAACCTGACTCTGGCCCTGGCCCTGACTGGTCTCAAAAAGTTACTAGCATAATTACCGGTTGACACATAGACTCATGCCTTGAAATTTAGTAGCCTGAAGGAAAATTTCCAAAGGCATTATAATAAGGAAATTCAATTAAGAGCTTATGTTGACTCAGGAATCTTATGCACAGCATTGATCCAGTGTAGCTAATGAATTCATTATGCTGCAAATGTAAGTGATTTCTGAGTACATTGGCCAATAAGAGTGAAACCTGTCTCAACAGGAATGTTGAAAGAGGCAAGGCAGTGAAACCTTCCTCTCCACTGGGAATGAACTAACTTGCCAAATCCGGACCATCAATCATAGTAAATGTGTTCAAAACAAATCATACATCCTCCACAGTTCATTGTATTCATCAGCACTTTGGAGGTCAACCGTCCAGAGTAGTCACTTTTGGCCAAGTTTTCAATAGCCTGTGGTTTGGGCAGTGTGCCTGGCTGTCTTTCTCAAGGATGTGTTCTCAGGTAGTTGTACTCTGTGGGCCGGTTTCAACCAAATCTGAAAGGACAAAAGGTCAGTCTTGTTTATAAAGGATGACATTATATTAACTCTTCAAAATTGTTGTCTTAAAAGTCAAATCATTGCCTAAAAAGTCTTTTGGAATTACTTCGGGCTTGATTGCATGATTAGAAGACTTGATTGCTTGATTTGAAGACTAAATTTCCTACTCAGGCACTGTGCATCATATAGGCAAAAAGTACAGTGTCACTCATGTGAGCCTATGTGTGCAAGTAGCATGTGTCCATGGGGGCGGGGGGGGGGGGCGGGGGGAAGGTGGAAAAGAATTCCCCAATAGGAAATAATTGAATCATATGTTGTCATGTTCTGATTGCCTTTTTATTAAAAAACATTTCACTTGGAAATACTTCAATATATACTAGAAAACTGCATGAATAGTGTGAAGAACACATACACATTCCTCACCCAGAATCATCCATTGTCAACATTCTGCCTCTTTCTCTTTTGGCACCCACATACACACGCACACACTCACATGTATACGTGCACATAGACATATACATATATTATTTTTTTCTCTGATGTACCTGAGTGAAAACTGTGCATATCATGGCCTTCTATCCCCAAACTCTTTAGTGTATACCTCCCAAGAAGGAGGTATGTAACTCTAGTATAGTCTCAAACATTTGATTGTCTTTGAATTTTAGAGGATGAATTGTTTATAACATTTTACCTCAAGCTTTAACACAGACATTGAATCATGGAAGGAACAGGTCAACTATTAGTTGAGGAACAGCTCAAATGTCTAGGGGGAAAAAGTCATATTACTAGTATTTTAAATTTGGCAAAGGTACATGGTATACCAATATATGGGAAATAACTAAATGCTGGTTTTAGGAATCTATGTCATGCCTGAAAGGTTTACCAAGTGACATTTCACAGCCATATTTAGACTTTTAGATTCCCCTTAATAAATTTCTCTTTAATGATACACTTATCTCTGGCATTATAGTTAGCTAGCATTTATTAGGATGCCACATTTATTTGTCTCTTTGTGTTTTGTAACTTGTTTTTCTTCTTGTGATAATATAATTCCAGTTTTAAAGACTGCAATAGTTTCTGCTTAGACAATGCCATCAACAGTAAGCAGGAGAGAAGTAGAGGGGACACTGGTGATGCTGAATTGGGTCCTAGAGAATGCAGCAGTCCAGTGGGTAATGATTCTGACATGAGGCAACAGCCATCCCCTTCCTGGAGCAGATAGTGGAGCCCCTCTCCCCAATACTTAAAACGTTGTTATATAGATTTGTTATATCTTAGATAACAAATACACAGATTTTCACTGTCATGAGCAAATAGAATTGAAATTTATGTTTCATAATCTATGTCACTAAATTTGACAGCTTGCATTTATGACAGTTGCCATTTTTTCCCCCCCATAAGGGAGCTTGAGCATGACATTCTTCTCCACCCAAGTATATGTAACCATCTTTCTGTGCATTGGGGAATCCAAATGAGACAGCCAGTGCTTCAGGGATTCATAATGGGCAGAAAGATTCTTTGTAGGAGGAAGGTATAATGTTGGAACAATTTGTAAAAGTTGAATGTGTCCCTGATAACTGCAGTGGACAACATAGAGACACAGTCCTATAAAGTCACCTCCCTGGCTGACTCATTGACATTGTCCACACAGAGAGCGTGTCAAGTACATACAAATAACAAGTTTACTACTCTAGGTAAACTCTTCATTTATCCAGTGGACAGATTTATATGGAGAATCACTCTTTGAGGAGCTAGGGATTTGGCAATAAATAAGATAGTCATGTTCTATAACCTCAGAGAGCTTACACATAAACAGTTTTGCTTTAAAATATTGTACCTTGAGAAATATTTCTGCCCTGGTAATATGACCACAATATGTCATTCAATAAACCTTTCAGGCATAACTTGAATCCATCAGAATTTAGCCTGAAAGCTGTCACATTTGTAGGGGGAGAGAACAGTGGCTTTAGATGGCAAAGCATGGAAAGTGATAAGTTCGAAGAGCTCCTCTGAGAGCTGGGGATGTGACTCAGTGGTACAGCACTTGCTTGCTGTGCCCAATGCCCTGGGTTCAACCCCCAGCACTGACAAGACCACAAAACAAACAACAGAAAGGGAAAAAAAAAAAAAAACACCAAACCCTCCAGCTCTTCAGTTTTTTTAAAAAGACTTAACAAGAACAGTATACTCAAAAGATTGAGTATCTAAGTAAAAAGAAAATTTTAAACTTCCGTATGTTCAAATGTATAAATGAGTGAGAAAGGGGGGTTTGGAGAAGGAGAATGACCTAGCAATGAAGACAATGTTTTCTTCTTTAAGACAAGGAGAATTTGGTTCATCAAAATGGCTTCCAGGCTGGAATAAGTTCCAAGTAAGGCCAGAAAGACAAATCTCTGAAGCCTACAGGAAATCCCAAGGTGGTTCTTGTAGGATTTTGTTTGGCAGATTTTTCTAAAAATTATTTTCTGATCATTCTGGTGCAAGCGGTTAACTAGCAATGTATCACTACACAATATTTTTTTAATCCTGTAAGCTAAAAATCCAGTCATCCAATATCCAAATCTCAGCCTGGCCTATGTGAACACATTTATTGTTAAAACTAAGCTATGGCCCTAAACCATGAGAGAATTGGAATTTTATAATTTGTAATTGTATTACTGGAATTGCATTTAGTTGTGAATACAAATATTTAAGTAGAAATGGCTTTAATAATATTTCTCTTTCATGTTAAATTGAAAAGTAGGCAGTCCAGAGCTAGTGTGGACACGTTATTCCATAAAGTCTTCAAGAACACACACTCTTCCATTTTGTTGATTTCTTAGATGTGAACTCTGTACCTAAATTATAATCACAATCTAATGTGGCTACTCTAGCTCCAGTCATCAAATTCATATTCAAACCAGTTGGAAAGAGAAAGGAATAAAGGTATATGACAAGTATCTTTTAAAAAATGTTCCTGGAATCCCCACATAATGGTTCTACTATCAACCCATTCACTAGAACTTAGTTATATGGCAACACTTGGCCATAAAGGTGTCTGAATGTTTGCTCTATCTGGGACACTCATGCTTAGGGGAAAATTGAGATTCCAATACAACTAATGAAGAAAGCACCAGTAGTAAAGGACAGCTAACAGTCTTTGTCATACTATAGTTATTAATAATGCTGCATGTATTTTAAATATTTCATATCCATCTTTAGCACTCTGTTTGCAGCATAATTTATAGGATGATCTTTTACCACGTGAGATTAGCAGCTGCAGTGTTCAAGAAGTGTGTTCATTTCTGTTAGACTCTTTTTTTTACTACCCTGGGTAAAGGTTTAAAGATGAAATGTGTGAGGCTGATTAATTTTAATGGCACATGACAACCTCAAAGCTTGCATGTCCACCTGGAATTAGGAAAGGATAAACCAGTAGCACAAAATAATAGTAGCCTGAGTTCTTGAAACTGATGCTCTTTATGTTCTTATTAGCTCATACCCTCATCTAAATTTGAATCATAGGTACATTTTGACCTTACTGAAGAGAAAGTCCTAACATCTCACATGAGAATTATGGTGCTTATTCTGATAAGATGGTGCTGCTGCAAGCATGCCAAAATTTGATAGCTACAAATAGGGAGATCTTAAAGGAGAGAGGCAGGGTGGTAATTTCTTTTGCCTCTACTGCAGTGTCTTAGATTAAGATGTAGTTAGCTTTTTGCTGACATGAGGCAGGCGTGCTCCTTACTAGGGAGGGTGAGCAATCACAGAGCTGACTTAATTTCCAACAGTGTTTATAGGAGCACCCAAACATGATGTAGCAAAATGTTCCTAAAAGTCTGAAGTCATTTCATTTTTTCCGTCATTATGAGAAATTAAAGCCCAGCACAATTACATCCAGTAGTAAAAAGAACCCATTAAATGGCCATTGTTATTGAGTAAATGAAGTGAGCTTTTGGATTACTTTGACCAGCCATGTTTTAATTTTTGTCTGTCCATTTATTCAAAGCACATTAGAGGGCTTTAACTGATTTTTACAAAATAAGCCATGCTGTTAAGGTACAGTTTAACCTGAGAAACATAAGTTTAATTTCTGGAGTTTCCAAAAGGGTATATCTTCTAGATTTCACTAAATTTAGGAATGTAATTATTAGGAATTATTTGTTTCTTGTGTGCATTGGAGACCCAAGATTAAAGGAAAGATTTAAATTTAGAGATCTGACTTATTTCCTACCAAGAGTCTCTCTATAGACAGACATCTCTGTTTTTTTTCAGAAGGGGACTTAACTTCCTGATTCAGGGACTAAGAGAGCTGCCCTCATAGAGGAAAGCCCTGGCAAGGTGTAGTAGTAGACTTCCAAGCAGGGTAGCCTTGGGCAGCTAAATGATAGACAATGAACTCTCCCATAAATAGGGTATCCGTAAGATTTAGCATCCAAACCAGGACACTTTAGAGTGAAATGCAATGGTATTGCTAACTATGCTACAATAACAGATTTAATCTGGTAAGCTCCAGGCCAACTGGGAGGTGTACACCCCCTACCCATAAAGTACAGAGGCAGTAGATATTAAAACAAGTAAATGTGCCTGGAGAATCAAAGCATTAGTGGATCATCAGGAGAGAACAATAGGTGATAAGAGTTATCCTACCAGTGATTCTTCTCCCCTGGCATGAAAGTTACTCTGGTCATATGAAATCCCTGAGTATGAAATTTAAAAGTCCCTTGGTTATATTCATATCCATTTAAAAGTCCAGTTATTGATGCTCAGATGCAGAAGATACAGAAACATTTATAGAAAGGTAGTCTTCATAAGGGAAATGCTGCATATGTTTTCTGTTCAGTTCAATTCAACAAACATTTATAGAATACCTAGTGTGTGACAGTAAGGATTTAGCACCAGAATTTGATATGGTCCCAACCCTGGAGAAATTCATTCTAGTCTTAAACAAATCATTGCAACAGATTTTTTACAGATTTAGTAACTTAAAGAATTAACTTCTGCTTTAACTATCAATGCATTGAACATATTTGCCAGTCTCTATAGAGAACTCCTTCTAGGGAGATATCCCGGATTTTCCCCAGTCACCTATGAGTGCAAAGTATAACATATTTTGTAAATTCTGATCACTAGTTTCTAAGTGGGGAGGAACATGGACACCCTTCCCATGAAGTCTGAGTTTACTGACCCAGTCACATGTCTGGGAAGCATGCAGAAATTTATTTAGAAATTACGGTGATTATTCATTTGCTATCAGGACCTGTGGTCTATGGACACCTTTAAGTCAAAGGTCTTTTGAACTAAGCTTCTTATTATGAGTTTCTTATAGAATACCAGTTTTGCTGCCTTTAAAAGGGTTCAACAAGTATTTATTGAGAAGTAATGAGTCAAACCAACATTTCAGCAGACAGGGATGAATCATTTAACAACCTCTAGTTTTCAACTTTGTCAGTGGTAAGGACTCATCCCAGTTAAAACCAAAACCAATAAAGTATGGTATTAATGGCTTCCAAACCTGGGAGCCATTGCCCTGAACCTCCTCCTGTTTCCCTCCCCCACTGATGTCAGGACTGACTCCCTCCTGCTCCTACTAGGTGTAGCTTGTCATCTGGGTCGTCTGAGTCTATGCAGAGATTTGAAGGAAATTTCACATAAAGGAAGCAGACTAGGAAAGCCAGGAGCTTGATCATTCAGACCGAATGATGATCAAGTGACAAAAAATAAATTGAATCTTAAAAAGTAACCCAACATGATCAAATACGCAGAGTTGAGACTCTGAGAAAATTTACTGACAAAGTGCGGAGGTGGAGGTGGGATCAGGCACAGGGGATAAAGCTGGAAGTGAAGGTGGCTTTTAGAGTGGCTCAAAAGATTAACTGAAGTTTGATGAAAACTTTAGGCATGAAAAACGTATAATATGGTCTTCAATAAGGAGAAATATTATTATTACAATTATTATTATTATTGAGAGATATTATTACTGTTAAAATATTAATAATTTAATAATATTATTATTATTGTGCTTTGGGAATATAAGATCATGTAGGAGGTTTTAAAAGAGGAGAACACCAGAAATGTAGAAAATGTGTAGTTTCGCCAAAAATATAAGACTTGAAGGGCTAGAAAGGAAAATGAGGGTCAAATGGAAAGATGTGTCTTTCCTACTCATTCATCAATGAAAGGGTGAGAATGTATGGTAGTCTTTGAGAAATAGTGATCCTGGTTCTGCTGGGTCATAGGTCATTGTTAGGTCAACAGGTTCAAGTATTTTTGGTCAGAGTGCATTCCTCAGATTGCATCTCTTCGGGGTCCAGTTGGTCCAGGGACAGCTGAGATCATTTGGCCAAGATCATTCCTGGGTCACTATTGGAGTCAGGAAAGGAATTTCTGTGTTTTGATTCCAAACCAAATAGTCATTCAAATGACTACAGATTCCAGAAAAAAAAAAAAATTTTTTTTTGAGTTGTGGTCTCAGGGTCTTGCTGTGCAGCTCAGGCTGCTGTGGAACTCCTGGGCTCAGGTGATCCTCCCACCACAGTCTCCTAAGGGCTGAGTCTCTGCATCACCACTCTGCCCAGTAAAAGTACTTCAATTTCTCTACTTTGAAATTATCTTGTCCATATGAGCTCTTTGTAAAATACTCTCAGGAAGGTTTCCGTCAATAGTACTAAGCACTATTGCTGTCAGAGATGCAAACTGGTCACTAAGACCCATACAAATACACAATATTAAAGTAAACTGTACATAGCAAGGATAAATACTACTTAATGTTAAGTTATGTTCCTAGTTTCTACATACAGTACCAAATATATACGTGTGTGTGTATGTGTATGTGTGTGTTGCATATACTGCTTCAGTTGTATTCAGATTTCCTTTACGTTGTATAGATGGAGTTTCTTCTGTTAGTTTCACTTGAACTGAAAAGTACAGTGTGTTAAACAAGGACTCTAAACAAAATTTGCCACGAGCATTACAACACACAAATGTTGTTTATGGTAGAAGTGTGCCACCATCCCTTTTTAAACAAATACAGGTAATAAAACGTTCTCCATTCCTATACACATTTTTTATACTACTAGGAATCAATGCTCACATGTCTTCAAGAATGGGCACAATCAACAACAATATTCATGGCACTTCCCACTTGAAACAAGTCTACTGTGTCATAGTACGAAACAGAGTTTTTACTGTGGTTCACTGACAAAATGTAAGTTATTGAATGTCATTTAAATCCCCACCTCCAAAAACATGTATGAGTAGCCTGGGACCTCGCAAGACAAGGAGGGCTTCAGAGGAGCTGAAGTTCCTGTCATGGTTATCATTGGAAGATCTTTCAAAATATCAAAAAGCAATGATTGGGTCCTTGAAGGAGATGAAGACAAGACACTTTCAAGATGAACAAGTATAATTATTGAGGCAGCAAAGACAAATCTGAAAATTAATTAGATGTACAGGTTTAAATTACAAGGTAGAATTAAATGTTCAGAATATTCTTCATGGGTTAGGTTTATAACCAAAATTTATATAAATGAAGTAAATAATTTTAAGTAAAATAGTAGATGCACTGAATATAGTAGTGTTAGAAAATTGAAGAATTCATAAAAATTCAACAATTTCAAAGTTTACTTCAAGAATTAAGATATAAAAGGCTATTGAAGAAGAATATGAAGTCAAAAGAAGGTCATACATAATAATTAAGTTTAGTAAACCCTACACTTGTTTTAAATTGAAAACCTTTTACTCATACTAATGCCTCAATTATCACAATGCAAAATGTGCATACATTACATGAAATTACTTAAGCTAGCAAATATTCTCTGAAGATATATATATATATATATATATATATATATATATACATACGCACATATATATACATATATGTACACACATATGTTATATATGCTATATGTATGAATGTTATACATACATCATATACAACATGTACATTGTATATTTACATCCATATGCTTTCAGACAGTGGGAAGAAAAAATGCTATACAATTGTTTTTCTCTTACCACAGAGCTCTCATTTAAGCATAGAACTGGAGCAGTATTTAAACTTTAAGTTTACAAGATCAAATCATATCAAAAATTATCAAAAATAAATGATCAATGGTAGAGCATTCGCCTAGCAGGCCAAGACCCTTAATTTACTCCCTAGCATTGAATAATAAAAATTGTGGAATAGTATGATTTTTAAAAACTAATCTTAAAGTTGAATAAAATATGAATGACATGCTTCATGCATTTTGCTTAATTAAGAAAACTACAATTTTGATTTTTCAAAGAAGCAAATGAAATTAATACTGTTAATTGTGTTAATTTTCAGAGAGGTATAGGAATTGAGTCCCAGTAGTACCAAAAATATGTGCAGGACTGTTCTGATGGTATTGTGCTTTAGGAAGAGATGGGGAGAAAATGGATTGCTATTTTAAAAAGCATCCCATGTGTTACAGGCAATAGGCTTGCCAGGTACAGTGGCACATGCCTGTAACCCCAGTGGCTCAGGAGGCTGAGGCAGGAGGATTGCAAATTCAAGACTAGCCTCAGCAACAGTATGATGCTAAGCAACTCAGTGAGACCCTGTCACTATATAAAATACAAAATAGGGCTGGGGATGTGGCTCAGTGGTCAAGTGCCCCTGAATTCAAACCCTGGTAGCCCTCCCCAAATAAAAAACAGGTAATAGGCTCATAAATACAAGTTTTTTAAAAAGATAAATCATATTTGCAAATTGAAACCAACAAAAAAGAAATTGGGAACGGATACATGATTTTTAGATTAAAGTTAGTCTTAATATTCAAATAATATGTGAAAAATGACATGGGCAACCTTCTAGAGGATGAATGTTTAATCCTATTTTGCAAATGAAGAAGCTGAGGTGTAAAGTAGCTAAATTGCCCCTGTTCTCCACATCCCTGTTGAGTTGCAGAGTCAGCATGTGAACCTGAGTTCTCTCCATTGCTCTATCACTATCACGGTAGCCTCTAAAACGGACACCTCCAAACCTCAGCCTTCCACTCTGCCTCTACACTGCTATAGTGTTCTTCACTCTCCCTCCTTGTTTCATCTTCCCTGGCTACCACTGCACTTACTCCTGGCCCACAGTATCCATTGGCTCCAGGCAATACATTTAAGTATTCAACTCTATTTCCCTTTCCTCTCTGGAAGGAGTATACTCTGCCCAGGCCATTTACCACCCTCCCACAAAATCCTGATGTAGGCTCCAGGCATTTCCTGTATTATGCTGAGTCCCTCCTCCCACAGCGCCTCAAACCACTGACTGGGTTGAAGACCTGCATCCAGGTTGGCCTGCCTCCTGGCACTCTGTGTTCTTAGCTTCAGCCCATACCTTCCTCTCCGTGCTCTGATCTTCAGTAGCACTCCCAGACTGAATGATTTATATGTCACCTTACACTGCCTCTAGGGAGCAGCTATCATATGTCTGATTTTCTCATCCAGATATTTTAAGGTCTTTCCTAGATCCAGGCCACTGAATCTTTCATTTTCTTATATTTTACAGTGACCAGTATATTGGAGAATATGTATCAATAAATAAACACAAATGGGTGTTTTGGTTGCTCTCTTCCTGGGGAAAAGAGAGAACTTGAAGGAGGAAAAGAGGAAAGAAGATTACTCCCTGACCATTTCTCAATAGTGGGCTGTTACAAAGGCAGGATGGGGGGCAGGTTGGTAGGGAATGTCCCTAGAGGAAATTTCAAAGATGTGGGCACCCAGAGAATGAGTGAGTGTATGTTTCAGACATATTTGATATGATGCTATAGATAGGTGTGGGACAAAATTTTTCAAGCGTTGCTTCAAGAAATGATAATTGAGCTAGGTGCAGTGGCACAATTTTAGCTACTGAGAAAACTGAGGCAGGAAGATAATTCAAGGTTAGCCTCAGCAAATTAAGGAGACTGTCACAAAATAAAAATAAAAGGACTTGGAATATAGCTCAGTGGCAGAGGGCCTAAACCTAATCAGTGGATTAATCCCCTGATAGAGATGAAGTGGTACCTTCAGGTAGGTGGGATAAAATTGGAGGAGACAGATCAATCCGGGCATGCCTTTAGGATTTATATTTTGTCCCTAGTGAGCAAAGCGCTCTTTCTCTCTCTGTCCCCTTGTTGCCATATCTTGAGCTGCTTTCCTCCACCATGACTTGATGATCTTCATCATCTTAGGCCCAGAGCAATGGAATTGGCCATCTTTGAACTGAGACCTCTGAAACCATGAGCACTAAATAAACTTTTCCTCCTCTAAAATCATTCCTGTTAGATCTTTTGGTCACAGTGTTTATAGGTTCCTTTATCAATACCTCTATTTCTCAGGATATCTTGATTTGAAATATAAAGCATCCATACCTGGTATATGAAAGGGATCTTTGACATTATTTAGTCAGTTCAGAAACTCCCACTAAAAAAAAAAAATAGCTGACCCCTTCTGAGTTAACCACCACTGGACAGCCTTAAAACCAGCACCTAACCGTGATGATACGGTGTCAGATCAGAGAATGAAAGACTATGAGAGCTGGTGTCACTGAAGGTCATCTATGAGACTCTTTATTTTCTCTAAAGAATTATTTGTGCAGTAATTGACAGAGATAAAGATCCAAAGGCTGTTGTACTCCAAGTTTGATTGGATATGATGAAAACATAGGTGCCTTCCCACAATACCATGGGAATAAAATTGTTTTTACAAAGGTATGTAAGTAACATGCATAGTTTTTATACTTATTTTATTATTAAAGTATTGAAACAATAGATACAAGCTCCCTCATTAACATACTTTAATGCCCTCTTTGATCTTATGTTGCTGAATCACAAGTTTAGAATGGAATTATCTTAATCCAAACCTATGGATATATAGTCTGTCTTGAATATCAGTGACAAAGTCTTAGTCTAAGTCAGTTCTGGCTGCTAGCACAAAATACCATAAATTAGGTGGCTTGGAGAACAAACAGTTATTTTTCACAGTTCTAGAGACTGAAGTCTGAGATCCAGGTGTCAACAAGGTCTGGTTGTGGAGAGCTATTTTGGGGGTTTCAGGCTGCCGTCTCTTCTTCAATGCCTCCTCTTACGGCAAAAGAGTAAGCTAGAGGTCTGGTCTCTTATAAAGACACTAATCCCATGTGTGAGGGCTCCACATTCATGAACTGTTTACTTCCCAAAGACCCCACCTCCAAATACCATCATAGTGGAGATTCGATTTCAACATATAGATTTTAGGGAAACACAAACCTTTGGTCCATAACAATATTCTTCTTTTGAAATTCTGTCTCTTCCTCTTAAGTGATTCTTCTACTCTTTGCAACTTCTCCTCTGGGCATTGTCCAGATACTGGCCTATCATTCTCCAGATCCTCCTTTCATTCCATTCCCAGAGCAATCATTCTAGAAGCAAATTTGACTACATGACTTGTAGCATAGTAGATGTTTTATGAATCGTTCAGAAAAAGACAATAAGCTTCTTTTCCCACATTTTTATAGATGCATTATAGTTACGTATAATGATGGGATTTGTTACATATTCATACATACTCACAATATAGCAATATAATTTGGCCAATATCATTCCCCAGTACTTTCCCCTCCCTCCCTACTTCCTACCCCTTGGTCCCTTTCCTTTAGTGATCTCCCTTTGATTTTCATGAGATATGTCCCCACCTTTCTTTTCCTTTTTCCTCTCTAGCTTCCACATATGAGAGAAAACGTATCACCATTGACCTTCTGAGTTTTGGATTCACTTAACATGATGGTCTCAAGTTCCATTTTCATTCAAAGGCCATAAATTCATTATTCTTTATGACTGAATAAACCTACATTTTGTATATATACCACATTTCCTTTATCAATTAATTGATAGACACCTAGACTGGTTCCATAGTTTGGCTATTGTGAACTGTGCTGGTATAAACATGATTGTATGCATGTATCACTGCAGTATGATGACTTTAATTCTTTTAAGATAAATACCAAGGAGTGGTATTGCTGGGTCATATGTTGGTTCTATTCCTAGTCTTTTGAGGAACCTCCGTATGATTTCCATAGTGGTTGTGTTAATTTACAATCCCTCCAGCAGTATAAAAGTGTTCCTTTTTCTCCACATACTCTCCAGCATTTATGATTATTTGTATTATTGATTACTGCCATTATGGCTGGTATGAGATGAAATCTCAGTGTACTTTTGATTTCTCTTTCCCTAATTGCTGATGATGCTGAACATTTTTCCATATGTTGATTGGTCATTTGTATTTTTTCTTTTGAGGAGAATCTGTTTAATTCATTTGCCCATTTATTAATCAGGTGATTTGATTTTTTGGCATGAAGTTTATTGAGTTCTTTATATATTATAGATATTAATCCTCTGACAGGAATAGCTAGCAAAGATTTTCTCCCATTCTGTGGGTTCTCTCTTCGCATTCCTCTTTTCAATAGTTTCCTTTTCTGTGCAAAAGATTTTTAATTTGATGTCATCTTGTTTATTAACTCTCGGGACTATTTCCTGAGCTTTCGGGGTCCTATTGAGAAAGTCATTCCTGTATCTATATGCTGATGTGTTAACCTTACATTTTCTTCTAGGAATTGCATAGTTCGTGGTATAATTCCTAGGCCTCTGATCCATTGTGAATTGATTTTTGTGCAGAGTGAGAGATAAGGTTCTAGTTTCATTCTTCTATAGATGCATACTAGTTTTCCCAGCATCATTTGTTAAAAAGATTATCTTTTCTCCAATGTATGTTTTTGGCACCTTGGTCAAGAAATGGAGGCTGTAGATGTGTGGGTTTGTCTTGTGTTTTCTATTCTGTGCCATTGATCTATGGGTCTGTTTTTATGCCAGTACCTTGATGTTTTTGTTACTATAGCTCTGTAGCATAATTTGAAGTCATGTATTGTGGTGCCTCCAAAAGCCATAAACTCTTAAATACTGTTCCAAAACTACTTCTCCACTTTTATCTCTGCCCGTGGTCTGCCTAACCTTCACATCTTCATCTGCTGTGGCTCCCTGTATGGCCTGTGTGTTCCAGCTAGCAATGACATGTGTTTGTCCTCTGTTGCCTCCTGTTTTCCATCTGGTCAACTCTAGATTTCATCCTTAAGGGCTGACCTTGCTCCTTTCAGAAAGCTGTTCCATGTCTTTCCAAGTGGCATCAAGTGGCACCTCTTCTGTCTTCCATCTCTGCCTTGTATTTACACTGCATCATACTGATTGCCTGGTTTTAGTGGACAGTTTACAATACTGTCCTGGTTCTTCAACGGAGCCTAAAGTTCAAGGTCATTCCTTCCATTTAGTGTACTCAGAAACTGACATATAACTTATGTTCAGTATTTGTGTATTAAAATGAAAAGATCTTCATAACCAGTAGAGTGTAAACTTGAGAGTAGGCAGTAACTTTTGGCTATTTTGTCATTGTTAAATCTCCATCTCTTAATATAGTGCCTGGTATATACTATAAATGTGCCTACAGATAAGTTGTTGAATAAATGAATGAGTTTATCTAAAATATAGCACTTCATTTTTCTTGTGTTTGGGAGAAATCACTTTTAATTTAAACACAAATAAAATATCAAAAGGACATTAGATTTGTTGTATGTTGTCCCCTGGTGATATTATATATGTAAATTCTGTACCAAATCTAGCAGCAAGGTTTTCCTAAAACAAATTTATAAATTATATATTTTTAGACTGACCCTTTTCTCCATTTCTTGAAAACTTTTTTTTTTTTCTTTCTAGGTATCTTAAAAACGATCCCAGTTACCTACTAAGTTACCTACTGGAGTCCTAGGGTTTTCCCTAAGTATTAGTTGATATATTCACTTTAATTAATAAAATTATTTAAGTTAGGTACTGAGATAACTCCAGGTGGAAAGGAAGGTTAAATGGAGGAGGATGTGGAAAGAATCTATAAAGGAAGCAATGCAAGATTATTTGACTCACAATCTCTCACTTAAACTTTTAGTTTAAACCTACAATGTTCTTGTTGTCTCCCCAATCTATAGGTGAAAAAATAAGAATGCACAAAAGTTGGGGGAATTGTCTTGGGATTGTGGTTTGTAAATAGTGGAATAGAGATTGGAGACATCTTCTACTTCTCCAGTTTCTCTCAAGGAATAATATTGCTTATAATAGCATACATGTTGTGTGGAGCCACCAACCCAGATATCTGATTAAACTTGGCTCAAACTCAAATTGTTTGGACAAAAATTATTCTTAAGTCAAATTCTAGAAGTTTTTATCCTCTTCCTCAGCCTCTTCTCTCAGCTCAGGTAAACATTCTGCTCAGGCCTATCTGGCCTTCAAGTGCAGTCCCTTCAGGGAGTTAAAACAACTCAGAAATCTGTGCCTTCAGGAGCTTTTTCAAAGATTGAGAGAAGGGAAAATTTAAGGAAGGACTTACTCTTTAGACCAGACTGACTGCTTTCTCTCTACCCACCCCCCACCTACCTCTCTCACACACAAACTTCATTCTCAAGCAATCATCCTATTCTTCTGGTTTTCCTGGGTAGAAGAGGCCACAAATTCATCTTAGCCAACCCATAGTTTCTGGAGGCCTGGACTTCTGTCATAAGTAGGCTTGTTAAGCACTTTCTTGCAGGCAGGTTCTCTCTGAAAGAAATTCTGAGATATGCACCCCTCTTCTCATGACAGTTTGATTAAAAATTCAATGACTAGAAGGTTGTAATTTTTGAGAGCAGAAAGCCTACCCCTCTCAGGTCACACTGTGCAGTCCCTCTATTCATGCCTGACCATGTTGGGAGAACATATGCCAATGTAGGGTTTTAATACAGAGGTTGTCTTAGTAAGAATAATCATCAGAGAAGCAAATGGTCTATAAATTATTTAGTTTTATTCTAGCAATAATATGGTCAATGATAATGGTCTCATTGACTACAGCCTTGACTCCTGCAAACCCATTTATTGCACATCTCAAGAATTTTCTAGCTAAACTAAAATCAGATAGCGTATCACACAGCTCTCTGAATTACTCAGTGGCTCCTACTTTTGAAGATAGTCCAAAGCTCCTACCTGCTGATGCCTGAGAAGATTTCCATGGCCAGTGTCTGCAAATTTCTCAGATTTCTTTAGATTTTTCCCCAGCCTCTTTTTCTTTGAGCAAAGACCTATTTATGACAACTCAATTTTCTATACATACGTACAGACACATCTTGTTGATCACAGTTCTAGGTGTCTGCTTGTTTTCTCCTAAATATTCCTTTCACCCTCTTTACTTGCCTTCTCTTTTCTTCTGTAGGACTTCGCCTTTTCCTCTTCACCTCTGTCCCAGTCTGATTTAAATGGCCCTTTTGATAATCCCATAACCCATGTGCTTCATTCTTTGAAAGTACTTTCTACTATGCAGTATGCTGAAATTGTCTCCACTGCTGGGCTCTAGGTTCCCTTGGATAAGGGACACACATGTAATCATCTTGTTCCTGCTGACTTTAATAAAGTATTTGACACACAGCTGGTGCTAAATAAATGCTGAATTACTGCTGGGACCAAAAGTCAGGGAAACTCAATCTTGTGTTTATTTCACTCAAGAGGTTCTACTATAGCCTTAGGCAGCACTGGTGGGGGTGGGGTGGGGAGAGGTAGATACTGGAAAGATAAAAGAAAAGAAACCTCAAAAATCATACTTATCTTCACTTTGGACATTTTTTGAAGTACTGAGTGAAAGTTTCTATATATTAAAAGATTTTAAAATACTTCAAAACAAGAACTCAATGCCAGAAATTCACTTGGAATCAAAAGCAGCTTGCCACTGGCAAGTTTGGCTTAAACCTATTACATGTACACATTGAAAGAGAATCCAGGGCCTTCATGTATTTCCCATCAGATAAAATTCACAGAGGAAAAAAAAATTGTCAGCAAAGTTAAGAGCTAACCTGCACAAATCTCTTACTAGAGCAAAGTCCGGGAGTGTCTCGCTCACAGCAATACACGGTGAAGTAGAAATCATTTTCTCCAGTTCTACCTCCACTTTCAACTCCTTCCTTAAGAACAAGGAGGAGACTTTGCCAGGAATAAGGAGAAAGTGGATTTGGTTAGAAAGGTATCAAGTATTTGCATGTAGGAGCTGTTTAATGGGATCGTTTTAATTTAAAAACGATCTGAATCAGCTGTGATAATTTCTATTTAAAATTAAGAATATGCAAATAGGATCAGAAATAAGTCATGCATTTGTTGGACCTATTCTCATTTGCAGCAATAGGTCTGTCTAGGAATTGCAACAAACTTTAACCCTGCAAATGTTGGCCAAAACCCAACGTCTACACAGTTACACATCCTGTAGAGTGGATCCATTTACCTCAATGGTCAGCAGGGCTGTAAGCTGTGGGTGAGAGTAATGGATGGAACATTTCACAAGAAAATGACCTCAACCTCCAGCTCACTGCTGTGGCTCTGAGCTGGGGACTTTTTGCCTTTTTCAAAGGGAAGCTGCTGCTTCAGCATCCTCTCCAGGAGCCCCTGGCACTGTTTCTGGCTGTGTGTCTGGGGAACCCTGTGCGCATCACAATGACGGAAGCCAAGTGCTGGCCCACAGGCACTGAGGACTGTTTGTTCACGGGAGGGTTTGAGCAGAGCCCTGGTGTTACATAGTTCAAGGGTGCCTTGGAGAAAACCGATGCTGCTGGGGGTGGGGGTTGGGAGGGTGCCAAAGGCTCAAGTTCTTTGTCAGTTGCTATTCCATAGCCCTCTAATGACTTAAGGATATTAGCCAATAGTTTTTTGCTTGGGTGTTTTTCTCTCTTTAATTCTTTGATTTAGTGAGATTTTAGATAGTTTAAATAAAAGGGTTTTCATATTTTTTTTAAAGTAGGGCTATGGTGTATACTATTCTTGGGGGCGGGTATTTTATTAATGAATGCAGTATGTGTTCTTGGTAAAAAACAAAATTAAACTCTTTCACTGTTTTTGACCTGCCAGCTGTAGATGGCATTTAGGTATTTATGTGGTGACTCAGTTTCTTGTAGGATAGCTGACAATTGCACATTGAGACTTTTTTTCTTTCTTTTTTTAAATATATATTCTTAATTTTTTAGTTGCAATGGGACACAATACCTTTATTTTATTTATTTTTATGTGTTGCTGAGGGTTGAACCCAGGGCCTTGCATGTGCTAGGTAAGCGCTCTACCGCCTTAGAACACTTTGGGTTAAAATTCCTAAAAATGAAGGCTTAAGGATCCTGAAAAATTGTGGCTAGCCATATTACCTATTGACTTAGGAATGTGGAAAAAGTGATATTCTCAGTTCTATGCTAATATCAACAATAATTCTTTATTGAGCAACAAGTTTATAAAACAAACTGTTCTTTATTCTGTGGTAATTATTTTCTGACTGGTATTTAGATATGTTCTGGGTCTTTGTATGTGTGTCATTTTTCAGACTTACATAGGATATTGTAGAAGATGTTAGAATTTAAAACACCATATTGTGTTGGCACATAAATCTTGATAGTCAAATGGCTAATCCATGATTTGAATTTAAAATGGATCACCTGAAATAAATTGCCCTTTTTGTCATTATATTGCCTTCCTAAGAGCAAATCCTATATCCAACTACATGAGGTCTCTAACCTAAAGCTTTCCTGAATTGCCTTTCCACATTAAAAAATAAAGGCTGAAATATAATACTTGGAACCATATCCTGCTAGGTCTGAGACCTGAATTTGTACTTCTGATTTCAGAAAAACTTTAGAAAGTTAAATGAAGTTGAGGGGTGGTGCGGGAGACATTTTATGTACTGGGAGGTCCCCTGGGTCTCAGGCTTTGAGAGAGTTGAATTGCAGGGGAGATGAATATAGAGAGTCAAACCTTAGAGATATGAGAGGAGGACTCCTGTCTTCATATGACTGAAAAGATGATAGTGAACACTTCCTGCACAATGCTATACCCATCTACTAACTATGGACAACTCAACTGACTATGAAATAAGTTAATTTCCTCTTACAATTTCCTATATCCCTATTTTATATAGCAGAAGGAGGAAAAAAGAAAAAAAAAACAACAAAGCCATGGAGTAGAGGTACCTATGGCAATTAGGCAATGCTGTACTTACATATGGAAAGGATTCAGTAAATTGAAAATGGTTGCATTACAGCCATAGACTGAAACATTTGAGATCTTAGGTTGTGGGACTACAAGGGACTTTTCTATATGTGTAATGTTTTACTTTTTAATAGGAATCATGTAATATTTTTATAGCCTTATAATCACGGAAAAACTATAGTCTTTTAAACTTACAATTTAAATTATCTTTAAGGTTGTTCCTTCTTTTATGGTTAAAAAAAAAAAAAGCGTCAATCTTAAATTTTAACCAGGCAAGGTTTAGGTGGTTGTTCATCCACCTAAAATATGTATTTACAGAGATACAGAGATTAGTGTGAAGGGGGTGGGTGGGGGGTGTTGCACAGAATAAAAGAGACAAAACCTACAGTACTCAAAGTGAAGAGCAAACAGTTCAAGAATTCTAGATAACAAGCCACGTGGCACATGTAACAAATAGTTTGAAAGTTACTGTAACCTTTACAAATTTTCTGTAAAAACCTGTCTGGAAAGTCCCAGGATCCTGAAAGTTGGTCCATGAAATTCTTTGTTGGGCCACTGTTAATTTATGAAGTCTAGATTTCAAGCGCAGACTCTATTCTTCATCAATATTGATAGATTGGAGGACTCCCGAAAGGGACCCCACAACTTCATGTAAGCTTTTCAGTGTTTTTCTTTGAATGACAAAGTTTTATAAGATGGATAAGATGGAACCTTGGGACTTTGGGTTTTCTTTCCTTTGGAATGGCTTGTTTAATTCCACGCTAAATCGTGATCCGTTTAAGGGAGGAGTGAACCATGGTCCCCTGGGTTGGCCTTTATAAACAGAACCATTTTGCCTACATTGCCTTTAGATATGGTCTTTTGTGTTTTACCGCTTTGGTAGTTTAGTCTGCACATGGTGGGGTAGAAACACCCTTTCCAGTCTTTTGTCCTTGGCCTCACATCATCCTGGTCTTGTGCAATTCCACAAGGGAAGCACGTATTCAGGACATGTGTGAACTCCTCTTACTCTGTGGTTCATTCACCGTCTTTGCTCCTTTAAGATAACTCTTAGGGTAACTCTTTATGTGAATAGGCAGCACAGTACATTGTCAGACTCTTAGGCTTTTGGACCTAAAAGCACTATGTTTTGTTTATGTCCACCCCCCGCCAAAATTTAGAAATCTGCTACTTAGCGGGGTTGGCTAGGTACTGAGAGAGTCTGCTTTTGATAGAAATGTTCTTATTCCTCCAACTCAGCTCCCTTAAAGTAAGTCCTAACCCCCAGAAAGCGAACCTCATAAACCCTAAAACATAAACCCTCAGAAACGATTTTGCGGGTCTTCAATAACCTAGTTCAAGCCTAGGAGTGGAAACTAGGAGGCTCTGGAGGTCCCGGAGACCCAGAGGGCCAACGCCTCCGCTCGATGTGCAGGGTCCCCGCGGGGCAGGTGCGCGATCGCACGCGCCTGCGCGTCGGGTCCCCCCTGAGCCCCGCCTGAACCCCACGGCGACCCCGGGCGGCGGGCTGCGGGTGCTCCACGCCGGGTTTTCCGCCGCTCTCCTCCTTCAGACAGCCCCATAGCAGCCCTACAGACACGCTAGCACCCGCGCCTCCCCGGCTGCGCTTCAAAGAGAGTGGCGCCCGGCTGCATGGGGTGATGCCACGGCGAGGTGGCGGGGCTGCGGGGAAGGACGCGGCGGGTGACATGGACGGGCTTTTGCAATTCGGAATCTTTTTGTAAGGGAGTTGAGGAGGAGCCAGGCAGTGCCGAGGGGCGTGAAGGGGAGAGTTCCCGGAAAGCCACGGCTATGGAGCCGCGCTGCGCCCGCCGCCCGAGGACTTGAGAAAGAAAACAGGAAACGTGGTGGCCGCGCACCCGGCCACGGCTGATTCATTCGCTTCAAGTGCCGAGCATAAGGCTTGGCAGGCGGGGCGGGCTCGGGGCCGGGGACCGAGGAGACCCGGCAGTGGACCCGACGTCGTTCTGCGGGACGGCTGCTAGTCGTGCGCTCCGTCCCTTTGCCATCCTCCAGAACTAGGACGAATACCCGCCGCGCTGTCCAAAAGTCGCATCGTGGTTATTCCACCTCCGTTCCCGTAATAAAAGTTGGCTTGTCGCACTTCGCACGCCCTCCCTGGGGGCCTACCAGCGACGTCAAGCTGGAGAAACTGAGCCTTCCAGTCGCCAACGGCCCCGCGGGTGGAGACTCAGCCCCCATTGAGCTGCCGGGTTTGGCAATATGAAGGAGCAGCCCTCATGTGCAGGCACCGGGCATCCGAGCATGGCGGGGTATGGCAGGATGGCCCCCTTTGAACTCGCTGGCGGCCCAGTGAAGCGCTTGAGAACTGAGTCCCCCTTTCCCTATCTCTTCGCAGAGGAGGCCTACCAGAAACTGGCCAGCGAGACCCTGGAGGAACTGGATTGGTGTCTGGACCAACTAGAGACCCTGCAGACCAGGCACTCTGTCAGTGAGATGGCCTCCAACAAGGTAAGTCCCTGCTTTACTATCATTGATGCCCCTAGACTGCTGATTCCCACGCTGGTGAAGCACCAGTCCCTGTGGCCCCAGGAAATACAGGGAGATATTTGTCATGCTCATTGCATGTTAGCTATTATGCTCCCTTTAGAAGGGATGTTCTTGTTTCCATGCCTTCCTTCTCTCTTTCACTCACTATAGATAAATTAAACATTTTGCAAAATCAACTTTGACATAGTTTGATCAAATATCCAGGACACAGGGTTCCTAAGTGACATTTTGCCCTTGCAAGGAGAAACCCAGTAGGGTCTGTTGGCCTTGCATATTTAAAGGTATTCTTGGGATTCCTGGTTGGAAATAAGAGTTGGTGGATGTCAATGAAATCACTTGGATCTCACCACCTACTGCACTCAAACTCAGAACTTGGAACCTTAACCCTCATTTATCTAGTTGTCAGGATACCCTGTTAGACCTTTGCCTTTATGTATTCTGTTGGCCATACACATTCATAGTTAGAAGCTTCATTATGATCATTGCCTTTTCTTTTGATCTTGAAGAAGACCAGATTTCTGAGGTCATTTAGTTTCAAGGAGGTTTCAGCTGGACATTTGTGCCATATGTACAAAAGTGCTGGTCTTGGCAGTTAATGGAATTTGGGGGACCGATAAGTAATCTTCAGTATGAAACAGCCATAAAATAGCCTGGAAGTTAAGGTAGAGTATTTTCAGTTTTGCTGCATTTAAAAAAAAAATAAGCCCTGTTCTTTTTGTCTATAGTTATGCAAGGAAATAAATTGGATTATGTGTGTTTTAATGTTGACTGACTGAGGGGCAGGAAAGGAGGCATGTGCATGTTGGATGCAGATATCTGAGGGATGCAGCTAGTAAGGACTGATAATATTGTGTTCAATTAATAATACTTGTTTCTTAAAGATACTTATGTGTTTTAGCCACCCATTTATTTGCAAGATCAGGAAGGTGATGGCCATTTTACTCTTCATGTGTACATGTATTTCAATGAGTGATGCTCTTTTTTTTTTTTTAGCTTACTATAGTTTTTATCCCACCTGTTTTTTCCTCATGCAGTTTTTACAAAAACTGTAGCATCACAGACACTTGTCTTATCTGTTAACATTTCTTATATAGATAGCATTGCTGTTTAAGTAAAAAGTCGGCTTCAAGCAAATAAAAGTTGTCCCCAGCCACTGCTTGAAGTTAGTAACCTACCCATATGCATAGTGACCTACCCATGTATACACTGATGATCAAATCAGGTTTTTATTATTTAAATTTGGGTCTCATTTCTAAATTTGGCATGGCTTCTCTTAGAATTGCTTTCTTATTGGGACTCTTAATTCCTGTAGTAGCATTAGATGCCATTGTTCTCATTTGGGTAAAAAAAAAAATCTTATTTTTATAAACTAGAAATAGAGATTGTTTTTCTTTTTCATAATTTGATTCATAATAACAGGAGATGTATGCCAAGTATCTCCAGTGTCCTAAATGCTGAGTGAGAGCATTCTGCACTGGACCTGATCTTAATTCTTTGTCTGTTAGATTGATTCTATGTAGTAAAAGGCAGTACAAAATTTGGGTATCTAGTGAGATACATGCATTTATATATTTTTTGAGATGATTTGACAGTACTTTTTAAGCAAAATGTACCTGAAAAGCTAGTTCACTTTCCTTAAAACTCATATTCTTAATGGTGAAACTTAGGTTTAAGTTTAAAAATTGATGTGAAATCCAACAATATATTGTGATTTCAACTGTGAAATAATTTATCTATACTTTAAGGTAAAAACATTTGGGGTCACAGCAATTGCTCAAAATGACAGCTTTCTTTTACAAGCACCAAATAAGAGGTATTTTTTTTTTCTGCTTTTAAATCTTCTCTGTGATGGCTCTCAACCTTGAGTTAATTTACATGATTAGTGTGGAAGATAGGTTTATTTGGTTGAAATAATCAAATAAATAAGAGAATACTTTTTCAAAGTGCAGCCCTTTAACTATGTTTATATCCTGTGGTTGAAAGATTATTGACATGACACTTGGGTCAACCAAAGCTCTTGCTTCAACTTTTAATTTCTAGGCTGTTCATTTCTTTTTCAACTTATTCATTTTTAAATTTGTGTTATGCTCACTTAATTTTTTATAGATGAAAAAGAATTAAAACTAAAGCTCTTGGTAAAGTTTGTAAAGTTACCAAAGCCACAAGAGCTATAAAGTGAGCTGGAGCAGCTGATCTGAAAGTCCCTATGAGTGATGCCCTACCTTCAGTCTGAACTGGAAATGCAGACAATTTGTTTCACACCATCTCTCTTGAGTATGAATGAATAAATCTTCAACATTGCTTTTTGGTTATTAGTCTTATTGCCATCCATTCTGTCAGGGTTTATCTTTTGCCAAGGAAAAGTTTTCCCCTTTCTTGAGATATTTAAAATTATACTCTAATAGATTAAAAAGCACAATAAAAACACTAGTAAGAAACCAGGATTTTAAAGTGATAATAGTAAATACTAATTATGAGATGGATTTGGGTGCTGGGAAGAAGGAAACTGCTCAAATCCATTTAACAAGTTGGGTTAACAATTTACATATTTAAAAATTTTAATAAAAGAAACCTGATAGTAATTTTAAAATATTGCTTTAGAAGTAACTAGCTATGTTTTCTGTATTGGTTTTATACTTGTACATACTGCTTATTGATGCTATTGAGGTAGGAACATTATTGAATTCTTGGCCAAGTCCAGTTGGCTTGTAGGATGCTTGTACCAATTTGGTAAGAGATTCCAGATGGCATTTAATTTGAGTGATTAAATCTATAGCATTTACCCTTCATAAGCACATTAATCTGCCTGAGAGTTGTACAGATTTCCTTTGGAACCTCATTGTTACAATTGAGGGAAATTTTAGTGAGTTATCAGAGCTTTTGGAGGCAAATGGACCCGGAAGTTCATGGTTTTGTTCCTTGCTAGATGAGTTACATTAGCAACTTAAACATTTTAGCTTCAGTTTCCTTGGCATAATATAGGCATAATAACAGATACTTTTAAAGGTCAATGTAAGAGTTTAAAGGAAAATATATATTTTAACAGCAAGCTAATTCAGAGTCTGTCAAGAGTAGCACTATATCTGTTGTTACTGGTATTATTTAGGGATCAGATCAAACTTTACTTATTGCCTATTTAACCATACTGATTTAACCATACGGATTGCCTATTTTAACCATAAGTTATGCTAGACACTTTGTTTCATAGATATTTTTATAATTCTTAGGTAACTGTCTGTAAAATTCTATTAGAAGATTTGAAGTCCTTATTAGAAGTTTAGTCTTTTAAAAATAATTCAGCTATAAAATTCCAGACAGAAAAACTAATTATTTTATCTGTTTTACTGTAAAACTGAAAACAAAAGCCATATAAATCTTTAGAACATGTAAATGTCATGTAGGTTGGTGGGCACTTTTCCATCCTATTATAGATTTTGCAAAGTAAAATGCCTTTCTGGTAAAAATATCCTTTAATGTGGAATAGTTTCATGGTATTTTGGGTTGTCTCTCATGGAAAGTGTATTGAGGGTAGAAGGAGTGGCAAGGAGGGCAGGAATCTGGCCCTCAGGACTTTCAAAGACTGCAATGGAACCCGGTAACTTAATTCTCTTGTGACCTAATAGTGCACATTTCACCAGGCCTTCAGTGTAAGTGCAGTGATGTTTAAAAGAGAAAATGAAATAATTGTGGATTCTTTCCACCACATACCCAGATAAAAAAATGCATTTTGTTTCTCCTCTCTAATTTTGGGGGCAGTTCCGAGGCTTGGCATTGCTGGAAACTAATGGCCTTCAAGTTGAAAGTCTGTCTTGATACTAGGATTCAAGCGTCCTTCCAAGAGACTTCAGATTGTCCTATAATTCATTCCAGAGGTGCTTAGGCCAGTTTGCAAATGTGGATATGACTTCTTTATAGAATTTATTTGTCTCTTTGGTTTTTACTAATTATCCCTAGTATGTTTCTGTTGCCTATAAATTAAATTGCTTTTCTGGGGTGCTTTTTCTTAGAGCTTTCCTTGGTTGCTCCCCCTGCTGCTTTTTGATTGTCAATACATAGCATGGACTAGCACTTTCTGGGACTGCTGATATATTTGATGGGCAGGAGGTCTGCTGGAAGGAATATGATATGTTCATAGAAGTGGCTCATCTTAAGGTATTTCTGCACTGCACAAGTAAAAGAACTCAGAATAGAAATCAGTGTTGAATTTTTGCTAAGAAGGAACTCAAGTTAATTGAAAAAGACATTTTTAATTTATGGAACATTATAGCAACACTTGTTTTCTACATTAAAATATTAAATTTTGAAAAAAGAATTGCTGAGAGTTAATTGAGGTACCTAAAGAAAAACTCTAGATAAAAAAAAAGTCATGTTTAACTATAGAAACTCAACTTTTTGTTGTTTTCTTGAACTTGCTATATGCTCCTTCATCCATTTAATAAAGGTAGATTTTAGGAAAGACTTTTGTAACTTACAGATAGTTTCTTAAAGTGAATACAAAAGGATTGAGAAATCCTTGTCTTTATAAAAAAATGTTCTTTTTATAAAGTAATAATAGAAAGAAAGAAGCACTTTTAATGGGTATTTTTGTTTTATTGAATATTTAGTTAGTTGACTTTAATTCAGCAAGACACTAAGGTTAAAAGGGAAAAAAAAGTTGTCTCTGTTGCCATCCACTCAATTCTAGTGTCAGTAAGCTTAAATATCCCTAACACTCAAATTATCAAAAATTCCTCATTTTTATGACTCAAGAAATTAATCATTGCTAGAAAAATTGCTTTCATTTATTACATGTTGACTTGATTCATGGGAAATGGTAGCTCCAACTGAGAACACTATGAACTCTTCACTTTTTAAAAATATATATATTTAAAACATAAGGCTTAACTAAGATAAAATAGTACAGTTACTAGTATTATGGATAGATTAAATAAACTTTTCTCTGAATAGCAAGTATGATAATGCTTTTGTTCAATTTAAGATTTTTGCAGTGTCACATGGATTGTCACTGTTTTAAAATATATATATATATATATATATATATATATATATATATATATATATATAGTAGATGTGAAATGTGTTTAGTGTCATGATTTTTAGTTGCTCCATAAAATCGGTAGAGCTTGATTTTCTCTTGTTTAGTAAGGGAGATCAGCTTTTTTAAAGCTGCTCATTGCTGGGGTTTATTGTGGCTCTAGTAGGGCAATAGTTCTACCCTAGTTACTTATCATCATAGCTTAATTGGCCTAGTTTGAAATCTTTCTAGAAAGTGGACAGGCAGTCTTTCATTTTAATAGTCACACGAGTTGAGTTTATTATTATTTTCCCCAGGGATAGAACCTAGAGGTGCCTAACCACTGACCCACATCCCCAGCCCTTTCTTTTTGTTTTTTTTATTTTGAGACAGGGTCTTGCTAAGTTGCTTAGAACCTCACTAAATTGCTGAGGCTGAACTTAGAGCCTCACTAAATTGCTGAACTTGTGATACTCCTGCATCAGCCTTCCCAGCCACTGGGATTACAGGCCTGTGAGCAACACCATGCTGTGCTAGTCACATGAGTTTTGAAAGAAGACATTTAACTTTATTCACTCTAACAGGAATGGGGGATGAATCTTGATATTTGCTTAAACCACAAATGGTTCTGTGTTCATTAGAAAATTAGTTAAATTACATTAATAGCTAAAATAATGATAGGTTTATATTCTTTTAAAGAATACTTTATTTTTAAAAGAATATTTATATTTATTATTGTTTTTATATTCTGAGGTTTTTTTTATTGTTTTGCTTACTTTGTATGTGATAAAGGCAAGTGATAAATTTACCTCCCGACCTGGAGTATGCACCAATGATACGTAGGGCAACTTTGCAGAATGGAAAGAACTTAGATGTTTTTGTCAGGTGAATTTGGTCTCAAATTTCAGCTTTGCTGTTTCCTACTTAATAGTTTGGGCAAATGCCTCACCTCTCTGAAGTTCTATTTTCTTCATTTAAAAGTAGAGATAATAGAAGGGGAAATAAGTTGAAATGTTGTAAGAATAATAGCTATAAGTGTGCAAAGTTCATTTTGGTGCATAACACACACTGGATGTTCCATAAATTATATGTGCTCACTTGTCTGGAATATACACAAAAAAACAAGATCAATAAAATCTTGTGTTTTATACTCCTTGCAGTGTAAGAATGTAATATTTCATGTTTCTATTCTGTAAGGAATTATAGTCTAAATTATAATCTTAATTAGTGTTTCTCAAACCATCATTTCTGTATACACCATCATTTCAGTATACATTCATATCTGCCATTGTATGTTAAAGGTTTAATTTAAAGCAATTTATTTAAAAAACATAAATATTTACCTGAACACCTTATTTTTCTAATATATATTAAAATTAATATATAACAAGAAAGCATTTATTTTAAGGCCACCTTATGACATTTAGCTTACTACTTATGGACAGTGGCCATATTTTTTGAAAAAGTCATCTGAATTTGTAACAAAAACATTATTCAAAGTCATTTTTAGTTATAAAGATTTGTTTGGTTTAAACAACCTACCGTGTTCTTTCTCTGCCTTCAGTGGAATTTCCCTTCTAGAAGAAATGGAAAATTTCTTCATTAGAAATCTCTCATTCATTAGATACTCATTCCTCAAGTAGAACGGTCTGTGGATCTTGACCACCCTTCTATAGCCAGGCTGCCTGGGTTGGACTCATTCTCTGCATTATATTCCTAGTACATGGGCCCACTTTCCCATCTTCTTCATCTGTTAAATAGTGGCTGTGATGATTTGATGAATTGAAAGATGAGAATTATTGAGACAGGAACATGGTAAATACTGAGTATGTTAAGCCATTTATTTCCAGCTATAAAGGAATATTATTAGTCCTTCTTAAAGTCCTGCATAAAGCAGTGGAGGGTTTTCTTTTTCATAAATGAATATATCTCTGTAGTTCCTCTGATTGAAACTGGAACTAACAGAGGCTCACAATCTCTTATTAATATTTAATGTTAATAAAAGTATATTGAGAACCTAGCCCGTATTTCCACCTCTCAACATCTGAACCATCTTGTACACCACAAATATTTTCTCATTCTGTCAGGTAAGAGGACCTAGAAGCAACCACACCCTGGTAGTATGAGTGCACCTAGCACCACCCCCATTTTAATTTCTAACACTACTGTCCTGTAAAAGACAGCAGGATTCCTTAGAGAAATGTCGGATTCTAGGGACTGAGGCAGGACATATACAATATGAGCCTGGAGCATCTTGTACTGCCGGAAAGTAAGGATGTGATCAAACAAACAAAATCGTATACTAATGTGGGGACCTATAAGCGGGATACAAGAGCAAACTGAAAGAGCTCTAATTGTCAAAGCTGGAACAATACATGCAAAAAAAAAGTGGTACTATATTATGACTCAAAATATAATATAAAAACCCCTGAGTGCATGTTGATAGAAATAGTTGATTGAATAAATAATTAAATGGGAGAAATTGGCAAATCTCCTGTGTAGGAGAATTCCAAATAACATATAGATAAATTCTGCACCCACAAAGAGGAAGAACATAGCTCCCCTCTCCTGAAGTATGGGCTGTGCATATTGACTTCCTTCCAAAAGGTACTCTTTGAAAAGGGGAAAAAAAGTAACTCCACAATGAGAAACTCAACAGATACTACCTCACTCATGTTGTCAGGATCAACACTGACGATGATACAGTCATGTTAAGAATCTGTATCCTTGATATGATCTGATGAAAATGGTATTTTGCATCTATGATTTTCCTTGGCATCTGCAATTAACCCCAGTCTAATCGTGAGAAAAATATCAGGCAAATTCCACTCGAGGGATATTCCTCAAAATACCCGACCGGAACTCCTAAAAACTGTGAGAATTATTAACAATGAGAAAATTTTAAGAAGAAACTCAAAGCCAAGAGGAGCCTAGGGAAACATGGTAAGTAAATATAATATGGTATCCTAGGTGAGATCCTGGAACAGAGAAAGAACACTAAATGAAAGCTAAGGAAGTCAGAAAAAAAAAGTGTGGAATGAAGGCATCAATATGAGCTCAGTAATTGTGACCTATGTGCCATATTAATGTAAAAAACCTGACTGTAGAGTATAGGGGACTTTCTGTACTGCCTTCACAAGTTTTCTGTAAATCGAAAAATTTGAAAACAAAAAAGGTGATGTAAAAACTCGGCAGCATCCTCTAGACCTGTCTGGAATGCTGACCTCCTTCTGAAGCCTGTTTTGTCCTGTCTCCTCCTCAGTCTTTCTCCACAGCCCCCTCCCCCATTGGATATTCCATCTATCCTCTTTGACTTTCCACAGGATTTTATCTGGGATTCTCTTCACTGTTAGTACAATACGTTGCCTCAATGTTTTATTGTTCTGATGAGGCTGTCTACACTACTTTTAGTCTAAACCCAGGGAGTGTCAATATCATCCTTTGTTAGGTAGTCAGGTAAGTCAGTACAGGGCTCATGATAGTAGTTAATGTAAATGCCATTTCTTGCTGGGATTGGTAGACTAAGAGTCAAAGCATTATCATTTCTGCCTTTTAAGAAAGTGTTTTTCGTTCATTGACAAGAGTTCCTAGTAATTTCTCCCTTAAGAATCTGAGTTCTGCTTCTAGAGAACTCATCTCTCAGAAATGTTATTGCAGGATATACTAGATTAGCCTTATCTCATTTGAATTTAAAGTTAATAGTGTTTAGGCAAAAGCCAGATGGACCATATTCATAGCTGCAAACTGTTTTCTGTCATATCTATTTTAGCAATAACCCCTTTTTTATTAGATCCTTTTCAGTTGGAACTATCTGAATGCTCTTTCGATTTTGATGAAAAGGGGTGTGTGTGTGTGTGTGTGTGTGGAGAGAGAGAGAGAGAGAGAGAGAGAGAGAGAGAGAGAGAGAGGGAGGGAGGGAGGGAGGGGGAGAATCTTTTTCACCTTTTAGGGTCTATTCTGTCAGGTTCTACCTAGCATGTGCTTGAGTTCCCATCCGCATCTAGGGGCTGCTGCACTGTAATCCCTACTGTCACAGCCTCTGGTTCTTATTCCTGGCAAGCAGTTAGCTGTGCAGACATAGGCACCATAGTAGGAAACACCTCTGCCTGTCATAAACAGGTCTGGAAAGTAGAAAGCACAGGCATGATGGGGATGTAACCATAGCAACAAGGCAAAGATGCGGCTGCCATATTGGAGTAAGTTCAGACCCATGGGTGCCTTCTCCACTTCAGAAAATAACTGCTTGATTTTAATGTGTGTTCTCTGTACATAGCAGTGTTCTAGTTGCTTTGTTTTTGTTTTAGACAAATATGAATGAGCATTATTCATATTAATTATTCACAATTGTCTTACAGAAATACTCTTCAAAATATTTTGAGGAAATGTGTCAGTGTTTCCTTTTGTTATTCTGTTTTAAAATGTTACCTGATCCTTCTAATTCAAACTCAATGAAGAAGGAAGAACAGTGAGAAGTTAGAGAAAAAAACATAAAAATGATTATGTACCTTTTAAAAGAATTATAAAATATACTGAATTACACAGAATTACAAAGAAAATATTTTTTCTTAGTAAGGTGATATTGTATTTTTTATGCCTATAAATCAACTCTACATTTTAGGAAAGGAGTACTTGAGCAAGATAGGTTGTATTTGATGTTTGCTAGTTTCATTTTTCTATATTCAGGAAAAAATAAACTGCCTTTAACAATTGATGGACTTTGAAGCAATAATTTAGGAAGAGAATAAATTTCAATTTGGGGAGGGCTTTCACAGTTTAAGAGAATTCTTTCGTCATGGGTGCTTTAATTATGTATACGTGATTTAAATGTCATTATTTTCAGGGAAGCCCTGTTTCATGAAAAGAGGCTAAAAGTTGCATAGAGTGAACAAAACTATGCTTTGCTCCCTGCCTTTCATAGAAGTGGTATTTAGTGAATATTCATTGACTAGTCCCTTCCCTTTTTTAAACTAAGCACCTATCCTCTTCCATCTTTTTGAATATTTCAAGTCATTTTCAGCAGGCTGTGATAAAGATGAAACATTAATATTCTCTTTAGCCTATGTTTTTATTTTCTTTCTTTGATTTCTTAATGTTATATTCTCAGCACGATCTCTTAGATCTTCATAAGAGTAGTGATAATTGGGTTTCAGTAACTCATGAGGAATCTTTTACTAGAAATAGGCCTATTTCTTTTCTATACATCAGGAGAAGATTAGTTTAGTTTTTCCTGAAAGATATTTGGGCCTAAATCTTAATTTTGCTTTAGTGCTAATGAGAAGTGAAATGATTAAAGGGAACAGAGTTGTGTTATGACACAGTTAATTCCTATATGAAAGGAATTTATTATCTGAAAAGTCAAATTCAGTGGAAGAATCAATTACTCATTGTATCAGTGTTTCCTTTTGTTATTCTGTTTTAAAATGTTACCTGATCCTTCTAATTCAAACTCACTGAAGAAGGAAGAACAGTGAGAAGTTAGAGAAAAAACATAAAATTATTGTGTACCTTTTAAAAGAATTATAAAATATACTGGATTACACAGAATTACAAAGAAAAGACTCAATGCCAAACATTATAGTGTTATCCATTTGGTCCATAAACAATCTTTGACTACCACTGGTCGGGAAACTCTCGTATGTGCCTTACCTTCTAATGTAAGGCATGATTTTGTTTATTTTCTCATACCTTAAACCTTAAGTTTCTAATTTAGTCCTAGAAATAGTGTACTACATATGAAAACAATTTCTCCCATTACCTAAGATCCATGTGGAGGGAGCACATGTTTTGCAATACTGGGGGAGCCCAGGGCCTTGTGCAGGCAGGCTGGCAAGTGCTCTGCAGGGATTTTAGTAGGTGTAAAGGTAATTATTTTTTAGATAAAGAGTTGGGTGAACATAGAGACATAAGTGTTTGTTCTCAGACTACATGTTCAAAATATTCACAACATTTTAAAATATGTATTTAATGAGTACTGGATTCCAAAATAGCAAGAGCAATTTCAGCAAAAGCTAATTCCTCAAGGGGAATCCTATAGTACATCTTGTTCTGCCTTCCTTCTCTCAGTTATGTCAAATGGGCACAAACCTGACCTGGCCCCTTCCTCCTAAGAAGAACATGATGTTGAGACAGTGTGTCTGGTCAGGAGCCACCCTAGCAGGCAGGTAGTTAACTGGTCACAGATATAAATGAAAGTATAATGAGGTTGGTGAGATGAGGAAACCAAATGACGAAAGCAGATCTATAATGCCAAGCTGGCAGAGAATCTAAGGATATTGGTGGTGAGTAAGGCAACAACAGAGAAGGTGTAAGAAAGTTTAGGGTTTTAAAAATAGCCTGTTACTATGAGGGTCTTTGAAAGTCTGTTTTCCTCTAGGGACAAAATGGGAAAGGGAATGTGGACCAATGGATGGTGGGAAGGAAGAAACATGAGGGAAAGAAAGGTTGCAAGAAATACAGAGAAGCTATTAGCATGCAGTGAGGGCAGGAGGAGTGGGAGAAAGCAGAACATCTGATCCCGCTGGCCTGGGGTCAGGGCTCTCCTTGGCTGAAGGCAAAGGAACCGGTTTCTGTTCCTGACCTCCTTCTGCCTCAGGGTTTGTATGGTGAAATCTGGTTGTAATGAGCCTTGGGGACAGCTTTGAAGAAAAAAGAAATCGGACAGGTCAACAAGAGGGTGTGAATGTTCTAGGGAGGATGATCAGCAGCAGCTTTGGGGGAGGAGGGGAGGACCGACTTGCTTGGGGAGATTTACAGACAGTGTATTTCATGAGGCTCAGGTCTCTGTTAGCACTAAGAGCTAGTGTGTGTCATCTCCTTCACCTGTTGCCTCCTTGAGTAGTAGCCCAGTAGCAGCATGGGTGGGTTGCTAAATCCAATGGCTGGGCTATCCCCTAAGGATCCTGGTGCCCAGGAGTGAGGAAAGGGAATAGTTGAAGGGTACGTGATAGCAAGGTGCAAGCTGCAATAGGGTGAAAAGAGACCATGTCCATTTAATATCAGCTGATTCATTGTAATAGACTTGTTAGTTAACTTGCGTGCTAGGAGAGTAAAATGGAACAGAAGAGCAAATTCTCAATTCTCCTTTAAATCACCTCCTAAATTCTGATGAACTTAGCAACTTCTTTTCTGGGTATGAATCTGATCCACACTAGAGTTAGGACCTTGGACCATTAATTTACTCTAACCCCTCTGAGCCGCTGTTTTCTCTATAATCAAGACAACACAAGCTACCTCACTGGACTGTTGTGAAAATTAAATAAAAACTTACGTAAAGTACGTAGTGTGCTGCACACACATGGCAGGCACTATGGCCTATTTTTAGTAGGGATGATGACTGTGACTATTTTTAAACTTAAAAGGTCAATTTTATATGCTGCCATATAGGTAACCCAATGCAATTGGGGCTTGAATCAACAGACTGGGAGAGGGCTTACAGAGTGTGCCTTTGAAATCCTGATACCCAGTCATGGTGATTTATGGGACCTTACCAGCTTGCATATGTGATGCCCACAGATTTGTTTACTTTAGTGTTATCTTGGTTACCTAGCACCCAATGATAGCATATTTTTATTTACACTCTTGCTGACTACTTAATTAGGTTGGCTCTAAAAGGATACTATGAAGGCGGCCACAAAAAAAGACTTACTAATGTTATAAAAGCTGTACGTAGATCTTCATTTATCTGTCTAAAAATTGGTCCTTTGCTTGTGCTTTGTTTTTCCCTTCCCTGGATGACCTCCAAAGCCCCTTCAAATTATTTTTCTGATTCTGTGAAAAGCGAAGTCATGATTTAAAAATGTGTCCAATGTCAGACAAAGTGAAGATAACAAGTGCTTTTTCCTGGTGAAAGTAGAAACGAACTAGAAGTAGACCCTTTAATCCTTGCAGATTAAAAATGACAATCCAGCTGAGAAACACAAGTGTGGATGAGATGACCTTGAATCCAGTGCCAGCCCCATGATGAGGTCTTAGTCATGAGTCTGACACTAGATATAGCCATCAAGAGAAAACTTCCCTAGTGGTGCAGTTGTTATAAGGGTTGACCATGAGTCACTGCATAGGCAATTGGTTCCTTTCCATTTTCCACTTAATGTCAGCCACGTTGCAGAGAAATCAAACTTCAGTTTGCTTAATAATCTCTTTTTTCCCCTCTTCAATTCCATAATTCCTTAGGGATTTATGAGGTCTACCTGTTATACAGATATAGCAAAATAACAAGGAATAGCCAAGTGAAAGTAACCAAGGACAACACAGTTCTGTGTTTCAGGGCTTTGATCTTATGGAGAATACAAACTTGGTCTTGTTGGTCATATAGCCCTGATCTGGGGTTATATGGGCACCATCACTTTCAAATGACATTTTTAATTTGGTATGTCTCTGTTACTTTGTTTGATCCTTGACCATTCTCTAGATGATATACCACTTTCGTGTGGGAAATAAACAATTAGGAGGGTTTGGTTTTGTTTTGCACCTTTTGGCTGAAGTCAACCACAGTTCAGGTTTCAGGCTTTCACTGAGTTGTTGTTTTATCCTTTTGTTTTAGATGGCAGGATATCTATCTGCTCAAGGTTCTTAGAGGAGAAATGAGATTTTCACATAGGTGTATTTTATGCAAACAGGCAGGTACACAAGTACCAAAGCATACAGACATACCACTGAAAATATAGCTAGTCTTCTAAGTCAGCCTGTTGCATTTTAATGGGTCATGGAATGCTTTAGGGTGTCCAGTCCTGTAGAGAAGTTCCCCACACAGGACTAGAATGAGAAGCATTCCAGGAAACATGCTACTTGAACATCTGGATCGTGAACATTGAGGATTCCTATTAGTTGCTAATGAGGAAGGAGGTATATTATAGGGGCTAGAAGAAATTTGGGTAGGATAGAATACCCTGTAGGTTTAGTGTTATTGTATATTAGTGGGGTGGGGGATGAGTGGGTATCATGGAAGCGTGAGCCTGGCTGAACAATCTGATTTTAAGGCCAGAACAGGGGTGAGAAATGCAGATTGGGCCACATGGCAGATTGCCTTAAATGCCCAGCTAAAACATGAGCAACTCTCCTATAAATCCTGCAGAGCCTTGCATTTGATTATAAAGATAATATTAGAAAGGAAATAGAACAACCAAGTGATTTGGGGAGGTTAAATCTGGTAAAAGTGTACAGGATGGATCCTACTGAGGGGACGTACTAAAAACAGGAAGAGTCTGTTAGAGAATTAGCTACTGGAGTGACAAAGGCCTGAAGTAGGATGGGAATGAAAAGAAAAGATGGGCAGGACAAAGATTGCATGAGGAAGGGTGACGGGTCCTACAGGACTGCAGGGCTGCAGCCAGAGGACAGTATGAAACTCTAAACTCAAATAATGGGAAAGATAATAGTCAGTAGATCAGGAAGAGAAGCCAGATTGAGATGGGGGCTGTTGGACAATATCTTAGTTAAACTTTTAGTCATGAGATAGAGGTGAGACTCCATGTCTAAGTTGCAATGCACTCTGGGCCTTCAATTGTCAGGCCTGGTTTTCCAGGAAAAAGGCAAGATTCTACTAGAGTTTTGCCTCCACAGAGTTGATAGCTGGAAGCTATCTGTAAGACGGGGATAATGCTAGCGCTCACTCATAAGGTTTTTATTAGAAATAAATGAGATAACGCCAGTAGTATAGCCAGCACCATCCTCAGCACATAGTAAACACTCAATAAATTTTAGCTTTTATTATTCTTTTATTGTTTTAGGAAAAGACAGTTTTGTGTATTGTTAGGACTGGTATTCTGGAGGCTTTTGAAGCCCTCAACTTGGAGTCTTTTCTTACTACTCCAGATGGGAGAGTGTGTGTTCTGATCCACATACTTGCCTCCCTATCTGTGGGGGGGAAGTGACTGCCCAGGCTGTAATTGATCATGTCCAGCTGTTGATCACCGTTAGTCAGGTCTGTAGGGCTTTTACATGAACAGTTATGGATCTTGGCTACTCTTCTCTTCATTGACACTCCCATAATACAATCCCTGAGCTGGATTTTGTTTTCATTTGCTGGGTCCATTGTGAAATCAGTCTTAAGGGGTCTGTAAAGAGCTTCTTTTGAAGAATGGTATGAACCCAGTGTATTATTCTGCATTCACCCAGAGTGAATTATCCTTTACATTTGTCAGAAAAATATCTTGGTGTGTTTGAGATCTCCAGGAGCAGTCTTGTCCTGGCTTGGGTGATTTTGATAACTTCTAGACAAACCACTGGTACATAAACCTTTGGGTAGGTATAATGGTAGCCATCTTAAAACAACCTTTATATCTATATATCTATATCTTCATTTTGTTTATTTATTTTTATGTGGTGCTGAGGGTTGAACCCAGTGCCTCACATCTACAAAGCAATCTCTCTGTCACTGAGCTACAACCGCAGCCCACAACCTTTGTTTTTTGAATATTTTTTTAGTTGTCAATGGACCTTTATTATTTATTTATTTGTGGTGCTGAGAATCGAACTCAGTGCCTCACACATGCTGGGAAAGCACTCTACCACTGAGCCATAACCCCAGCCCATAAAGCAGCCTTTTTAATCAGAATGTTTTCTTTGTTACAAGTTTCAGTATTTCTGGCAATAATATAACTCACTGAGCTCCTGGCACATGCTTTATAGATTATCCTAGATCACATTAACTCCAATTCCTCCACACAGCACAGAGCCCTTAGATAACATGCTGCCTGTTTCAGGGCTCATAGGAGGTGGGACTTTACGTCAGCCAGAGTAACCTGTATTCTATACCACGGTGCATCTCATAAATGTCAGTCCCTGCAATTTAGTCACTGTCGCAAATCAAACAACAGAACAGCCCATTGGTACACTACTTTTACCTGTTTCTTATGGCCTTCAGTTAAGTTTTCATTCATAAAATGTTTAAACAAGACATGGGACTTCAATAAAAATTTGTCCACACTTGAGTGCTCAACTCATAGATAATCTTGATTTCATCAAAATTTTCTATAATCAGAATTTCATATAATTTTGATTATATTGTGTGAGCAGTTGTTTGGGCTTTTGCAGTCCTAATCTACTATGGTGAAAGGATTTTAAAAACAAATTATCTATTCTTGCCCCTTTGCTAGATTATTCTAAAACATTTTGAAAGATTTTGATGGAAGTGGTCTACCCTAATGCAATGTCTTTGGGGTTTTGGCTCTCTGGCACCTTTCCTTGTTCAGACCTCTTTAATGAACCTGGTGAAAGGTGCAGAAGGTTCCTCAACAGTTAAAACTGAACCTTCATCTATTTAGATGTTCTTGTGCTTGGCTCTTAGGTCTCATTTTTCTTCTTCATCTTCCTCCATATCTCTATGACCCCAGTCTTCTCCATCTCAGAGCAGGTGTTCATCAGCACAGAAGTTAGGTGTTGATTCTCTTCCTTATCTCATTCATCTGCCTTTACCCCTTTACAAGCCATCCCCTGTAGAAATAACTTTTAAAAAATGTGAATCATATTCAAAATCTACATGATACTCCATTACTTGGTGCTAGAACCTTCCAGGGGTATCCTTCCACCCCTTTGAAGTCTTCTAGGGTCCCACACCATCTTGCTTTCACTTGCCTCCGATATCATTCTCCCCTGTCTCCTGGTTGCTTCAGCCTTACTGTGAGTGGTCTGTTCTGAGTCATCTTTATTTTTAAATTCAATTGTAGTTTTAAAACATTAAAACTGTACATATAAATGGGATACCTTGTGATATTTTAGGACCAGTATATGTAGATAGATAGATAGATTGACTGATCGATTGATTAGGACAATCTATATAACATTTAAATCAGATTATGCATAATCTATCTTTAATCATCTATCATTCATGATGAAAACATTGAGAATCCTTTTCTGCTAGCTTTTTGAAATGTAGCATTATCTATGTACCCTACTGTGCAATAGCACATCCTAACTTCTGACTCCTGTCTGACTCTAATTTAATGCCCATTGATCAGCTCCCCCCCCCTTCTTTCTACTCTCCAGCCTCTTGTAACCACCATTCCACTCTAAACTTCCTCACATATGAGTGAGATCATATATGTGGTACTTATCTTTTGTACCTGGCTTACTTCACTTAATTCTCCCCAGTTATTTCCATGTCGTTGTGACAAGATTTTATTCTTTTTCTGCTGAATTATATTCCACGATGGATGTGTACCGCATTTTCTTTACTCTGTCATCACTTGATGGACACTTAGATCGTGTTTCCATATCTTAGTAATTGTGAGTACTGCTGCAATAATTGACTTCCTAGTTATTTGGGTCTCTTCTCAGATACCATCTTCTTGGTACAGTTTTTCCACACTACTTAATCTTATGGTCCCCATCACACTATCATATTGCCTCTATTTTTTTTTTCATTAATTTTTTTTCTCCTTCTTTGTCTTTCTGCTCCAGGAGTCCGAAGTTTACTTTTTGTGCAAAAAGTTGTGCCCATTTTAATGGATTTTTCTATCCCTCATAGTTGGCATAGTATTTGAACTAGAATGAGTACACAGTAATTATTTGTTGCCTTTTCAATGATGAACAAATAATAGTGGCCCAGGGTCACCATTTGTGTGTTGATTTTGTTCTGCAATTTCACCAAATTCACTTATTAGTTCTAACAGATTTTTTTTTTCCCTGTATGTGGTCTTTTAAGGCTTTTCTGTATTTAAGATCATGTCTGCAAGAAAGGACAGTTTGACCTCCTCCATTCAAAATTGGATGCCCTCTCTTTCGTTCTCTTGCCTAATTGCCTCTGGCTAGGACTTCCAGTACTATGTTGAATAAAAGAGGTGAAAGTGGGCATCCTTGTGCTGTGCCAGATCTTAGAGAAAAAGTTTTCAACTTTCCCCATTTTGTATGAGGTTACCTTGAGTTTGTCACATATGGTCTTTATTGTGGTAGGTTCAAGCTTTTGTTGGAAGTTTTTTTTTTTTCTGTGTGTGTGTGTGTGATGTTGAATTTTCTCAGATGATTTTCTGTCTTGATTGAGGTGAATCCTACATGATTTGGGTCCTTCATTCTGTTTGGGGTCTATCTCTCAGGAGAGTTTATTGATTTGTGTATGTTGAACCACCTTGCTTCCCTGTGATAAACTCTACTTGATTATGATGAATAATCATTTTTACCATGCTGTTGGATTTGGTCTGCTAATTTTTTATGAGAATTTTTGCATCTGTGTACATCAAGAACGTTAACGTATACATTTCTTTTTTGTTGTTGTATCCTTGTCTGGTTTTGGTATTGAGGTTTTGCTGGCCTTACAGAATGAATTAGGAAAAATCTCCCCCTCTTCAAATTTTTGAAATAGTTTGGGAAGTATTAAGTAGAAAATGTTAAGTGCAAGGTAAAGGTTGGGTTGCATTGTTTTGTGGCTGGTGTCTTGATTTTTTGTTCAGGCATCTTTTGTTGAAAGGAGTATCCTTTCATTGTTTTAAATTATAGCTCAAATTTTGTGAGTTAAAATTACTTTAAGATCCACATATCAGAGGGGTGCATGTGAAAATTATGCATGTATAGAAGTAAACCTGTTTACATTTGTCTTTATTGCTTCAGAAGACAGGCCTTCTCTGCTTAAATCATTTCACAAAGCACACCCTATAGTGAAGAAGGAGCATTTTTTTTTTAATTGGAATTTCTTTTCTAATGAATGTGCAAGTGTTTCCAGTTTTTAAATAAAGCCGTTTGGGTGAAAAATTTCAGACCGGATTAATTAGATAATGAACCTTCCTTTGTTTTCTAGATTATTATTCAATTTTTAAGATCCAACTTGCTGTTCCTCTTAATCTCAGTCATCCTTAGAACTTGTGAGGGAGCTTTCATTTTTTGAAATATAACTCAGGAACAGAGCTGCTTTATCAGTCAAATGTGGGTCCTTTGTCACTAGAGGGCAGTAAACACAAACAGATGTAGTGCATTTATTTGAGGTTTCTTCATGTTTTAGCAATAATCAAAGTTATATACAGTTTTTCTAATGTGCAAATAGATTGAAAATCCCGTGATTTAAAATATTGGTGATAGCTGGATGTGGTGTCACAAACTAGCAACTCAAAAGGCTGAGAGCAGAGAGTCCAAAGTTTAAGGCCAGCCTCAGCAATGTAGGTGAGACCCTCAACAACTTAGACTGTCTCAAAATTAATTCTTTTAAAAAGGACTAGGGATACAGCACCATGGTAAAGCATGTATGTATGCATTTATGTATGTATGTGTACATATGTCTATATTGTGTGTTTGTCGACCTCTAAAAATAGTTCTAAGACATTTGAAGGTAGACTGTTTTTAGAGACACTGACTGCTAAAGCTATTGTGTTTAATATCTCAAGTTAAACTTTGCCTCAGAATTTTTCCAGGGGCATTTAAGTAATTGTATTTGCATTTGTGAAACTGAACAGTACCAGATATATGAGACCCTACTTTATATGAATTTGGTTCTTAGTTAATAATAACTACCAGAACTTGATTCTAAATTGAAAGGTGTAAAATAAAACTAGGTAAATTATAGAAGTAGATAGAATAAAATATTTTCCAATAGTGTAAGTTCTACAAAAAATGCTATTGCCAGGACAATCGCTTTGGTTGGAGAAATCTAAGAGAATATATGTTTATCTTAATATTTCTTAAATATTTCAAGTACAATAATATAATATTATTGATTATATTAATAGACCTTTAGTGTATACTCTGGGATAAGCATAAAACAAAGTCCGAAATGCTGTTTTTTTATTAACATATATTAATTGTACATGTCAATGGAGTTTGGTATGATATTTCCATACATACATACATATATCCTGCACTGACCAAATCATCCATTTCTCACCACCCCCCAACCTCCCCTCACTAGTCCCTGGTGATCACTATTCTACTTTCAGGTCTTTTTTTAGTTTCCACACAGAAGGGAGAACATACAGTACTTGACTTTCTGTGTTTGTCTTGTGAAATACTGTTTTGGGCAGAAGCCAGACAGCCTGATTTTAAACTTTGGCATTAGTACTTTCTGGCTTTGTGACTTTGAGCAAGACACTTGACTTCTCTGAACCCCAATTACCTCATGTTTTGGTTTTTCTTTTTCCCTATTAAAAACTGTGGCTTTTCTGTCTCGACCAGTATTCTAAAGTCAATGATGCCAGCCATGTGTTAATGTGTCAAGGATTCAACTTCATCCATAGAATTTTAAGTATCCTGAAATACTTCAGAGAGCTTGCTGATTGCTCGGAGTATCTATTAAGGAATGAGAATATGAAGAAGAAGAGTGGGATGTAGTGATTCTCAAGAGAATTATTAGGAACAGGGAACTGAATGCTGATGGAAAGTTTTTTTTTTTTTCTGTTTCAACATCTATGTTTATAAGCCATCTGCATGTTCAAGAGTGGCAGATTACAACTAGGAATCTGAATTCTAGCTGTGGTGCTGCCCCTCAAACTGCGTTGTCAGGACTTTCTGGACCTCGGTTCCTTTTCTGAATGTGTTGCCCCCACTCTGCATGAGAGCACATCCTTGTCTGGTTCATAGTGCATTCCCAAACACAGGCATGTCTCACTCGGGTGGGGCTGCGTATCTGGGCACCGCTTCCTAACTAAATTAGCTGGTAGGATCCACCCTGTCTGGAGATGGGACCACAGAGATAGTAACCATGGTTCTTTCATTCAAGATGCTGTAGATTCAGCAGAAGAATTGAGGGTAAAAGAATTTGCTCCTGGATTCCTATAAATGATCATAGAGTTTGCATCAGCCATGGTGAGCAAAGGCAGAAAGAGGACTGGGTTTGCCTCAGCTGTCACCCATGGGACAAGTTATCAAGTGTTTAAGAACGTCCATCTTTTGACTTTAAAATGGGCAGAGTATCTATCTTACTGAGATGTTGCAAAGATAAGAAACAAGGTATATAAAACTCTCATTGCATAATAGGCGCCTAATAACTTGAGACAGTTTAAAATCCACAGAATTCAAGTCTGACAGTAAGAGTTGCACCATTCTGGATCCATCTAAATTTCTCTTCTGGATTGTCTAGAACCCTCCCCAAGTTCTTCCTACCATGGCAGTAGGAACAAGCTTCTAGTCTGTTTTGTGTAATGGGAAAAAAATAAAATGAGTTTTAATTTAGCTTGGAGCTTAGAAAAGACTTCTTACTTCCTTGAAATATGGAAATCTTCCTTGGTACTTTTTACTTAACACTTGCAGTAATCTTCTGGCAGCATATTAGGGATTTACAGTTGAATCAATTCAAATTCGACACCTCTCTGAGCATTAGTGCACGTTGTTGCTGATGGAAATCTGTGGAATGGAGACACCATTGTGTTCAGCAAGAGAATGGGCAGTGGACAGTCAGAAGCAGGGGAAACCATATGTGTTTTTGCATCATTTTTAAGACAGGTTCTGTTGTTTTGCCATATATAATTTGTTTTATATGTTTTTGGTGACATTGCTGAGGGTAACATCTCTCATTCTTTCCTATCTCCTATAGGTGGTTAAAAATGTTGCTAATTTTTGCTTTTGCATCAGTGAACAACCTTTTTGTGTTTGTGATCATTAACTACCTCAAGAAATATAGAAAAAGAGTAAGATATATATTTTCTCTCAATGATTCTACCTTCTGATTGTAGAGGCTAAACTCAGGGCAATAGAAACAACTAGAACAGAGATTCTTAACACTGGAATATTCAGAAAATTGGGGGAACACATTGTGGGGTGCTTCTCTGGTGAGCCAGAGGCTAGGAGACTGGACACCCTGAAGTCCATAGGAAAATCCTTTGCCATGAAGGATTGCTCTGTCCCACCCACAGGACTTCCAGCTGTTCATGTAGATGAAAGTCCCAGCAGCTGTTCATGTAGATGAAAAAAGCCCTTATAATAATCTGAGCCTAGAACCCAGCTCCTTTTTACATGCACACACGAAATATTTTTACATGGTTTTATCCACACTAGCTTTTCAGTAATGCAGCAACAGCATCATGTTACGGGAAGTTTGTACTTGGTTATATTTGAAGGCTTCCGAGAGTAATCCTAACCATTTCAGGAGAAAAACACCGTCTTTCAAATATAATTTCTGTGTGTTCATTTTCATGCTGCTGTAACTTTTATGGCCATCTTCCATATCAGAGAAATCACAGTGAACACTTACGTAGCTTTTACTGTTCCAAGTGCTTCGATTATATGCACTGATTTAATTCCTACAGCAACCCTATGAGGTGGACACTATTCTCATTTTCCAGATGACTAAATTGAAGCATGAAACATTTAAATAAGTCCCTCAAGGTCATAGCTAGACAGGAATAGTAAGATCTAACCTTCTAATGATTTTTTAATATGGTTGTATACAATATTTATGTTTTGTATTATTCAATATAAATTCTTTTACTTCTCCTTATGTTACTGATGTAAACCATTCTACTTATTTTTGAAAGATTATCTACGTAGAGAGTATTTAGTCTGTGTGCCTATATTTAGCAAAGTATATTTACCGGAATTGTCATTAAGAATTTCAATTCAGGATACAAGAAATATTTGTTGTAAAAAGAAAATGTTAACTTGCCAAAGAATAAAATCGACTGGTGGATAGATAACAAGGAGTCAGGACAGTGAGCCTGAGCTTGCTGAGAACCACTTTGAAGTATGACTTGGATTTAAATGATAGGGGGTGACACGCACTTTGCTCTGGGTGTGCCCCTAGCCTGGATCCCCCTCCCAGGACTCTGGGTGATTGCCTCGCTCCAGATCTCTGGATGACCATCATCTCAGAGAGGCTTCCCAGATCCTCTGTGTCCTAACACTTCATTGCCTCCCTCTCCTTTCTCTTCCTCCATTGCCCTTATCATCCTGTGGTGTGTTTTGTCTTGCTAACTTAGTTGTTGCATGTAAGCTCCAGGTAGGAAAATGTGTTTTGTTTATACTGTGTCCCCCAGCATGTGGGACAGTGGTTGGCATATAGTAGGAGCTTAGTAGAAAATATTTTTTGTATGAAGAAGTGAATAAAGGATAATTAAAATTTGGAGAAGGACAGGAATAGTTATGTTTGAGACATACTTGAATAACTTAAATCTGACTTTGAAGGGCTGGTTTGAGGCAGGCAGAGTGGAAGGAGGAGGGAGCTAGTAAAGATAGGGAAATGGGGGCTGCTGGTCCAAGAGACAGTTGGAATTCTAGCCTTCCAGGGACAGAACCGGAGATGTCAAAGAGCAGCTGAAAACAATTTTGCATTTAGGGATTAGGAGCAGCAATCTGGATCCCACAGAGGAATGTAGATGGAAGGAAGTAGGTGGTAGGTTACTAGCTTTGAAGTTACAGGCTGAGGCTGGATTTGAGGAAATGAGGTCTGGCAATGGAAATCAGTATGGCCCTGGAGGGGGAAAGGAAAGCGAGAAAATAGTGGAGATTCAATGACAGAATTTCAGATCTGAGACACAGAGTGACATGATGCAGATGAAAGGAAACAAGGTATATTAAGAAAAGACGTAATAATCCGAGAGTTAAAAAATGATGGTATGGGGCTGGGGTGGTAGCTCAGTTGGTAGAGCATTTGCCTTGCATGTGTGAGGCACTGGGTTCAAATAAAAACAGATAATATAAAGATACTGTGTCTGTGTACAACTAAGACAATATTTAAAAAATGTTGGTATGATAATGGAATTATTGTTATCAATATCATCTGATATCTATTTGTCTTATTATATATCATTATTTCAAGTGCTTTGCATATATTATTTTATTATTTTATTCTAATTAGTTATGTGTGAGGGTAGAATGCATTTTGATGCATCATACATAAATGGAATATAACTTCTCATTTGTCTAGTTGTACATGATGTAGAGTTACACATTTCATTTACTCCTCCTAACTGTTCTGGCTATTGATTGCTGTATAATAAATCACTTCAAACTTGAAATACAATTTATTTTTACTAGTTTCCATGATTTTGTGGGCATGGCTAGACATTCTCATTTGGGGTCCCTTGTGGTTGCAGTCAGATAGTTGGTGGGGCTGGAGTCATCTGAAAGCTAAACTGAGCTGCATGACCAGGATGGCTTCTTCATCTCTGGTCTGGTTGGTGACTGGGCAGATGTGTGTGCTTGTTTTTAGGCAGGCATAATCTCTCCATATCCCCCAGTCCATACTTTCCTACATATCAGCACAGGGATTCCAATAGCAAATTCAAAGAAAGCAAGGTGAAAGCTCAAGGCCTCTGTGACTTAGCCTCAGCAGTCATGCATCATCATGTGGGTACACAAGCCAGCTCATTAGGAGTCTTTTGCAGATTAGCTGCTGCACTAACCAATTTAGAAGTTAGGATTAGAGTCCAGGTGCTGGGTGAATTGGGGAAATTCATATTTTCTCTCAAAGTGTCTTGTTTATGTGGAAATGAGAGATTGGAGGGAATGAAATTGAAGGTACTTTCTATTTTACTCATTTAAGTATTTGGATTGATATGACGGAAGTGGGAATAGAAAGGAACAAAAGGAAAGTAATGGCATTTTATGAAAGATAGGACTTGGTCACGATGTTGGGTGAAGGAGAGAAGGTAATGTGGTAGAGGGGAACATGTCAGGGTTACTCGAGGATTCAGTTAGATGATTTATATTAAACACCTGACAGTGTGTGACTCACATGAGACACCTATTGGATGATAGGAGTCACGGATTTCATCTGAGACACTGGAAACAACCTGGGCCCCCTGACTGCAATGGGAGTTAGTTATGATAAGAACTACTTTAAATAGAAAAATGTTTCATAGTTTTGAAAAAGTTTGACGTGATTGGCAGGACATTTGAAAGGGAAGAGTATTATATTTTTGGAAATACAGTACTAATGTTCAACTTAGAAGTAGTCATTGAAGAGTGTAGGTCTGGGAGAGAGTCTGTGGAGATCCTGAGTTAGGGGATTAATAGAAGAAGGCAAAGAAGGGATGGTCAGAGCAGTGGAAAGAAAAGAAGTTCAGGGAAAGTGTTAAGAGTGATCAAACAAGGCTGAACACTTCAAAGAAGGTAAGGAGGATGAAAGACCATATTTAAAAAAAAAAGGTTTTGCCTTTTTTCTTATCTTTTGTAAAGGATTAAGAGAAATTTAGGGAATAAAAGACAAGGGGTGTAAATAGCAACTAAGAACTTTAGCATCAGGGAATCAATAGAATTTCAAAGATGAAGAAAATGCAGTGGTCACCCTCTTACCTACAGGGGTATGTTCTAGGACCCCCACTGGCTGCCTAAAACAGTGAAGAATACCAAAACCTATATATACTGTATTTTTTCTTATACAAACATAATGATAAAATTTATAAATCAGGCCTAATAAGAGATCAACAACCATAACTAAAGCTAAAATAGAATAATTTAACAATATACCAAAATCAAAGTTATTAAAACTTCTGTTTATTTCTAGAATTTTCCACTTAATGTTTTTTGACTAAAAAACTATAGAAAGTGAAACTGTAGGCAAGGAAGAACTGCGGTATTTATAATGAGGGCATACTATCTAAGACAGACAAACCTGAACAACAGAAGTACTTCAATGACAGGAAAAATGTGCAGTAATCATATCATTAAGTCACGAAAGAGTTGAGAATAAAACTTTGAGATGGAGATGAGGGAGAATGGGCAGGATTTTATGTTAAAATAGGGCAAAAGCAAGATTCCCCCCTTTTCTCCTACAAAAGACCTCTTTAATATAAAAATCACAGAGTAATACTACTCTAAACCATACATAAAAATGTTTTTTCCTGAAAGAATCACATTCTATATAGTAGTGATTACTCTTCAGCTTAGTTCTGTATTCCTAAAAAGCCACTTTAAGTTTACAGCCATAAAAATGTTCCCTTCTGATCAAAATATAGATCCTGAAATCTATATACAAAACATTGCATTCTTTATCCATACACAGCTTGTTAGCTTTTGGATTCATTTTCTCCCAAGTCAGATTTATAATAAATCATCTCTACATTAAGATTTTGGAAATTAAAGAGCTCAGGCACACATAGCCCCACCAAAAAAAAAAAAAAAAAAAAAAAAAGGGACCTAAGACCAGCCATACCATACAGGTCAGAGGCTGCATCATTGAATTTGTGAATTCTGGGCATAGGTCACATTTTCTAATCCCTTGGCTTTTATTATGAACAGGAGGAGAACCATGGTTATATCTAGGTCACCAAGGAAGCCACTTGTTTTGGATTTGAGAAATCCAAGAGAAAGGAAAGTAATTAAAATGCATGCTTATCGTTTTCAGAGCAGCATTTATGTGGATGTAAGTAAAGTCCAAGAATATTAAAGTTCATAGAAATGGTTCCAGAAGGGCTGTCAGTCTTTGTCTAAGAATGAGCTGCGGATTTTGAATAGTGTCATGGTCGTTATGCATCTCTGTAAGAGGGATGCCCCATTCATCTTTCTCACGGCAGCCTCCGAGCTGTAGGGAGACCATTATTAAATAGCGTTCACCGGGTCAGGTGGAAAAACCTCTTCCCCAGAGGCTCGCCCTCGCCAGCCAATCACAAAGCAGCCTGCGCCAGGTCCACACCCCCTGCCCTCACACTCTGGAGGATGGAGTACGATTGGTGCATAGTTGGGGTTCTGTGGGAGGGGTTTCTTGTCACTCTTCCCAGCTTCCCTGCAGTTCCTTATTTGGTAGCTTTTGACAGAACTAGTCTTTCTTGCAGCTAAGCATCTTGATATACATTATTCATTAAGCCCTGGAGCTGGGAGAGAGAAAGATGCAGACCCTGAGATCTTTAGCTATTCTTTTATCACATGGATTTTCTTTATTCAGAATAATTGTTGAATTTTGTTCCATTCTGGAGTTTTACAAATGGCATGTATTTAATGGGAAGATGACTGGATGGAACCTAATACGAGGCATTCTTTTGTATACTTAATTACCAAAATCTTTAGAATCCCACACTGGCTTACGGGGATTGTGAAAGTATAAAGGATTTGAAGATACACATATTTTTGAACATATTTATCATATATATAAACATTTTTGATAAGCAATCAAAAATGCCTGAAGCAAACTATTTGCTATCAGTGTCATGGGGCTACATAAAGGTAAGATTGATTTTTCCTTTGAAAACTCCTGGTTACTCCGATTACATAATTGATGGTGTTAACAAATTATGATGGTATTTAAGCCTTCTAAGCAATTCTATATTTTTCCCTTTTACACAAACTATGAAAGAAATATGTGTTTTCGGTGTTCAAGATAAGATTGGATAACTTTTTATCATGTGTAGTTTGTTAAAATAGCTTTTTGATGTGCAGTGATTCTTCTGTTTGTCATATGGTATAAGTTTGTGTTGTGCTTTAAAATATCAAGGTAATTAAATAAATTCATTTGCAAATAATTTTTTAGCCAAATTTCCTATTCTGATTTATGGATTCCAATTAACATGTAACACTTTAAAGGTTATACAGTTAATTTATGGCTCTTGCTAAATGCCTGTACGACTTTAATATGACAAAGATTTTTTTTTCCATTTTTGGATATACAACTCTAGATTACATTAAAAATTGACATTGAATATTTAACTGATATTTGTCTCAAAATAAAGATTGATTATCTTAGTGTAAAATTATAAAAAAAAGTTTGTATGATGATGATGCTTTTGTTAATCTCAAGAAGTGAATTAATACACTGAATTTAATAAGAATGTGTTCATATTTAGCAAGCTTTTTGCCTGTTCTGTGGTAATGATAGCATGGTGTTCTACCTCCATGATGGTAATGAAAGGTAGAAAAACTTAGTTCAGTTCTGGGTGAAGTATCACTTCAGAAAGTGAGGCTCATCCTTGATTATTGAGGCAATTGCACAAATTTTTAAAGATTCTATTTTCCATTACTTTAAGGACTTGAAGTTTGAAATATTTTATCTGTTTCTTTGCTTATTTTAAAGGACATTTCCCCCTTTACTTTTGAGATTTTCTTGAATTTTTAGAAAACATTTCAATGTTTAAATTTATGGATGATCCAGATTTTTTAAATGTTTTTAAATGTATAGATTTTCATTATGTGAATTCTGCTAAGCATTTCTTTTCTACTTTTTTAAATACAGAAAAGTATAGAAAGTAACCCAAAAAACCCATAATCCCTCTGACTCCTCAATTTATCTCTTAGCTTTTAGCCAGTTCATATTTGATACATTTTTTAAAGGCTTCATTTTTATATTTTGGGTATGAACAATACCTCCAAGAATCTAAATATACAGATGTGGTCTTATGCATTTTGAAGATTTTATTTTTATGCAGCCAATTTAAATTTAAGTAGCTTTTAATACTGATGTATTCCAAACTTGTCACAGAACAGCAAATTAAATGATTTTTTAGCAGAAAATTATAGCTAAATATAAGTGTTTTCTTTCTTTTTGAGCTGTACCACCTTCTTGAATGTATACTAGGAGGATATGTAATATATATATATATCCAGTAGCACAGTGGCATGATTCAGGATTTCAGAGGACTATATTTTAATTATATTTTTGTTTCTTTAATTTATTTATTCTAATTTTTATACATGGCAGCAGAATGAATTTCAATTCATAGCACACATATAGAGTACAATTTTTCATTTCTCTGGTTGTACACAAAGTGGAGTCACACCATTCATATCTTCATACATGTATTTAGGGTAAGGATGGTGGAATGAGATGGACATAATTTGTTTTATTTTGTTTTCTTAATCTTTTTTTAAAGTTTTTTTTTGTAGTTGTGTATGGACATATTGCTTTTTTGTTTATTTTTATTTGGTGCTGAGGATTGAACCCAGTGCCTCACACATGCTAGGCAAGCGCTCTGCCACTAGTCTACAGCCCCAGCCCTAACAATCTTAAATATAGAACTTATATACAATCTTGAATGTAAACCAGAGAACTGTAGTTCTGAAATGTAAAGCACACCATTCAGATATGCATTTTCACTTTCCTTTAAGCCTTTTAAATGCTACTCACAGATATTCTGATGCTTAATGAAAACAAAGGATTTAGAAATCTTCCTCATGTTTTTCTTCATTGCAACAATGATTCTGTTTTATTTTCTAATTACTTAAACCAAAACTAACAAGAAATTCCCAAGCAGAAAATATTTAGAGGCTACTTTAAAAATAACTAAATGCTCAATTAAATTGCAACCAATTTTTAATTGAAAATCAATTCAGTGTTTTGTGTCTTTTAAATCTATTAATCAAGAAATATAATGATATTTCAAGAAGAATACATTTTATTAACTTTTAAAATCATCATTTTTTCCCCAGTCATGGTAATTTTTATGTAGTTATTTTAGTAAATGTTACAGAGTTATCTCAAAATAAGAGAAATTCTACTTAGATTTTAAAATTTTTGTTGAATACTTTAGTATATGGTTCTTTAGTACATCAGGCTATACACTCCAAAACCAATTTGTAAGATCAGCTAATAGTTGAGAAAGCAATTGTGGTGATTTTTGTGGTTATTAGTTTAGTTTCCCTGGATTTAAAGTTTTGTGTAATAGCCAAATAGTAAAATGATTTTTATTCCTTTTAGAAAATATCCTTATGTTTTAACTTAATGGATGCTTTGACAGTACTCCGTAGGAAATCCCTCATAATTCTTTCCTTTGGGAAGAGAGAGGTTGCTTCAAATACTGTCAGTTATAATTATGATAAAATTAAATATTGACTTTCTTGGAGCTCCTTGCAAACCTTGGTAGAGAGATAGATGTGTGATAATGGATTTCTCCAACCCAGGATTTTTCTGTTTTGAACAAAAACAAAAGAATAGTCTGGGCATAATGTGTATGATGTGAAATATTCAATGGAATATGCAGTCTTGTTTATTCAGTCTACACAATAGATTCTCTGGCATTTTTTGCTTTAGTTATCTGTACTAACTGGCTATTTTGATGAATTATATATTTTAATCACCAGAAAAATTATGCATCAGTAATTTGTGTCCCAGATTTGCAGGTAACAAATATTTTTCTATTTGTACATATGACAATATATTCCTTCTAAGTTAGAGCTTGTGTACAAGTTAGAAGATGGGTCTGTGAATACCTGGATCCTCATCTAATTTTTCCACTTGCCCCAGAAGATTTAGTGTTTAGTTACATTGACAGGGTGCAGGTGGACCCCTTCCCTGTATGGACTGCTGAGGGGCTGGCAGAGGCTGAAAGGACTGCCTATTTCACACCTTTTACATAAAATGACTTTGTGATTATAGCAACTTACAGCTTATGACAGGGACAATGTCTACTCAAAGAGATACTTACTTAAATGCATGCTTCAAATGTTAATAGCAGACTGTCTTTTAAGTGTGTGTGTGTGTGTGTGTGTGTGTGTGTGTGTGTGTATTTCTATTTAATGGATGTTTTCAAAGGTGGATTTCATCTGTAAAGCAAGATGTGTTGTCCACTCTCCAACCTGTGTGAGATTATATATGTTATAGTATGTTTTTGAACATAGTTTCCTGTATGTCTTAAATTCTTTTATGGGATTGGATGAAGAGGGGGCTAGCTAGTCATAACTATAATCAAGTCCTTCAAGTGCATGTTCTTCAATTATAAAAATTAATATCAATTAAAAACACACAAAAATAGGAACTGAGTATCAAAAAGAGGGCTAGGAAAAAGAACTCAAATAAGTTAAGCAACTATTATGTGCCAGACTAAATAAAAGACACTTTCCATTAGCTTAATTAATCAGTAACCCATAATTTACTCAAGGATACATAATTTAATAAGATGGACAGAAAAAAATTTGAATAGTATTGCAAACATCTTAGGAATATTCTTAGAAGGCCTTTCTAGTAGATGATACTATAAAATGCTAAGTGAAAACAAGAAGCAACCATGTTTTATATGTTATATGATGCCAATTTTTAATTGAAAAATCTCACAGAGGTTAAAAAAGGGCATAGAAGAAAATATAACTGATTGTGATTATTTCTAAGTAATGGGTTTACATGGTTTCTTGCTTTCTTCTGTATAGCATTCTGGGTTTTCTATCACATGTGCATTTTATAATTAACAAGAGGTTACAAAAAGAAAGTAGAGTAAGAAGGTAACCATTGTGTTCCTGGGTTTGAGAATAAGGTTCCTAGACCTGTGAATTGACAACTATAACTTGTATTTATCTTGACCAGTTCATTTTTGACAGCCAGGGAGTGCTAGTATGCATTACTGTGTCCAGCAGTTTATTGATTTGTTGTTGTGATGACCTTCTGCAGTGCTTAGTAGGGAGAGTTCAATTCTTATGCCTAATTTAGATGATCAATAAGATTGACTTTTGGAGAGATTTAACTACATTGAGTTAGATCATATTTGTAACAATTATGTAGAGAAGCAGTACTTTTTGAACATTCTAAATAAGCTAATTTAACACTGAGAAATAATTGCATTTCAAACATTTCTAAAAGATAAATTCACTGCTCTTCTCCAGACTTAAATGAGAATTTCTAGTGAAGCTCAACCACTTAAAGGCTGCTAAAGATAAGGAATGATGTATCTGGCTTTGGTCAAGTATCTAATAGCAGTTACCTTATATATTGGAAAACATATTGTTTCTCTATATTAAGAGAAATATTAAAAGCATATTTAAAAGCCTATTTGGGCTGTTTTCAAAGTCAAAGGAAGATATGTTAAGAAGCAACTACTATGGGGATAGTAGGGGATAGGAAAGGTAGCAGAATACAACAGTCACTAATATGCCGTCATGTAAAAATGTGAGTATGTAACAGATGTGATTCTGCAATCTGTATTTGACCCAATTGAGTCAAATGTATGAAAGATGATATATCATGAGCTCTGTAATGTTTTGAACAATCAATAAAAAAAAATAAACAGAATACTCCATTAAGAAAAAAAAAAGAAGCAACTACTATGTCAGTACTGTCAATTCTTTATTAAGAGATGACCTAAGGGGAATGCAAATGCCAAGAGTAGTGTCTAAAGATGCTTAAGGGTATAATACTCCAACAGTTGAGTTGCTGTATGTATGGGTATTAAGATTAAATGAGTTTGTGATCATATTAGAAATGACACAGTATTGTATACAGGAAACTAAGTAAGAAGAATATATTCACACAGAAAGAAAGAAATATAAAATAATAGCAACAAGGAAAAATAATATAGAATGTGTCTATAATAAAACTTGAGGCACAGATTGGAGGGAAGGAGAAGGGAGAAAATATATTAGAAGAAATATCTGAGGTGTTAACTGCTAGCTGAATATCTTCACTGTTGACACAAGACATTAAGGCAAAGATACACAAAATATCCTAAAACTCCAGAGAGGATGTATTCAAGGAAGAATAAATACATCTACCATCCTAATAGAATACCTTTTTAGAAATGGTGGCAAAAGAAAATCTTAACATTCAGATACAGGTGAGATTGGACATATTCAAGGTTGTATGGCCATAGACTGAATGTCCAGATTCAACAGCAAGCAATACCCTTACAGGAAAAGCAATCAAAATAGTTACAGTGGAAGTTAAAGGCAGAATAACAACTCAAAAAGGCTGAAGTTAAATAGATGTCAACTTAGAATTTTTTACCTAGCAATATTAGCCTTCAAATTTTCTAATATGAATAAAGATACTTTCAAGGAAGAGGAGAAAACATAAGAGAATTCACCATCAATTCACCTGCTTTAAAGAAATATAAAAATAGTTCTTTAAGTACCAAATATTTGACAGAAGAAAAAAAAACTGAGGCAGGAAGAAATGATGAGCTAAAATTAAATGGCAAATATGTGGCCAAATATAATTGAAAAACAGTGGGCATAACAGTTGTGGTATTTATAAATTGCAATAAAAACATAAAAAACAGGAATGGTATAAATTTTTAAGTTTCTATCATTTGGAAATAATAAATCCATTATATATATTAGATTGTGATAAACCAAGGATGCATTTTGAAATCTCTAAGTTGTACATTAGCCACTAGCCACGTATGACTGTTGAGCATACATGATTAGACAAAATTTAAATGTGTTTAAGTGTAAAAGAATAAAATCATTTTATTAAAGATGTTTTTTTAAAAGCAGCAGATGTGCAGGGAAGTATCAAATCTTTGAAAATGTTGGCAATGCCGAGTGGTGCCTTTGGATAAAACAAACACTGTAGCTTTAGTAAAATAAGTTGCAAAGTAATAAAATACAATAATGAAAGTTGATGGGGTTTTTGTTTGTTTGTTTAATGACTTGGAAATTGGGTTGGCAAATTCTGTGAATGCTGAGAACCAATAAGCCTTGTACTTTTTACTTGAAAAAAAATTTTAAAGAATATATTATGTAGTGTTTATTTAAGTTTTATTTTTCCACAGTTCCCCAAAAGTACTCAAATCTATTAAAGTTTTCTTTGGGGTAAAATATCAGATTTTAACCTTTGACCAATATTATTTATATATTCATTTCTGGTAATGATAAACCAAATGATAAAAATATACCATGCTTAATCATGTGAAAACACTTTTGTGTGCTTATAAATTATATTTTTATCTAAATACCAATAATACATTTAAAGTGTATAATTGTTTTTACTATTAATTGTCATTGATTGTCAAAATCTGTGCTATTCAATGTCATAGCCACCAGCCACACACTATTTAAATTGAGAATAGTTATACGAAATTCAAAATTCTGTGTCTTGTTCACATTGACCACATTTCAAGTGTGTGGCAGCCACCCGTGCCTGGCAGCCACTGTCACAAGTGACACAGATTATGGTTCTTTCCTATGACTGCAGAAGGTTTTGTTGAAGAGTTCTCCTCTAAATTGTCAAGGCAATTTAAAATTTTAGGGATGTATCTTTCTGTGTCCCAGGATATGCTTAAGTTATTTCACTTAAAATTTCCTCTTCTGTTATTTCATTTTACCTTTTGGTTTTTCAGTTTAAAAGGATGCTTAATCGGGAGCTCACCCATCTCTCTGAAATGAGCCGGTCTGGAAACCAAGTGTCGGAGTACATATCAAACACATTCTTAGGTGAGAATAACTCCATGCATCTTAAAATTTTTCTTTTGAATTGTTTGCTTGCTGGTTTTTGGAGAGGGATTGAAGCACTAACTCATTTTGGAAATCAAATAATTGTCAAAAATTCCATTTGTATTTATTATCTTAATAATTTGATACTGTAAACTTCCAAGCCTTAGAATATAAGGTAACAAAGTAAATTTTTTTTTATTTACTCAGTGGTGCCAGGGATTAAATTCAGGTCTTCACACATACAAATATTTTACCACTGAGCTACATCCCTAGACAGTTTTTTTTTTCATAATACAGAACAGTACAATGTATTTTATAAGATATTTATGCATGCATTTGACAAATTTTTCTTAAATGCTTCCCTGGCTGGGCACTAGGTACTTAATGATAAATTAGAAATAGTCCCGCCTTTGATGATTTGATTGTCTAATGCAATCTAATGGCAATCTGGTGAGCAAGTACAGTGCAACTGCTAAAGAACAGTGTGCTAATAATAGCTGAAAGTATGATATTCTGGGGCAGCCCCGCTACCTCATCAGCAGAAAGAAAGTGCAATAAGTGAAAAATCAGTAATTTGAACAAATCCTTGATTTAAATTTACTTTCAAAACAAAACTGTTCTAATGACTGATTGGCACATTACTGAACAGACATGAATGTTTACAGTGTGCAAGAATGGGTAGGTTTGCTGACTGCTTGAAATAGTGGAAGAATGAATGTACCAAGAAATCTTGATTTTACTGTAGAAAACGATAAAGAGCATTGGTGTAAAATCACTTAATAACTTATAATTGGAATTCTCTGTGGTTCCCATAAAACTTGGTTACATCATAACTTATCTAATGTGGTATAGAAAAAGAAAGGACCTGAGGAATTCAAGTCATTGAATATGCTTGTTTCCATTTTCAATTTTTTTTTAATTTACCTCATCAAATGTCAAAAGGGACTACTTCCCTTTGAATTTTTTTCCTTAGAAAGCTTATTTCTATAATAACAGGAAATAAAGGGGAAACCTATATTTTCTTTCAAAAAATGCTGCTTCAATTCCCATAGTCTGATCGGTTTTAATTAGCTGTTAGATTTGTACACTGCTATTTTTATTATATTTGTGTTTGAAGTTTTTATTATTTTAAAGTATGTGTTGAAAATGGAAATCCTTAGTTGGCAAGAGCAGTTTCAAGCCTCTAGGTTATTGTCATACAGTAATGGAGTTGGTGAACAGAGCAAATAATCAAGAATTGTACTTCCTGTGAATCTGCTGTCATGATTAAGTCTTGCATGATTTTTTTCATTGGGTGATCTATCAGGAAGTAACCACTGGACACATTTGATATTAATTAGTTTATTATGGAATTTATTTGCTTAATTTTGTGTGTGAGGATATCAACTTTTCATCAAATTATTAATATTCAACTCTATTAGAAAAGTATAACTTGTAAATATTTCCCAGTGATTAATTATATCCTGCTTAATTATGCATGTCGTGTTTTTTAAATTAGAATTCATAATAATTGTAGAACAATTTCTAAATTTTTTAAGATAAGCAACATGAAGTGGAAATTCCTTCTCCAACTCAGAAGGAAAAGGAGAAAAAGAAAAGGCCAATGTCTCAGATCAGTGGAGTCAAGAAATTGATGCATAGTTCTAGTCTGACTAATTCAAGTATCCCAAGGTTTGGAGTTAAAACAGAACAAGAAGATGTTCTGGCTAAGGTAAGATAATTTCAGAGAGCGTAATCATAAGTATGCAGTGATGTTTTGCATGAATTTTGATTTCTTCTCTTTTAAATATATGGAAAAGTTCATTAATTTATGAGTTTGTTTTGAAAATGGAAAAGCATTTTATAAAGCTCTTTCAGTTATTTGAATTTATTAATATGTGGATTTAAACAGGTGGTTTAGTACACATTTCTTACTTTTTTTGCATCTTCATTTGATTTTTGGTCTGAAGAAGTTAGAAGTCTGTCATCTCTTCTGGGTTGTACAAGAATAGTTAAGTTTCTGTGAGTAAATATTATCCATTGAAGAAATGCTTTGGAATTGATATTCAAATATCCAAAATCTGTGAAAGTGATGTGTTGTCAGAATTACAATCTAAGCAATGCTTCTCCGTTTTCAGTACATTTAAGTAAATTTCCCTAAAGTTTGCTTTTATTTTTATGGTATATTGCTTATATTTAAAATGAGTCATTGTTTAAAAATATCTAACAATATTTTAGATTTTTAAATATTTGTGTTTCATTGCCTCATGTTCTTCCACTTTCTAATTATTTGGTGTCATTTTTCAATGCCAGGAACTAGAAGATGTGAACAAATGGGGTCTTCATGTTTTCAGAATAGCTGAGTTGTCTGGTAACCGGCCTCTGACTGTTATCATGCACACCATATTTCAGGTATAGCAGTTCTATCACATCTCTGTTGTGCAGGGACTGACTGTTGAGTCTATGAAAAGTGTATGCATTTTGTCTTCCTTATCACTCACCCTTTTTGTTAAAAGTATTTATATTTTAGTTGTAGTTGGACACAATACCTTTATTTTGTTTATTCATTTTTATGTGGTCCTGAGGATCAACCCAGGGACTGATTCCCACGTGCTAGGCAAATGCTGTGCCGCTGAGCCACAACCCCAGCCCCCCCTCACCCTTTTTTGTTGTTGTTCATTTTGATAGTATCTTTTCCCTTATCTGTTCCTTTTCCAAGGGACAAATAAAGGTAGAGAAATGTGGAGTGTGGGTAAAACACAAATAAATTTTATTTTTGTTTTTTTTTTCCATCTAAGAAAAAGATGTGATATGGGAGAATGAAGCAATTCATTAAAACACCAGTTTTAAGATTCATCTTCATGACCCTGACTTGCATAGGGAATGGAGTGCTAACTTTAAAAAATGAGTAACTTCCCTGCAGACTAACCTCAGAACATAATTTCTTTAATCTGCTACTACCTTTTCCATATCCACTACATTTTCTTGTGGAGCCCTTGCCTCAGCTCAGAGTGAGATTTAAATGAGAATTTGATTTTTTTTTTTATTGGTCGTTCATAACATTACATAGTTCTTAATACATCATATTACACGGTTTGATTCAAGTGGATTATGAACTCCCGCTTTTACCCCGTATACAAATTGCTGTATCACATCAGTTACCCTTCCATTGATTGACATATTGCCTTTCTAGTGTCTGATGTATTCTGCTGTCTGTCCTATTGTCTACTATCCCCCCTTCCCTCCCCTCCCCTCCCCTCCCCTCCCCTTTTCTCTCTCTACCCCTTCTACTGTAAATCATTTCTTCCATTTGTATTCTCTTGACTTACCCCTCCTTTCCTCTTATATGACATTTTGTATAACCCTGAGGATCGCCTTCCATTTCCATGCAATTTCCCTTCTCACTCCCTTTCCCTCCCACCTCTCATCCCTGTTTACTGTAAATATTCTTCTCAAGCTCTTCGTCCCTACCCTGTCCTTGTTTACACCCCTTATATCAAAGGAGTCTTTTGGTATTTGTTTTTTAAAGATTGACTAGCTTCACTTAGCATAATCTGCTCTAATGCCATCCATTTCCCTCCAAATTCTATGATTTTGTCATTTTTTAATGCAGAGTAATACTCCATAGTGTATAAATGCCACATTTTTTTTATCCATTCATCTATTGAAGGGCATCTAGGCTGGTTCCACAGTCTTGCTATCGTGAATTGAGCTGCTATGAACATCGATGTAGCAGTGTCCCTGTAGCATGCTCTTGTTAGGGCTTTAGGGAATAGACCGAGAAGGGGAATAGCTGGGTCAAATGGTGGTTCCATTCCCAGCTTTCCGAGAAATCTCCATACTGCTTTCCAAATTGGCTGCACCAATTTGCAGTCCCACCAGCAATGAACAAGAGTGCCCTTTTCCCCACATCCTCTCCAGCACTTATTGTTGTCTGACTTCCTAATGGCTGCCAGTCTTACTGGAGTGAGATGGTATCTTAGGGTAGTTTTGATTTGCATTTCTCTGACTGCTAGCGATGGTGAGCATTTTTTCATGTACTTGTTGATTGATTGTATGTCCTCCTCTGAGAAGTGTCTGTTCAGGTCCTTGGCCCATTTATTGATTGGGTTATAAAAAAAAAAAAATGGAATTTGAGTCTGTTACTGATACACTGGGACTGGAATGGGAAACTCCAGTTCTAGAATGAGGTTGGAGCTGGTGGGGCTGAGGCAATGGTGCTCCAGCGCTGGTGCCTCCATGGTCATGGGATACTGAAGCTTTTATAGTAGGCAGTACATTCCTGAGACCTTAGGTTTGGATAAAGCAGTATTGTCCTCCAGAAGGACAGCTCAACTCTGATATTGTCCCATAAGTTCCTAGATCTTCCCAAATATTTCCATGTCTCTCACTGCACATGGGAAAGTGCTATTTCTGTTTCTGAGTCATCTGTAGGAAGCCCTGGTGGTTTTGTGTGTGTGTGTGAGTGTGTGCAAGGGTGGGGGGCTTGTTTGTTTGTTTTAACATTCTGTGTGAAACATTTTTTAAAAAAAATATAAAGACAAAAATGTTACAAGGATATCTTCTCCTACAGGAACGGGATTTGTTAAAAACATTTAAAATTCCAGTAGACACTCTAATTACATACCTTATGACCCTTGAAGACCATTACCATGCTGATGTGGCCTATCATAACAACATCCATGCTGCAGATGTTGTCCAGTCCACTCATGTGCTACTGTCTACACCTGCTTTGGAGGTAAATCTGTTTTTAAAAACCTTAAGAACACTAACTTGCCATTCATGAGTGTCTTAAACTTTCAAACTGAGGAATTTGTGATGCATATAGTAATTGGCTTTATTGGAAATATGTTGACTTACAGGGGAGAAATGTTGTGGTTAATAAAGCAGTTGCAGCTTTGATGAATTTGTCTGTAAAAGTGGGTCAGAGATTTAGATCCCTAAATCTCTGTTTATATTTCTTCTTTTGAAATGATCCAGTGGATATGTCATAATGCACATCTGGACTTTTGTTTGTTTTCTGGAAATTCATTTTGATGACTTTTTAAGTTAGAGTTCAAAGAATGATTAATTTATAAAATGTAAACAGTGAATGCACTGATATTTTCCATAGAATTTATTAGGAAAAATACTTTAATTTTTTTAAAATCGTAAGATGTTATTCTGCTAAGTGTTTACTAAAGCAATTTGATTTCCTTAATCATTTTTGGGAAAGATTCTCTTTTTGGATATAGTTTGCATTGTTCTCAGTATGAAATTGTGTTAATACCTCATCATTCAGTTGAGTGGTTTTCAACTGTAGATGATTTCTTGCCCCTTCCCCCCCCCCCTCAGCTTCTAGTGACACTTGGAATGCCTGGAGAAATTTTTGGTTGTATCACATTTTTGTTTATATATGCTACTGGCATGTCATGGTCAAGCCAAGAATTCTTCTAAGTATCTATAATGTACCAGTACAGGACATCATCACACATAGTGTGACCTGACACAAAATGTGAACAGTGCTGAGGTTGAGAAATCCTGATTTGGATCCAAGAAAAGAATTTCCCATGTCTTATTAAGACACTCTTTTTTTTTCTATTTTTTAAAAAAAGTATAATGATCCTCAGATATAATGAAGTTGAAATATTTTCTTCCAGAATTATGCTTAAAAAGTTTATAGGTACCTCATTAGCTAAAAGTCTGTTCAAAATACATGGTGATTTGAAGGTTTGTTTTCCATCTAAATTCTAGGAAGTCATTTGTCATTTTATTAATACTTTTTATTCATATCCTTATAGAATAGTAATATTGATATTATCTGATTTTCCAGGCTGTGTTTACAGATTTGGAGATTCTTGCAGCAATTTTTGCTAGTGCAATACATGATGTAGATCATCCTGGTGTGTCAAATCAATTTCTGATCAATACAAGTAAGTAAAGTTCACTGATTTTTTCTGAGGATCTGTGTAAATTTTTTTTCAGGTCTATAAAGTTCTTTTGAGATGTGTAAATATGTGTTTTAATGATAGTGTATGTTAATGTAATTTATCTCTGAAAATTATCATTACATCCCAAGAGGCATTATGATGTTTGAAAATATGTGTTCAGGACTTCTCTGAAAATAATATGTGGCTATTTCACTAGATAGGGATCATAAGGAGAATCAAAAGTAAAAATGGGAAGAGACATTTAGGTAGCTATGCTGCCTTTAAAGGTTAAAAAAAATAAAAGCAAAGGTAGGTGAAAGTGAGTGCTAGTAGACCTTTACTTTATGTAGATCATCATTTCATCCCTTCAGAAGCTGTAGCTCACCTTTCCCCACCCTCAGCAGGCCCAACCCTCTTCTTTCCTTTTTAAATCTCGTAATGAGGGTGACAGGAACATCTCTCTTAATTTGATATTTTAATCATTCAGTCTTTTTCTCCTCAGTGGTAACCTCTCAAATCTGTATAACAAGTCATTGCTGAATTTGGAAATGTAAGGATGGTAGGACTATTCAATGTGGACATCTCTGAGAGCTGCACAGCAAGCCTCTGTAGGAAATGTTGAGGTGATGTTCCACCTCTTCCTTTGGAAAGAGCTTAGGTTTACAGAAGTTATTTGGTCCTTGAAGTCAGTAGGTAAATTACTTAAACATTTACTGCGATTTAATTCCTTGCCACTAAAATAAATTAATATTATAAATTTAATTTTATATATGAAAAAAATGCCAAGTTGTTGAAATTTTTTTCATGTTAATAATCTGCCTTCTTAAAAGGGAAATCAAGATTTTTATTTTAAGATAAGAGAAATGAGGATATAGGACTGTCTAGGATCAATGACTATCCCTAGTAAGAAAACACACTAAGTAGATTTAAGTTGTGAGGTGAAGATAACCAAGAGGGATATCTGCCCAAGCCGTAGTTAATTGGCCAGTTGAATATGGATACCCCCTTGTTTCTTTTCCAATCTTAGAATAAAAAGGAAATAGACAAAAAAAAATTTTTGGAAAAAAAATCTGCTTTTTTTCCCCTTCTGCTTGAATTTGTGGATAATAGTTTTCCTATATGTGATAACCATCTAGCCATGTACAATTCTGGATGCTTACTGTTTATTTCTTATACTTGGCTGTACTCAGATCTAAAGAGAAAAATTAAATGCAATCTTGCTTTGAGACACTTAACTCACACTTTAGGATTATTTAAATCTATTTATCTTTCTTTTAACAGCCTCTGTCCTACCTTACAGTAAAGTACACTTTAGTGATCCACATATTTAAAGGATTAGAACAAGTGTCCAGAGATGTGTGGTTAGAAGCTTGGTTTAGGAACTTATTTATACAGGTTAGGTCATTTAAGCTAGCATAGCCCATCTACCGATAAATTTAATACCCATTGAAGTTTAAGAGGCACTGAAACACATGATGGAGAAATTTGGAGGATGATTATAAATACTGAGAGAGTAGCCAGAGATGTCCACCTAAGCTCATTTTTCTGGTCACCTACTTGGGGTGGAAAGATGACAATCCTGAACCTGAAAGTTCCTTGCTACCTGTGATGCTGTGATGATCTTCTTTCTATCGGACTACAGGAACACAGGAAAGCTCACAATCCACAGAGCAGCTTAGGTTGGATTGCTAATATTTTTGATGTTAGAGTGTGATGGGACTGTGTTATTCCTGAGCAAACGAATCAGCATTGTCATTTGGTGTATGAAAGTATCCCATGGTTGATAATAGTAACAGGGCATGATCAGAATTACTGCCCTAGTAAGCTTTTGACAAGGGATCATGTGAGGTAGGTTCTTTTTTTTTTTTTTCCTTTGAAGAACACAGAAAGGGCTTAGTAGCTGGTAAAATAAAAAAGTTTTATCTTCATAACATACAATAAAGAAATCTCTCATAACTAGTAATAAATAGCTTTGTGAAATTAACAGTATTATACATTTATTTACTTTTAGTACCAGTGATTAAAATTAGGATTGCTTAACCTCTGAGCCACATCTCCAGCCTCTTTTTTTTATTTATTTTTTATTTTGAGATAGGGTCTTGCTAAGTTGTGGAGGCTGGCCTCAAATTTGCAGTCTTCCAGGCATGTGCCACTTCTCCTGACAATGCCTTTGTTTTTGATCTGCTATCAATGTCTTTTTTTTTCCTTAACAGACTTAAGTTGGTATTTTCTCCTACATTTATGGATGAGTTGAGCATCAGTGAGTCACACTAGCACTAGCTCTGCTCTTGGCTCAGAGCTGGAACTCCAGTGTGCCCAAAACCAAAGATTGAATCCATTCTCTATAATAAGGAACTCTAAAAAGTCCTGATTATAAGATGTATAAACCCAGAGTTGGAAAGTTATCTGCTATACTATAAAGGAGACTGTTGAGTGCAGCGAGGTAAAGGAATACCTTGGGTTATGTGGCTAATCTCAGAGGAGCACTAGGGCTCACTGGGCTGGTTCACAGTGCAGTTATGGTCCTGCTTTTCAGTTGTGATCCTGGTTCTCATGAATCATTTGATGTGTGTTACTTTGGGGTGCCAAATGATTTGACACCAGTTGTGCTTGTACTCACTCTAAGCAGCTTGGAGGTTCTAAAAGCAGAGAGATCTTTTCTGCCTGGCAGAATTGGTTGAGCTTTAATGAAAACTTGGGGATGCAGAGGAAAGTGACATAGAGAAATTGAAGTTCCGCATGGGAAGCTCCTTAAGTCTTTTATTTTTAAGGATAATATAGGTAATTAAACCTGTAAAATGTGTACTATATCATCAAGTCTTGAATAGAACATTCTAGAATGTCATTAAAAATCTATTTAACTTCACAGCTTTATTTTCTGGAAAAAAAAATAAAGCACTATAAAAAGTACAGAATATACATAGCATTGCATTTTCCTTGGAAGAGTATCCTTTTTTGATTATATCAAAGATGGCCAAGTTGTGGGGAGAAAGACTTATTTACATTAGGTACATAATCAAAGCATATATATTTTGGCTTCTAAGAGCAGAGAAGCATCATATCATATTAAGGTGAAGTTATATCTAAGAACCAGTGCATATACTTTTTAATTTCTCTGATTTAATTTAAAAATACAGTTCCCATAGTCATATTAGTGAATTATATAGAGAGTTTTGTTTTTCTACATAAACCTAACTAACATTTAAAAGAAGGTAAATTCATTTTTAACAAATGTGGTACAGTTGTAACTATTGAGATTATTTTATCCAATAACAATGTATTTAAATTTGGTTCTGGGCACTAGGAATTCAGGGTGGCCAAAATTGAGCGTTGGCTATTAGGAACCTGCATTCTGCTGGGAAAGACAGTTACGTGAACATGTGGCATGTGATGGTGTTCAGGGCAGTGGAAACAGTGCAGGCTTGTGGCACAGAAAGAGGAGTTGAGGGAGTGAGCAAGCAGCTTTAACCCTTGGACTTTAGCACCAATATTAAGTTAAAACCACCACTTCCTCTCCCCATTTCAAGGACAAATGTTATGTTCAGAAGTCATTTTGAAGACTTTTGCTCTTGTCTTTCGTAACTTAGAGTCACAGTGTAGCCTGCTGTCATTTTCAAGCTCTGGGTTCAACATAGTGAAGCTGTAGTAACAGTGAGAGGTAGTTCTTACTCGTGGTATCCATACCCAGTCTTCACCCCAGTCCTAAGCATGCCAGCCCAATCTCCTGTTGTAGGCTTGGATCCAGCACTTGGATGTTCTTACCATCACATTAAGGCCCAATCTTCTCTTGCTCCTGTGTCTTTTAAACAGGCTCTTACTGTTGAAAAAATTGTTTCCAGTTTCCCTTCTTAGACTGAGCTGATAAAATGAGGTTTCTGCAGTTTGCGGAGGAAACTCCTGGGGGATTACTAGAAGCCCCCACATTTCTGTTATATAAATGTTATTGGCATATAATCCTCCCAGGAGTTTTGTAGGGGTTGTTCTTACTTTACAAATGAGAACAAAGGAAGAGAGGTGGGGTGCTGATTTCACAGCCAGGTCTGTTGGATTTCTAAGCTCAGGATCATTTAACCTCAAACCCTGATACAATGAATATGCACTTAATTTACTCTTAAAAGTGTTTTTCATCAAGAAGATATAAGCAGAGGTATATATGGAATGGATCTGCAGTTGTACTAAAGCACAAGAATGCCCTTCAGGGGCCTATGGTCTAAGGATGTGAGAGTAAATTTTATTTACAACTTAACCAGGCTTAGGCGTGCCCAGGAGCTGGCCATGATTTGGGGTGACTCTGTGAGAATGTTTTCAGAAGACATAAGCATTTGAATCAGCAAATTAAGTAAAGATTATCGTCATCATTGTGAGTGGACATCATCCAAGCCACTGGGGGCTGAACAGAGTAGAAGATGTGGAAAAAGACAAATTCCTGTTTTCAGTTTGAGCTGGGACATCATCCTCTCCTGCTCTCACATATCCATGCCACTGCTTTTGGGGCCTTCAAACGTGAACTGGGACTTACATCAATTACTTTCTCCACTCCTTCCATTTCCTCCACATTCATTCCCTAACTCAGATCTTCAGACTGAATCGCACCCCTAGCTAGCTCTCTGGCTTCTCCAGATCCTGGGACTTATTGGCATCCATAATCACCTGAGCCAGTTCCTAATAAGCACATTGAAATATCTATATCTCTTTATCCTACTGGTTCTTTTTCTCTGGATAACCCATAATAGATATTTTTTAACTAAGAATGTAGAGGAAGAAAGTTTTAAGGATGACTTTTCTGAATTAATTATGGGGTTTCTGGAACTGGCTTTTTAATCTGATTAAGTTTGAAGACAGCAGTGCTGTTTCCAGTAGGAGAGAAAGCACTGATAGTCTGTGGGGAGAACTGTTTATACATAAAATATCTGCCTTGAGTACTCTCAATCAACCACTTACATTTAAAGCAAGGAGCTAAGTGATTCTGCATATGATACTCTCACACATTTTTAGGAAACCCAGGAATGTAATAACATTGATTGGTTACTCCTGATGTCAGTGAATCAAGTGGTGAAGTAAGGGGATGAGCATGGGGATTGGAATTCCCAGATCAAGCACCTCCATCAGTGGACTAAGTGCTTCTAGGTGTGCCAGCCCTCTGTAGCTGCAGGGCTGAAATTGCTGGAAATCAAAGGCAGAACCTTCTCCTGTTATTGGCTAAATACAATGCAAAGTGAGCCCCAAGCTTCCCAGGATGTCTACTGGAAGAGTAAGGACATTGATTAGGAAATAAATCCAAATAAAATTCAAGAGCCTTCTGCCTTAGTGAAATTTCTAAGGGTCCAGTGGTATGGGGCATGGTAAGATATCTCTTCTAAGGAGAGGGATAAATTGTTACATCTGGCCCCTCCTGCAACTATAAAGAAGGCACAATGCCTAGTACCAGTTAGGATTTTGGAGGAAACTTACTTGTTATTCCTGCCGAGTGACCTAAAGAGCTGCTGGTTTTGTGTGGGGGCACAGAATAAGAAAAGGTTCTGCAGAAGTGCAGGCTGCTGTGCAGGTTACTCTGCCACTTGAGCCATATGATTCAGCAGATTCAGTAGTTGTGCCATGATTCACTTAGAGCTGCCAAAGGCTGCCCACCCCCTAGAAGCAACTGGCTTGATTAGAATGGCGGAATGGCCTTTTGAAGCCTCCGTTGCAGCACCAGCCAGGTGGCAATACCTTTCAGGCCTGGGGCAAAGTGTTCCAGAAGGCCATATGTAATCAAAACCAGTGTTCAGTATCTAATGCTACTTCTCCCATAACCAAGGGTCACAAGTCCAGAAATCAAAGATGGACATGGAAGTAGCACTATTCACTATTACCTCTAGTTACCCCACAGGCAAAATTTTGTTTTCTCTTCTGGCAACATTATGCTCTGTGGCCCATAGGTCTTAATTCCATAGGGAGTAATGACCAGGAAGCATGATAATAATTCACTGACCTAGAAGGAATTCCCCTTTGGATTCCTTTTGTCTCCAAATGAAGAAGAGACCAAGAAAGGAGTTACAGTGTTAACTGTGAGGACTGATGTGGACTGTCAAGGGGAAACTAGGTTATTACTCCACAGTGTAGGTAGGGAAGAATGTGTGTGTGGAATACAGGAGATTTCTTATGGTATCTCTTACATTACTATGCCATTGTGAGTTAGGTCAATGGGAAACTACAACAACCCAATCCAGGTGGAATTAGTAATGGTCCTTCCCAGGTGTGAAGATTTGGGTCAACCCAGTAGAAAAAGAACCATGACTAGGTACTTTCTAAAGACAAAGGAGATAAAGAATGAGTAAGAGGAGAATGTGGTTATAAATACCAGCTATGAGCACAAGACCAGTTATAGAAATGAGGACTCTAATCATCATGAGTACACCTTTGTGTGTGTAAATATACTTATATTGGGAAATTTTCTTTGTTTTCCCCCTTTTCCCTCATCATGTAATATACAATGTTTTGACTTTACATTAGTTTTGAGTTATTGTTAATTTTGCATCATAGTATTTAAGTTGTGGAATATCACAAGAAGAGTAAACATCATTCTAGAGCTTTACTTCTTATGGAGAAAGGGTGCTCTGTTTATAATTGTACCTTGTTAGGTGGAATTGTTACCTTATTATTATCTTTATTTGGAGACTAAATACAGCTTAAGGAAATGCATATAGGTACCAGTTTGGCAAGGGGTGAACCTTGTGATGGGTAATTTTATGTGTGGCTTGACTAGGCTAAGGGTTGACAACATGGCTGGTAAATATTCTTTCCTGTGTGTCTTTGAGGGTGTGTCCAGAAGGGATTAGCATTTACATCAGTAAGTCGAGTAAAGAAGATTCCCCTCACCTGTGCAGTGGGCATCACTCAGTCCATTGAGGGCCTGAATGAAACCAAAAGGTGGAGGAAAGGCAAACTCACTTTCTGTTTGAGCGAGGATATCCATATTCTCCTGCCTTTGGACACCAGTGCTTCTGGTTACCAGAGAGAATTTACACCAGTCTCCCCATGCTCCAATTCTCAGTGGTCACACTAGAACTGAATTATACCACTGGCTTTTCTGCTTCTCCAACTTGCAGATGATGTACTCACTGGCTTGCATAATTGCCTGAGCCAACTCCTATCATTCAGTATTTTGTAATATTATTGAGAACATGCACTTAAACTGCGTCTGCTAAATGAAGTACATGACCTCAGTTATGTGGTAGCACCTTCCCACCCTCTACCCGCATGCCAGTGAAGACTGAGAAATAGATTAAATGGTCTTTATGCCTTCATTAGTAGCATTATATTGAGAATGTTGTAATTTACTCTTGATGATCCAGGGTAGTTCTTACAAATGAGCATAATTAGTCTCTCTGTAATAAAATTGTGGCTTTGGATTTGTAAAGAAATGCATGGTCCATCAATAAAATAGAGAATGCTTTATATAGTTATTAGTGTGTGCCAGGTACTGAATGGATCATGTTTATTATTTCCTGATTCAGTACTAGAGTTCATGGCTCAAGGCTTCTTGCTACACTTCTTGGCATTGCATGATCCTCACATAAAAGTTGTAGGGCAGAGAATCCACAATTATCAGGAATATAAGACCTTATGCTGTAGACATGTTGCTATGTTAAGAATAATTCCATATTCCGCTGAGTTTATCAGGTCTGGAGGCAGCTGAGGCCCACAGAGTGAAATGCCCCTCCACGTGTCAGTAACATTGGAGTCCACTCCTAAAGGTTCCAGTGTTATTTCTGCTCCTTCATTATTCAATGTATTTTCTTCTTGTTATTATCATGTAATGGTAAGGGTGGCAGAGAAGTTTAGGGGAAATTGCATCCTAAACCCAAAGTATCATAAAACTTTAAAAATAAGCTCTAATTAAACAGCTCTGGTGATCATCTGCCTTTTTTCCTTTCAGACTCTGAACTTGCCTTGATGTATAATGACTCCTCTGTCTTAGAGAACCATCATTTGGCCGTGGGCTTTAAGTTGCTTCAGGAAGAAAACTGTGACATTTTTCAGAATTTGACCAAAAAGCAAAGACAATCTTTAAGGAAAATGGTCATTGACATTGTAAGTAGTTAACAAAAGCAAAAAAAAAAAAAAATGTGATGAAAGTAGTCTAAAAAAATTCAAATGTGAGAATGAGAGTATTAGGTAAAAGCATGTGTATTCCAAACTTCTATGGCCCTTTATGTTCTAGAAGCTGCATCTGTTGCTGGCAGTGCTATTCTGTATTAGGTTGTCTACTTAAAACAGTTTGGATTTAAGAATAATAATAGTTGAACCTCATTATTCAGCTTTTATTTTCTGAGCTCCACATGGCAGACAGAAAAAGATGAATAAGCAAAAATAGAGGGCTTGGGCTATCACTTGAATATCCCCTGCCTTTTTCCATCCAGTTAGAGATATACATGATTTTACTATTTTCTCTATGTGTATTATTCAGAGTGATTATGAGACATAGAAAAATATCTTGTTTCTAAAAAATTACTTGCTTTGTACTTATAGAGACAGGAATTATTTTTCTTGGATAAGCAGAAAATTAACCAGAATACTATTTCTGAAGTGGTCTGTGAGCAACCTTAAATCACTCATTGTAGTCCAATAACCACTTTCTAGTCCAGGAAATGAAAAAACTTTAAAATGTGTGATGATATCTTATCCTCAGAGATACCATCATGTTTTCACCAGGAAAGTGGTGGTCAGTGCCTGATGTTTCTGCATAGTGTACATAATTAGCTAGGTTTCCAAGAGTCGTTAGCAAAGGGAAAAGATTAAAATGTGTGATGATATCTTATCCTCAGAGATACCATCATGTTTTCACCAGGAAAGTGGTGGTCAGTGCCTGATGTTTCTGCATAGTGTACATAATTAGCTAGGTTTCCAAGAGTCGTTAGCAAAGGGAAAAGATTGTGTCCCTAGAAGGATTCATTTCCATATACTGCCATTAGAAGTCATAGTAGTTTTCCTTCCTTTTCACATTCTGGAAAAAAAAAAAGTTTTCATATGCAAATTCTGACTTTTCCCTTTGGACTTAATAAAATATTCTTTATCTTCTAAGGTACTTGCAACAGACATGTCAAAACACATGAATCTACTGGCTGATTTGAAAACTATGGTTGAAACTAAGAAAGTGACAAGTTCTGGGGTTCTTCTTCTTGATAACTATTCTGACAGGATTCAGGTAAATCATTATTTGACTTTGTGTTGTGTGTTTGTGTGTGTTGGTGTACACATGCACATGTGGCTATGTATTCTGCTTTGATAAAAATTCATTTCTCCCATCTTATACTTTCAGTAACTATAGGCAGGATTTTTACCCACACTCTCATCCTGAGAATTAACCAGGTAGAAACTTACTGTTCTTTTTAGTTGCCCATATATTTAAAAAACAAAAACATCTAAAACCTCCCAAAAACCATCCACATAAGGAGGCCTGAATTTCATTAACCACACACATAAACAGCTTCTCCTATGATACTTAGATGCAGTAGAAGTGGCATAATTTGGAACTATTTATACAAGTGTGAACCACACACAGACACATCTTGGTTGAGCTGTTTGAAATAAATCTTACACTACGTGTATTTTTAAGTGTCACAGTCATCCGACTTGAATTTCTAGTTTGAAAAAAAAAAAATGGAGCAAGTGCTGAGTAGAGAATTCCTCTGTCTACTTTAGGTCCTTCAGAACATGGTGCACTGTGCAGACCTGAGCAACCCCACAAAGCCTCTCCAACTGTACCGCCAGTGGACAGACCGGATAATGGAGGAGTTCTTCCGCCAAGGAGACCGAGAGAGGGAGCGTGGCATGGAGATAAGTCCCATGTGTGACAAGCACAATGCATCTGTGGAAAAATCACAGGTAATGCATGGCACAGAAAGCCTTCCGAGAGAAGAAAGATGCAGCTGGCATTTGTTTACTCATAGTGTTTTCTTGGACTTTTTTTTGACAGAATCAGTTTCACCTTACCACTTATGATATAGAAAACCTGCAATTGTAGAACTTAGATTTACATAACCATGCTTCTACTGGTGTGACATTCTGTTCATTCATTATAACCATGTTCATGTACATAGAGAATTTGTTTATTTCAGTTATCTAGATTCACATTGACTATTCTAAAATAAGTTCCAGACCCCATATCCTGCCATGTAAATAACTGAAAATGTTTTTGCATTGTGCACATATTCTTGAACTACTAATCATTCTAGAGGCTAGAAAGTTTCACCAGCTAGAAACAACACTTTTATATGGTCTCTTGTCTCAAATAATGACTATTTTACCAAACTAAGGTTAGTAGTATTCTGATTGCTGTTATATTTGTGGGCCATGATCTACTTAATCTTTTTAATGGTCTCTTAGTCCAATTGGACTGCTCATATTGGATTTCTTTTTTTTTTTTAACTAGGTGGGCTTCATAGACTATATTGTTCATCCTCTCTGGGAGACATGGGCAGACCTTGTACATCCTGATGCCCAGGATATTTTGGACACTTTGGAGGACAATCGTGAATGGTACCAGAGCACAATCCCTCAGAGCCCCTCTCCCGCACCTGATGACCAAGAAGAGGGCCGGCCAGGTCAAACGGAGAAATTCCAGTTTGAACTAACTTTAGAGGAAGATGGTGAGTCAGACACCGAAAAGGACAGTGGAAGTCAAGTCGAAGAAGACACTAGCTGCAGTGACTCCAAGACTCTGTGTACTCAAGACTCGGAGTCTACTGAAATTCCCCTTGATGAACAGGTGGAAGAGGAGGCAGTAGGAGAAGAGGAAAGCCAGCCGGAAGCTCCTGTAATAGATGATTGTTCTCCTGACACGTAACAGTACAGAGACTGTCACGCCTTTTTTTTTTTTTTTTAAGTAGAAAATTGTTTCCAAAGTGCATGTCACATGCCACAACCATGGTCACACCTCACTCTCATCTGCCAGGACGTTTGTTGAACAAAACTGACCTTGACTACTCAGTCTGGCGCTCAGGAATATCGTAACCAGTTTCTTCACCTCCATGTCATCAGAGCAAGGGGGATATCTTCGAGAACATTTTAACAGAATTTCAGCTTGGGAGAGCTGACAAAGCAGATAAAATCAACTCCAAAATGTTTTCAAGGGAGAGTGGCTCATCAGGCAGCCCAGTAGTAGATTGGATTTGGGGTTTCTTTTATTTGTTTGCAATATTTTTTGGAAGAAAGAAGGCATTACATGGATGGAGTGAACTTAGTGGATAGAGCAACAAAAATGTCACAAATAGGACACAGCATGAGTCTGTTTCCAGGAGGAGGATGAGCCACAGAAATTGCATAATTTTCTAATTTCAAGTCTTCCTGATACATGACTAAATAGTGTGGTTCAGTGAGCTGCACTCACCTCTACATTTTGTATGATATGTAAAACAGATTTTTTGTAGAGCTTACTTTTATTATTAAATGTATTGAGGTATTATATTTAAAAAACTATGTTCAGAACTTCATCTGCCACTGGTTATTATTTTTTTCTAAGGAGTAACTTGCAAGTTTTCAGTACAAATCTGTGCTACACTGGATAAATCTAATTTACAAATTTTACTTGCACCTTATAGTTCATAGAAATTAACTGATTTGTAGTGATTCATTGTTTTATATACCAACAACTTCCATATTTTAAAACAAAAAAACAACTTTATGTTGCTGGAAACCCTTTTTGTAAGTCTTCGTTTGCTTTTTATCTCACTCTTTCTAGATAAGCAGAGTTGCTCTCCACCAATGTTTTTCTTCACAGTGTGCAAAGTGAATATTTGTTCTGTAATACTTTGATGTGTGTTATATCAAATGTGTCTTAAGTCTCATAGAAACTCAATCATCAGTTGGTGTTGTCTGAAGCAAATGGGAGATATATAAACACCCAGTAGCTAAAATGGTCTGTCTTTTTTAGATATTTTCCTACTTAGTGTCTTCTGATGACTTTTTGCTCTGTCAAGAGACATGCATTTCATAATTGCATGTCCTTCTAATAACCCACACATTGTGTGCTCATTTTTATTGTTATTGCCAGTTATAGTAAGAAAAATGTTTCCCCCTTGTGCTGCTTTATTATTTAATGTGTGTTTGAACTTCTGTCCATGTTCACTAGATGGGGTCTTATCAAATCTATTATCTCCATTCTGATGGATGAAAAGAAACAGGTAGTCAAGTTAGGGTTAGCACTCATTTTCTACCATGAGAGTTGTATGTCATGACTAGCTTTCACTCTGAGGTTATAGAGAAAAGTGTACAGCTAACTATACAGATTTTAAGAATAGTGACTGAATATATTATCAAACACCAGTACAACTAAGTTCTCTTTGGCTTTTATGATTTTGCCATGCAATTAAGAACTATGTGAGGAGTATCCTTGAGCAGTTGTCTTAAAATGTAGCAGCTACTCATTCTTAATGGATAGCCATGTAACATGTAGGCACTGCTTTACCAGTTTTCATTGATCCATAATTAGGTCTTGAAGGAGGGAACTACTTTCCTTAAACATGCTGAAGAAGAAGCAGTTGATGATGGTACTAGCACCAGAGGGTAGGATATAGTTTAAAGTATTGGATTGGTAAAAAGATTCTACCTAAATAAAAAAAATAGAGATAACTCTTGGCTGATTTTAGCTCCTGGAACTGTATTTTAATATTTAAGATGAATTCCCAGTGTCTTCTGCTGATAGCAGCTAGACTCGTGAAGCATCTGTTTAGTCTGAACTTTCTTCCCACGTCAGTTCTTAAAAAAGGGTTTACCTTTTCTGTGAAGAGTTTGGAACTCACATAATCCACTTTCACATTGATATCCAAAAATTAAGATAGAGACTAAAAGAGAGATCTGACTAAACAGAAAATACATGAAACATTAAGAAAAATTACAACCCTAAAAACATTCACATTTGGAACTTCTCATGGAGCCATCTGGGGACTGCAGAACAAAGTTATCAGCCAGGAAAATAATCCAGGCTGAAGATAGTCCCTGTTTTAATTTCCTGAGATCCAAGTGATGCTTACAGCCTTTGATAGAAAAAAAGTATGTCTCTGATCTTTTAGATAGTACAGAAGAGGAATCAACTAATTATTGTATTTCCACCCTTTTGCCCTTGTAAAGATAGACAGGTATCTTGCACATAGAGGTTTATGTTTGACCAATTAGTTTCACAAGAATATTTGAAAACTTAATCCTGTTTTAATTTTATTTTCCCTATGAGAGGCCCCAAAGGAAAAGCAAAATATCTAGTTTATTCCTCTTTCCAAATCACTCTCATTCCTTCCTTTTTCTCCCTTCACTTGGCATTTCCCTCTCAGAGTGCCTAGAATATTAATAATGGAAAAAATAAACAGCAATATGTAAAAAAAAAATTCCAGACCTGAAAGGGTTTTTAACTGCACTAATAGAGGCTTTCCCCCACAGTTTTCTGCTTTTTAATGGTCCCATGTTATGAAGATACCCACCAATGGACAATCAAATTGTAGCAAAGGCATAATATCCAAGAGTTAGAGACTAATGCACTGTACAATCTGTTTGTCCTCTCCCTTCTCTCTCTCTCTCCCTCCCTCCTGTATGCCCCACCCCCCCCATTCTTTCTCTCCAAAATGTGCTTCAGAAATACACACTGCTTTAAGAAGTAGGTTTTACAAGTGGCTTTACATTTCCTAAAACACCATAAGAAAATGCAATATCTGGGTACTGTATGGGGAAAAAATTATGTCCAAGTTTGCATAAAACGAGTACATTTCAGCTTGCAAGTTACTGAACACAATAATGCTGTTTTAATTTTGTTTTCTTTTGCATCAGTTAAAATTCACAAGAAAATAATGTAGATAGAACAAATTACAGATGAGGAAAGAAAAAACTTGAATGAAATGGATTTTACAGAAAGCTTTATGATAATTTTTGAATGCATATTTATTTTTTGTGCCATGCATTTTTTCTCACCAAATGACCTTACCTGTAATACAGTCTTGTTTGTCTGTTTACAACCATGTATTTATTGCAATGTACATACTGTAATGTTAATTGTAAATTATCAGTTCTTATTAAAACATCATCCCGTGATAGGATGGTGTTGATATATTTGGAAACTCTTGGTGAGAGAATGAATGGTGTGTATACATACTCCTTGTACATTTTTCTTTTCTCCTGTAATATAGTCTTGTCACCTTAGAGCTTGTTTATGGAAGATTCAAGAAAACTATAAAATACATAAAGATATATAAATTTAAATAACATAGCTGCAGGTCTTTGGTCCCAGGGCTGTGCCTTAACTTTAATCAATATTTTCTTCTGTTTTGCTGCATTTCTAAGTAAGGTAACGGTGGGGCTAGGGCTGGGCATTTATATCCAAGCTTTCAATTGATTGGATTTCTGGAAGTAGCTGGATTTTATAAAGTCAAAACACCTCTGACACATCTTGGAACCCTTTCAAGATGGAAGCTTGTAGGTACTTCTTGCCATGGAGTGACACTGCATGTGTGATAATTATTTCCAGATGTAGATAAGGAGCTACTTCAGCTAGTTATATTTGATGGTTTTTTACTTTCAGACACTACTGGGGAAATATATTATTGTCCAGTGATTATTGAAAATCTTTTGGCTTCCACAAATTCATAGGGAAATGAACTTGATTTGAAACTGGAGCCATGTGTCACTCATCTTGGTTAGTTATCTGTTCCATTAGCTTTCAGTCATGTTAAGAGACTGTATCATATAGAGAAAGTCCTTTTTTTAACCTTAAAATTTTTCTTTGATTAAGATCAACCAAATTTTTTATATGTAAGTAAACCCACATCAATTTAAACACCATTTTTTTTAAAAGAGAGAGAGAGATTTTCTTAATATTTATTTTTTAGTTATTGATGGACACAACATCTTTGTTTGTATGTGGTGCTGAGGATCGAACCCAGGGCGCACACATGCCAGGCGAGAGCATTACCACTTGAGCCACATCCCCAGCCCTTAAACACCATTTTTTGTGATGCTAATTCATATAGCATAAAAGATTCACTGTTATCTAAAATTTATTTCTGCAAAACTTATATCCACTTAGCTTTATTACATTTAACTTTGTACAATGGCCATCTCCTGAAAGCTATGAAAACTCCCCAGTATATAATGTGGAAACCTCCCACAGCTGCCCAGCCCTTGGAACATGTGACTCATCAGTGAAAGGAGAGATTGTTTTTCTAGGAAAAATGAGCCTCCTATTATTTTATTTTATTTTATTTTTCGACACAAACTGTAGATTTTAGCAGCCCTGGCCCAAAGGAATTTAATTACTTTTGTTTTAAACAGTACAAAGGGGACACTATAATTATAAACTACATCCTTACTTATTTTAGTTGTTTTTAAATTTTATTTCTTTGGATATGTTTTCAGAGTGGTAAATTGTGTGTGAGCATTACAAATGATGATTCTTTTAGTGGTTTTCTTAGCCTCTCTTACAGCCCATGGGGATAGTACTGTACATCAATATCTTCATATGAAATTTTTATATGCAATGAAAATAAAAGCATGGGTTGATTCTGCCTATTTATGACTTGGTCTTTTACAAATAATAATTATTGGTTTTAGGTTGTAGTTCAGTCTGCACACATGTCCAAAAGTATTGAACATTGTTGAAATAAAAGGATAGGGACATTGTAAGTTAATATTGTTATTCATAACCAAATGAAACCAAATTTTGTTGATTACTTTTGCTACACAAAATATTTCCCAATGTTATATATATGGCCCATAAGATCAAGCACAGTGTTTTCTAAAAAGGCACTCTCCAGAAGGCACTTTCCATGCTTAACTTAATATTCTTTCATGTTGAAAATTTCTTGGACATTCAACAATTATTTGTTGGATACCTATCTGCAAACTCCATGCTTCTAAGTATTCAACAATAAACAAAAATGCAGTCTTTGCTTTAATGGAGCTTATAGTCTGGAGGAGACAAAGGCATTAAATGATTAAATGCACATGTCCTTATTGTGCTCAATATAATGAAGGTCAGTGCCACGATTCAGAGGGAACCTGAAATTGACTTGTTTTGACAGCCAGAGAAGGCTTTCTGGAGGAAGGGTTCTGGGGCTAACATCAGAGGGACGGTAGGAGGTAACTGGGAAAAAAGAGTTAATAGGAAGAGGAAAGGATCCAGACGGTGGAAAGATTATTTGCAAAATCCCTGAGGTACAAATGAACTTGGGACATCAGGAGAAATTGAGGGATAGCAACAGAGAGGTTGACAGGTTCTAAGGTCAATTCCTAATTATCCTATGTAAAATAGCACTCCCCCTATTCTATCACCTTACCCCCTTAACTCTGCTTTATTTTATTTATAATGTTTATCCAAAATTGATATGCATAGCTGTTTGTCTCTCCTGCCAAAACTCAACTCATGAGGCAAGTTCTTTGCTTATTAGTATATTCCTAGCACTTAAACTGTGCCTGGGACACAGTAGGTTCTTAATATGTGTTGACTAAGGCCACCAAATTGGTAATGGATGTATCATCATTGTTCATTATCCATGATTTTTGCTGATACCAAAATCTAAGGATGCTTGAGTCCCTTATAAAATAGTGTGGTACTTGCCTTTAACCTATGCATATCATCCCGTATGCTTTAAATAATCTGTAGATTATGTATAGTACCTAATATAATGCAAACTATGTAAATAGTTATTATACTATGTTATTTAGGGAATAGTGACCAAAAAAAAAAGTACAGATGTTCTGTACACATGCAATTTTTTTTTCTATCTGGGTTAATTGAATTGTGAATATAGAGCCCACAGCTACGTAGGCTACAAGGCAACCTGATAATCAAGATATTTGGAGATCTTAGAGATTTTAACTTAATATTATAAAAATGTTCAGGTTGTTTTGGAGCCTGTTAGATCCTGAATGAAAGGAGTTTATAGTTTTCTATCTCATTGCTAATGAAAAACTGTTTGCGTATTTCTCACAGTCTGTATTTTTTGTGAATGTCAAAAGGATTCACTTCTCATGATGAATGTAAGTGAAGATCACATACATTTATTCCCCAGATAGTGCTCAAACCATCGCCAGCAGAATAAGGGTAATTTAGCAGAATGATCTACTGTGACCACTTTAATATTTCCTCCTGCCATGGCAAAGGGTGACAGTCACTGAAGCCAAATGGTGGCCAGTATGTCTTCCAGGGAATTTTTTTTAACTTAAACTCAAGTTCCATTCCTCATGGCCCTTCACCATAAAGTGACACAAAAAGATGAAAAAAAAAAAAAAACAGCTCCTTTCTTTTCCTTACTCGTTTGTTCTCTTTGCTGTTTGAGGCTAATGTAGGTGTGTTGAGCCTGTCCAAGTTCAAAGATGGTTAATGTGAGTGTGTTCAGCCTACCCAAGTTCAGATCTCTTACCTAAAAACCTTTCCCCAAGATACAGCTTTAAACCCACAACAGTAAAGCATTCCAAATAAACCCAGAAAGCCCCCACTCTCCCCAAAAAAAAAGAACCCATTCACCCTGTGGCTGGGGAGTACCAATCCCATAACTCGTGCTTTCCTTGCTTTCTGATTGCAGAAATGTCTTCCCCACAGCCCTTCTGAGATCTCCAAATGCTTCATGTCAAACTCACTGTAATGGATATCTTAGTCCATGAATTTGGGTGTATAGAAAATACTGCTTGATTTCTTTTAGATCAATCAGTTTGGTTTCTGTGTCCCCCTCCTGTCAGATTGTTGGGAATTCCCACCTCTGTCATTGATTCATATTTTTGAAAACTATTGTTCTAAAACTAATTACTCCAAGCTCTCATCTCCAGTCTAATTGGAGGGAACGTATATCATTTGTGTTTCTCCAGCTGCTTTGGATCCTTACAGTCCCTCAGCTCTTGGCTTCCTTGTTATCCATGTGGTTTACCAGGTATATACACTGAGGCAGGAACTCTGGTTTGGGGTCCCAGTTCCTTAGATCCACCAGAGTACTTGTGCATAAAAAGAGCCTGCCCTTCGGATGTCTTATTGCTGCCTTGCTGGGGTGTGTTTATGCCCTCCTCAAAATCCATTTGTTGAAATTCCAATGTCCAAAGTGATGGGATGGGGAGGTAGAAGACACTCAGAACATGATTAGAGTGTAAGGGCAGAGCCCTTGTGAATGGGATTAGTATCCTCATAAAGGAGGTCCAGCGCACTGGCCTAGCATGTGTGAGGGTTTGATCCTAGCACCACAGGGGACATGTAGCACTCTCCTTCTCCTAGCCTGGGGACTTCCTTCCCTCCTTCCTTGCTCCCCAATGGGACTGGACTGGGGGTGGGATGGGGGAGTTGTGATTTCAGTCTGCCTCTGTTCTTCACTCTGCAGAATTCTGTCATACAGAAAAGAAAAAGATATGGGAATAGGTTGTATAAAATAGTAATTCAGTCACTCAACCTTCATCCCTGCTTGGCAACCTTTAGATCCTGCAGTGTTCACTGAATATTCTCCTCATTCTGAGATGGGGGAAGTTGAGAAACTAATATCCAGGTGGAAGTCATCAAGCCCTCCTGCACTTCCTGTATGGGGACGGAGGGAAAGCCACTCCCTCCTGAAATCTGTCTGTTCCAATTCTCCTCCGAATCATCTTTTCTCAGCTCCTACCTGTTTCAAATAAGTTATAGCCTTGAAAATTGTATGACATGAAACTCACATACGATCCCTGCCACAGTCCCTGCCACGCCCATCTCAGTACCCTGCTGTGGTCTACAAGTGGCAACATGATTCTCTCTGTCTTGTAGCTAGCTAAAATGAGGCCCAGAAAGATTGACTTCACTCAGCTTATTCACAGGCTAAATGCTGAGACTGATCTTTTATGAACTACAAATTGGACAGAACTCACATGGCCATCTCTGCATTCGATTTGTGTTGACCCACAAGGAGGAGTAAAACTGTTGGAATGCCTTTGATTTCCTTCAACCATTCTTCCTTACAGATGTTACAGATTGAACTCATGATCCAAAGCTAGATGTCAGACACTAGCTCATATTCTTTTAACTTACCCACTCCACATCTGCATAGCCTTAGTCTATGGTTAGAATTCCCCATTAGTAAAAGGAATTGAGGTCAGAGACAAGAAAAACAAGCTGATAAGAAAGTTAAGTGATGAGATAGGCATGTGCTTCTGCCTGGTTGGCAGGGTCACAATATGAAGCAAGGAAGATTTTAGCATGCAGGGTGTCTGCATTAGCAAAGGGATTGAAGAGCCCTCTCTCCCTGTCACCTGCTCAGCAGGGCATCTGCTGGATACTTAAAATCCTGAGACAACAGATGTGGCTTTAAGATCTGAATCATGCAAACGTGTTGTCTGAAAAGTTCTGAGAGTTGCTTTTCCTGTGTTCCTTATTTTGATCCCAAAAGCAAGACTAAGAGTAGAGTAACAAATACTCAGTACTGGCCAATGCAAAGCACTGCTCTCGCCACCAGTCCACACTAATTGGAAAAACAAGCAGTCTCTCACCCTGGAGCTTCTTAACACTTTGCTCATTTTCTCCCTGGCACTAGTTTTTTTGTTGCTGGCTGTTCATTTACAGCCTCTGGGCAGTGAGAGACAGAGACAGCAAGGCCACTCCACCTCTGCCACAGCATGTCAGACTGAGGATGGGTGCAAGGCCCCTCCCCGCCCCCAGCAGAAGGCATGTTCAAGGAGGGAGGGAGGGAGCCAAGCATACTTGCCAGGCAGCTCTCCACCAAAGAATACTTAGGAACAGCCACCCCTGATTTTTAAGGACATATTTGGTGTTACATGGTGGTGACACACTAGTCAAAGAATATTTTTGAAAACTATTGTTCTAAAACTAATTGCTAGAATCAGTGAAAAATACATAATGGTTGGACTAGGAAAGTTGAAAAATCAAACAAGGGTGAGAAAAATAACCCGAGAAGAAGTGGAAGAGGGTATAGGAAACTGGGCCCTCTCCTGCCCAGGATCCAAGATCAGTAAAGATACTTCTGTTCCCTGCAAGATCAAGTTCTTAGTCCTTAAGATAAGGCACAGCACAGGGCCCTAAAGGGTCTAATTGAACTAAATCATCTTTTACTCCTCCTATCAGCTGTGGGTAGATATCCCTATGCCTCTATTAAGTGACACTTTTACATCATACATATGATCATCTCCACTTGGAAAACTGCTCACCCTCTATATCTAGTGTAAATATACTTTTTTCCGCAAAGTTTTTCCCATTAGTATTTTGTACATAGTCCTGTACTGGCATTTTCATCATAGGAAAATGCTGGAGAAAAATCAACAAGGGAGAAAAGGTTTAGTTTGGTTCATGAATTCAGAGGTGTCCATCCATGGTCACTTCACTTGGTTGCTTTTAGGTCTGTGGTGAGGTAAAAACATCATGGCGCAAACACATGATGGAGGGAAGCTGTTTACCTCATGGCACCCAGGGAGCAAGCAAAGGAAAGGGATGGACTCCCAACATATGTGGGTATCAAAGCCCAATTTTAAATACTTAGGGCACACTCCCAATAACATATATCCTCCAACCAGGCTGTACCCTTAAAGTTTCTACCCCCTCCCAACAGTGTCATCATCTGGGGACCAAGCCGACACCACAGGAGTTTTGGGGGGCAGGGCATTTAAAATGCTAACTATGACATGTTGCAATTCTTTTTTTTTACTTTCTGTTACTCCCATTAGATTGTACGATTTTTGTAGGCAGTGTACTCTTTTTTGCCTGGTTAGTAAGGAAGTAAGTCAAGTTATTGGAATTTGATTATTCCATTTCCTCTAACACCAGTACTTCTGAGCTGACATCATCATAAGCTAGAATTTCATTGGAAAACAAATTATCAAACACCAGCCTAGACTTGAAATAAGAATGTGCAGTTGTATCCTAGAACCTAGGTTTGAACAAGTGTTCCAGGTGATTTTTATGTGCCACAAAGTTTGAGAAGTACTATTCAAGACCTCATGGAATTGTTTTTCCTCTTTCAGTTTTTTTTGGGGAAAAAAAAGTAATTATCTGTTGTAGTCAGCTTTTTCACTGCTGTGATTAAAGGACCCAACCGGAACAACTGTAGAAGAGGGGAAAATTTATTCAAGGGCTCACAGTTTCAGAGGTCTTAGTCCATAGAAGGCCAGCTTTATTCCTCACAGCTCAAGGTGAGGCAGAACATCATGGTAGAAGAATGTGGCGGAGGGAAGTGTTTCACATGACATCAGGAAGCAGAGAGAGAGAGGGGTCCCTCTTGCCAGATTCAAACACATAACCCAAGGCCACGCCCCAATTCCCACCTCCTCCAGCCACACCCCCCAGCCTTTAGTTACTACTCAGCTAATCCTGATCAGAGGATTATTTCTTCTCTGAACCTTCTTGAGTTTTGGGGGGATACCTCACATCCAAACCATAACATACTCTCATATGTTATATTTAATCAAGAAAATACATGCTACTACAGGCATTGTAGCAGGTGACCTGGACACTAAGGAACAGCAGGATCACCTGATTGGCCAATTTCTGTCAAGAAGGAAAGGAATGGAGAAGCCAGCTCTTAGCTCTCATAGCAGTAGTGAAAACTTGGTTTTGGCTGTTACCATTAGACAATGGTTGGCATCACAAGTTGGCATAGACTAAAGGATATAAAGATTAAAATGTCTTAAAAAGGAAGGATGAGACTAGAAGGAAATTGCATCCTGTTTTCTCTAAAAAAATAAAATAAAATAATGTAGTGATTTGTAAACGAGGAGTCCCCCAAAAGCTCATGTGTAAGACAATGCAGAAAGATTCAAACATATGAGTTGTAACCTAATCAGTGGGTTAATCCAGGGATATGTGTTAAATGGAACGAAATTCTAGGTAGCTCACTGGGAGCATGCCTTTGTGGTTTATATTTTGTCTCAGGTGAGCAGAGCCCTCTCTCCATTTCCTCCTGATTGCCATGTTCTGAGCTGCCTTCCTTCTCCACACCCTTCAATCATGATGTTCTGCCTCGTCTGCAGCACAGAGCAATGGAATCTGCCATCTGTGGACTGAGACCTCTGAACTGGTGAGCACCAAATAAATTTTTCCTCCTCTAGAATTGTTCTTGTCAGGTCTTTTGGTCACAGCAATGAAAAAGATGATTTAAACAGAAACTGAGCAGCTTCATAGGCTTCAACTGCCCTAGCTAGGTTGTTTTTTTTTTTTTTTTTCTCAATCAGAGTCAGGTGCCCTTCTGCTTTCATAACTGGTGAAACCATGCAACACAGAGCTTGGGATCTGGCATCACAAGGGAGGCCAAAAGGGTAAAATGATAATTCAGAAGTTCAAGGGAAGTGATTCCTCTTGAGATCAACTTTGACTATTGGGAATCCAGACACAGGAAGGAGCCAGGCTTTCTTCTCCTTTTTCCACACCACACACTATTCTGAGACATGGTCTTCCCTTTGAGGTTCATCACTATAATCTCTGCATTTCCATGCCAGCAAGAGCACCTACCAAGCAACCCAGCAGCTCCCAGTGAAACAACAGCCAATGTGGAAACACTTACCAAGACACATTTATTCATCTGTTTCCTGCTTCTCTTCCTTTCCTTGTACTCACTTGCTTTATTTTGCCTGAGACTTTTTTTCACCACTACTGCTTAAAGGTTTCTGCCTCTCATATAGACTATCATCACTTTGATGCCCTCCTCAGCTTCTGTTTTCTAGAGATTCTGAGCTAATACCATCCTGTAGATGCTTAATGGCAGATGCAAAATTTCCGCATGTATGTATTTGCACACTAAGTATTAAAAATTGGACTTTGAGTATTATAGGCAGGGTTGCTCCTCTTCTCTGTTTTCCCAGGGCTTACTTGTGCCTGCCACATAATGGGTTATCATCAAACAGGAGACCAACAGGTGGGTGACTGCCAAAATGAATGAATGAATGAATGAAAGAAATTGATAAAGAATGGGTACGAGTTGGCCTAGGATGACTTGAGATCATTAAGATATCAAAGGTAGCTGGAAAAGAGCATGGGAGAGGAGAAGTTAAGGGACTCTGGCCTTTTAACTGGAAAGGAAGGGTATGTGGGAGTGAATGTTGAGAAATAAAAGAGGCATCGCCTCCTGAAAATTTTATTCATAGCCATTATAATAGACTCTTGGAGTCCCCCTCAATGCTTCTTACCACCACTTTGTCCTGACAAAGCGGCATCAGATTTTAGTCTCTTTCTATTCCTAACCATCATATCCTGAGCCTCTTCCTCTACCACACTTTTCATGATGTTCTGCCTCACCTCAAGTCCTAAAGAATGAACCAGTGTCTGTGGAATGAGACTTCTGAAACCATGAGCCCCAGATTAAACTTTTTCTCCTCTAAAATTGTTCGTGTCAGGTCTTTTGTTCACTGTGATGAAAAAGTGAACTAAAACAATGTGTAACTTTCTATTTCTGTGCAACCATTTATTGCAAAAATTTCAAACTAATATTGACTTCCTTTCCCTGGTTTGGATCCTATGTTGGATCATCAGAGTAGTGCACAGGTGAATTATAGTGATGTTCAGTGTTGCAATGAAAGAGAAGGAGAACAGTGGGAAGTACCCCAGAGCCCCTAGGGTGTGGGAGGCCTCCTCCCAACACACACACCCCATGGGAAAGTTGGCTGTTTCAAGCAGTTTTTTCTATTTTATGAACACAGCATCTTTCCTTGTTTTCATACAGCCTTGTTGCCTTGCTTTCATGCATCCTAGAAGGACTTGGGTAAAAGAAAAGGACAATGAATTTTGTAATTCTGCTCACCACCCAGAGAGGCTGAAGAAAACACCTCAGTAGAGGCAACTGCCTATCCTTCTGAGCATGGTACCAGGTGTCCCAAAAGAGTCAGACTTGATTCCGGCTTTTCAAGAGCTTTCAATTTCATAGGAAAAGCAACAGGGGAGGGTATCAGAGAAAAGTGTGTGAGCACTAAGGCTGCTTCACACCTTCCATTTCTTCATTTCAACCTTGCCCTTTAAAAATGTCAGTTCTGGTATTTGTATATAACCCAGTTTATTTCTGAAGCAACCTACATCCTCTAGGAAGGAGGGAGATATTTAAATTGAATGTTGCTTAATCTCTTTATTTTATATCATTTATCAGTGTCCAAAACATTATTTAGGGGATTCATTCCATCCCTCCCTCCCTCCCTCCCTCCCTCCCTTCCTTCCTTCCTTCCTTCCTTCCTTCCTTCCTTCCTTCCTTCCTTTTCTTCTTAATTAAACCTCTCAACTGGGCATGGTGGAATACACCTGTATTCCTGGGAACTCAGGAGGCTGAGAAATGAGGGTCACAAGTTCAAGGCCAACCTTGGTAATTTAGTGAGACCCTGTCTCAAAAAAAAAAAAAAAAATATATATATATATATACACAAAGGGCTGGGGATGGGGCTTAGTAGAAGAGCAACCCCTGGGTTCAGTTGTCAGTACTGCAAGAGAAAAAAAACATCAAATCAAATCTCTCTGGGGCACTGAGGATCAAACCCAGGGCCTTGCACGTGCTGAGTACATAATGCACCCTGCGCTACACCCCAGGTCTCCCTCTGCTTTAATGATCACTATTTGAGTGCCTAACATGTTGGACAAAACACTTTACATTTATTATCACTAGATGTAACTACAAACCTACTTGATAGATCTTTTCACTCAATGAATTGGAAACCTCAAGTGAAGAGAAACTGAAAACAAACTCATCTGTGGCCGTAGTGAGAGGCACAGCAAGGATTCCAACTTATGTTGGCTGACATTAGATTGAACCTCGAGCATAAACATGTGTGTGTGTGAGAGAGAATAATTTTGATCTCCATATCTGAGGCTGATTGAATAAGGGCGAACACAAAATCCCATCATTTCCCCCTGTGTGATCCTGGTTGTTGTCAAATGCTTAGCAGATGCCTTTCTGTAGCCGATAGATTCATTCCTTTTCATTAAGTTGGTGAAGATCAAATGTATTCAGCACTCATGAAATGATTCTAAAATAACCACGATGTTGTTGTTTTAACCAAGAAATGAAGTGTGGCTTATTAGAATAGACCATGGTGTTTGCCAGCCCTAGAACTTACAATGAGTACGAGGCTTCTATGGCATTTCCCATTTTTCTATAATTTATACATGTGCTAACAAGCAGCTGCATTGAAAACAGACTGGCCTTGCCAGGAAGGCTAGGTATCCTATTGAGGATGTGGTGTGTTCTCTCCTCCTCTATAGTCTTGGGGTTTTTCAGCACAAGGGAGAAAGGAAAAATGCCCAACAGCATATTGTAATTTCGTTCCTTTCTCTTATTTGGTGAAGGTCAGCATCATGACCCATGTGAGCCGTTTTTCTTTTAATAAGAGAAATAAAAGTGTTTCTTCCACCAACACAGACCTCAAGAGTACTTGTGGGTACAGGTCTCTTGGTATAAGGACCTAGTGTTCCTGCCAAAATCATTCCAAGGTCTCCCTCTGAATTGAGCAGTAACATTCAAAAGAAATGCACATGAGATTGCCCTCTCACTTACAAAAGAGCTGAACTTCTTTAAAGTACAACTCCAGCGTGAAACACTTCTGCCAACCATCTGTTGTGTTTGTGAATGAATAGTAGCAGTAACCTAGGGAACAGGAATGCAGAGACACTTTTCACAATAGTCCAAGATCTTGTTCTAAGCATCCAGGGTCCATGGTGCCCCTTGGACTCAGGGAGAAAACCAGGTATCTTTGGCCTGAAGTGAGACACACCGGGCTTCAGATATATCATCTTGGTTGGGATTATTCTTCAACTTTTTCCTTACAAGACCTATTTCACATAATTGCTTTATTTATTATCTTTAATTTTTTGTAGAAGTAATACAGACACATGTTTAAAAAGTCAGATTCATACATGGCTCATGATCATCTATGCTGTAGATGTAATATCTTCTGATACTTATTAGAATTTATGTCAGACCTTTAGATCACTTTATAGTTCCTGATCTTTTTTGTTCATTTCTTGTTTGTTTGTTGGTTGGTTGGTCTTTTTTATGTTAGAGGTTTTGCCCATGTTGTCTGATGATCCTTAGTGGTCAGTGTGTGTGCACAGGGCTTGCTTAGGGTTGCTGGAGGCATTCTTGGCCATTTCACTGGGGGACATCTAAAACCAGTTGCTATTTTTACATATTTCTATTGTGGATTTTATGAATTGTTGATTTTCCTCCAGTGTCTTTTTTTTTTTGGGAGGGAGCGGTACCAGGGATTGAACTCAGGGGCACTTGACCACTGAGCCACCTCCCCAGCCCTATTTTGTATTTTATTTAGAGACAAGGTCTCACTGAGTTGCTTAGCACGTTGCTTTTGCTGAGGCTGGCTTTGAACTTGAGATCCTCCTGCCTCCCAGCCTTTGGGATTATCTCCAATGTCTTTACTACTACTATTTTTCCTATCTACTGAATATGGGAAAGAGATGAGTTTTCTCAGTTTAAAATATATATTTTCACTTAAATTCTCCAGTTCTAATACTGTACCTCTTTTTTTTCAGCAGTGACCACCATCTCTGAGTCCAGAATTCCTTTGGAATCAATCTCTCTAGAGGGTAAAGTTGTATTTTATTTTATTTTGAAACTTCACCAATACATTATTAGCAAACTCATGCAGAGTTAACACAAAAAACAGCAAAATCTACATCTCCATGGAGATGCAGATCAGTAGAGATTATCTCTTTTAAAAATAATTGAAAAACCAGCATGGGTTATGCATGCCTGTAATCCCAGTGGCTCAGAAGGCTGAGGCAGGAGGACCCCAAGTTCAAGGCCAGCCTCAGCAAAAGTGAGGCACTAAGCAACACAGCAGTGAGACCTTGTCTCTAAATAAAATACAAAATAGGACTGGGACCCTAGCTCAGTGATCAAGTGGCCCCGAGTTCAATCCCCAGTACCAAAAAAAAAAAGATTGAAATTGAAAAAATAAGTGTATCTGTAAAATTCTTCAGTATTGCAAAAACAGAAAAAATTCCCAAGTGGGCTGGGGTTGTGGCTCAGTGATAGAGTGCTCACCTAGCATGCATGAGGCACTGGGTTTGATCCTCAACACCACGTAAAAATGAAATAAAGATATTGTGTGTCTACCTACAACTAAAATATATATATATTAAAATCCCCAAATGATTTTAGACTGAAAAAAAAATGACATTTGGCATCTGTCCCACCTTAAATACACTCACTCTGGGATTGCCCCCTCACTTCCCTGAGAAGAAAAAGTGAAATTAGTGGGTAAAGTTTTAGAACTAGCATGAATAAAAGGTAGGTATCTGGCTGCATGAGGGAGATATGATTTTCACTGCTTCGTGTACATATTTCAACTGATCTTTCTGTTTTTGGAATCCATTAGTGTGTCCATAGGGCTTCCATAGGGCCCTGGATCCTCCAGTTTCTCAGCTTTTATGGGATCCTGCAGCATAAATTAGCTTACTGATGGACTTCCCTTACCCTCAGTTCAGGTTTCTGCTCAATCTGCTCCCAAGTTAATTACCATCTGTCTACTTCCAGCTTCTAAAATGCCATTGTGTCATCTCCTTTCCGAGTTCCTTTGCCTTGTGGTTTATGCTTTTAAATAAAATTATTTTATTGTAATTTTTGTGGAAAATTATAAAAAATATGAATTACATACATATGTGCATATATTATATATATATACATATATATACATATATATATATACATATATATACATATATATATATATATATATATATATATATTTGTGGTGTACCCTCTTCTTTAAAATTTACTTAGCATACATAGTGACAAATTTCCATATAAATTTCCATATTTGTTGAATGAATAAAATAAATATAAATATAATGGGTATACTCAAAAATAGTCTATATGTGTGTACATGTATAGCAGTAGCCTAAGAGGTATTTAAAGACTCAGGGATAAGTCACAGCCTGTAAGCGGCCTATCAGCCTGTTCCATGGTAACTTAACCGCATCAATCTGTGTGCTTCATCAATTAAGCCAGAGTCAGAGAGAGAAGTACTTCTGAATACAGAAGGATCTTCCTTTTGCTAGACTACTGTGCCCATCTGATGGGCAAAAATCTAGTCTCAGGAATGTTCTAGATTTTGGTCTGGGCTCAGCATTTGGCTCCAATTTGTGGCTCTACTTTAGCCTAGCAATTGTTTGCTGACCCCCTAGTTCAAAACATTTTTAAAGCATTAATTTCCATATTTGTTGAATGAATAAAGTAAACATAATTTTTTTTAAAAAATTATAAACAGAAGAGGAAGTGAAAAACAGAAAAATCAAAGAAAGGAAAAAGTAAAGATCAGTATAGAAATCAATTAAATAGAAATCGAAAAATAGTAGAAAAATATAGTGAAGCCCAAAGCTCAATAGTGAGTTGAGTAGATCAATAAAACTGATAAACCTCTAACCAGACTAAGCAGGAAAAAAGAAAAAAAGATGCATTACTATTATCAGACGTGAAGGAGGTGACTTCATGAAAGATGAAGCTCAGGGATAGGAAACTTTTCCCTTAAAGGACAGACAGTACCATTTTAGGCTTTGTGGGCCACATACAAACTCTGCTGCATTTGTAACAGTTCAATAACCCCATGTTTCTTGTTTCAACGACATGTAATATTGTCTCAGAAAGAGAGATGGGCCTAATGAGGGCTGCTGAAAGCTTTTGCATTTTAGCTTACTTTCTATAAAGCCCACCGAGTGAAAGCACCACTGGAGCTTTGAAGGGACTGTGTGAAGATCAAAATCCAAGTCTCTCCTTCCTGAATCAGACATTATTACCCTGTGTACATATATAATTATAAGACTGGTGGGATTCTACATCATGTACAATCAGAAGAATGAGAAATTATGTTCCCTCTATGTATGATGTATCAAAATGCATTTAGTGTCATGTATAACTAATTAGAAGACATCTTAAAAGTCTAAAAAAAAAAAAAACCCAAGACTAGATAAAACAATTAGCCATTTGCCTAAATGAGTAGATAATTAAAACTATGAATTCTGTAATATTTAGAACTGATTAAACTTAAAAAAAGTAAGGAACTAAGGGAAGATGTCAAAAGTTAATGGAAGCCAGGTGTGGTGGTGTGTGTCTCTAATTCCCACTGATTTGGGAGGCTGAGGCAGGAGGATCACAACCAGCCTCAGTAACTTAGCAAGACTTGTCTCAGAAAATGAAAAAATTATAAAAGGGCTGGGGATGTGGCTCTGTGGTTAAGTGTTCAGGATTCAATCTCCCACTTATCTTTGAGAGTTTTCCCTTAGGATTCATATTCATTCTCTCTCTCTCTCTCTCTCTCTCTCTCTCATTTTCTCATCATCTGTTTCCTCTCAAATACTAGCTGAAAGCATCTATTTTCCTCTCTTACCCATACCCTTTCATTTGCAGCTCCATTTGTTCTTATTTAGAATTAGTTATCTTTGATTGTTTCCTTATTGGCAATTGTGTGAAGTGTTTGATGATGTTGGAGCTCAGGGGAGAGGAGGGAAAGCAGAGTCATCCTCAGAACCAGTGTCCTTTAAGCCTACTTCTGTGCTACTGCACTGGGGGTTTCTCAGGCTGTGCAGGGACTCGTGGGAGCATTTCATTTATACACACTAGGAATGTCCTAAAAATTCCACCCCAATGCACTACTCATGATAGAGTTTGAATTTAAGTAACTTTTCATTTGACTTGAATGGAAATGATTCCCACACAGCTTTGCAAATGCATGGGAATCTCCTATCATTTTTCTGACTCTGAACCTCTTCGTATGAAGCCAACATGATTATTTGTTTTATGTAGCAGAGAGACAGAGTAATTCAGAGAGCAAAGGAGAGAAAGAAACTGAAGGAAAGAGATACAACAGGTCACACTTAGGGCTTTATGATGGCCTTTTCTAACTGCTCTGTATAAGATACACTCCTTTACATAAAGGAGGCATGAAGAAACAATGAATGGGTAGAAGTTTTGTCCTACAGAAAAGTATATCACACGCCTACCACCCACACTGCCATCTGACCATACTACACACTCACTCCCATTTGTTTCCAGGAAACTCTTCTGATTACAAAAGGAATTGCAAAAGAACACATGCTCCTTGTGGAAAGTTTGTCCCGAGCCAAAAAAAAAAAAAAAGCATAGAAAGGCAGGAGAAAAAAGACAGAGTACCACACTCAGAGCTAAGCACTGTAAAATTTTGTGCTATCAATGAAGGATTGATTTAGTAATTTATCAAATGTTTATTGAGTGCTTAACAACATATCTGACATTATTTTACCTATTGAAAATACTGTGATGGCATTTTGAAAATACTAAGATGAAAAAACAAGGTCCTTGCTCCTGTGAAAATATGTCCCCTTTGCTCAGTGAATCCCTCTTCTCTAGGCTCTAACATCTTCCTTCTGTAGCTCTGGGCTGCAACCTAGTGCAAAAGTCAGCTCTGTTGGAGGTGTTTCCTGACATTCTGTTGATACTGGTGCTGAGAATCAAGGGCAAGTTCCCTTTCCCCAGTGTTTGAAGATTGAACACAAAGAAACACTGAGGCAATCATAGAAAGCAAGTTTTATTTAAAGGATAAAACAGAGATAGACTTATCCAAAGAGAAGGGGCCCCACAGCTGGGTGTCCAAGGAAGTAGAGGTGTTGGGCCTCTTTTATACATTTTGGATTTCTTTTGTTCTTATGCTCTTTCCTCCCCCCATCTGCTTATGTGACCCAAAAGGTGGAGGGAAGCCACCCAGTGGTAAAGGCAGGAAGGGAGTCAACCAGGAGCTACTCATCAACTCCTGGCTGGGAGGAATAATCCCCTAGAGACAGGTAACCTTGGCAACAGGGGAGGAGAAGGGGGAAGTGTCCTGAAGGTATTAACATTTTAATTCCTTTCCTTTGGAACCAGTCCCCATCTTCCCAATCCCATAGGGAATAGAAGGGGAAAGTGTCCTGAAGGTATTAACATTTTAATTCCTTTCCTTTGGAACCAGTCCCCATCTTCCCATCCCATAGGTAATGATCATTCATTACCTATACTGACTGTCCTTTTGACACCCCCCCATTATCTTCTGCCCAATGGGTTTACTAGCATGTGTTGGCTGACTCTTTCCATATCTTTTTTTTCCATGCAATTGTTAATTGATTAAACAATTAAAAAGTAAAAGATTGCCTCATGCTAAAAGTGATATTGCATTTTACAGTAGTTTTAATGGTTACAATATTCACAAAATATATTTTAACAAAGTTTAGTAGCATAGCATATTGCAAAGGGAAAAACATAAATTTGGTTTTTAGAGGGTCCCACTTTCAAACTAGTCTGTCCTTGTATTTTTAGTAGTGCTTCCTTTGCAAAGTTACTTCTTTTTTTTAAAGAGAGAGAGAGAGAGAGGGAGAGAATTTTTTTTAAAAGAGAGAGTGAGAGAGGGAGGGAGAGAGAGAGAGAGAGAGAGAGAGAGAGAGAGAGAGAGAGAGAATTTTAATATTTATTTATTATTTTTAGTTCTCGGCGGACACAACATCTTTGTTTGTATGTGGTGCTGAGGATCGAACCCGGGCCGCACGCATGCCAGGGCAGCGCGCTACTGCTTGAGCCACATCCCCAGCCCCAGAGAGAGAATTTTAATCTTTTTATTTTTTAGTTTTTTCGGCGGGCACAACATCTTTGTTTGTATGTGGTGCTGAGGATTGAACCTGGGCCACATGCATGCCAGGCCAGCGCGCTACCACTTGAGCCACATCCCCAGCCCTGCAAAGTTACTTCTTTATAGAGGGTTTTTATAGAAGGTTTTTCTTACTTTATCATGCAATATATTACGCATTTTTCTTTAAAGTAGAAAAGGTCTACATATGTGGGTGGTATGAACATTTGTTCCTGTTGAACTCCTACTATGTCTTTGACCACCTACCACATCTTTTTAAGATTGACAAACAATTTAAGGCAGAGTCCATGACTGAGAAATAGAGAGATTTTGAATTGGTTTGTGGTTGATTTTGCTTTAAGACAGCAAATCACTGGACTAGTGCTTAGGTGACTGAGATACACCTGACCAAGTCCCATTGGTACCAGCTGCACTTTTAACCTGTTATTTATTCATTCACTTATTTATGTATTCATGTCATGACTTTTATTAAGTGCTAGTCACTGTGCTAGACACTGGAATTGTAAAGATCAGAAACTCACTCTCAGGTAGAGGGGAGATATCAGATAAGTAATTGCAATGCAGGGTGCTAAGTGCTCTGGCAGAGGCCGGTAGAACCAAAGAAGGGTCACCTGACCTAGGCCAGGTGGCCCAAAGAATTATTTTTGGAGTAAGAGGTGTCTTTTTAAACTGTTTCTTGACTTTTGAATTAAGAAGCAGAAGCAAGATGAGGTGGCAATCTAAGAAAAACAGCATGTGAAAATACAAAGGAGCATTTTAAAGCCTGGTGAAACAGAGAGACAATCAGTAATTGATTATGGCTGAGCAAATTCACAGGGAAGTACATGGTGAACAGCAAGACTGAGCAAGTATCTCAGAAAAGGTTTTTTTTTTCTTCTGGTTGTCCTTGAAAGTTTAGATTTTGTCATTAACTTTCCAATACCTATTTAAAGTTTTTTTCAAAAGCAAGGGCAAGGATCAGTACATAGTAAGTATGGAGAGGGCAGAAAAGAAGTTTTTATACTAATCCAGGTGAGAGATATAGGCCTAGCAGAGATGGAGAAAGACAAGATATTGAAGAGATGCTAAGAAAGGAAAAGCAAGAGAACTTTGCATCTGGCCCAGTGCTGGGGAATGAGCATTAGGATGGCTCCCTGGTTTCTGCCCAGACAGTGGGTGGATGATGGTGGCACCTGCTGGGAAAATTGACCCTGAGGGAGCTGTTCACTTACAGGATGGACAGACAAAGAACTAGGTATGAATATAAAACCCCAAAGAGCAAATCTGAAAGAAGAAAAACCAGGAACTATGAGGCCACATGTAATCTAGTTATGAATGATTTCGTTAGCATGGTAGAGACCAAAGAAAGATTAGGAAATGAACAGAAGGCAAGAAGAACTCACAGCCAACGGGGATTGCTCTGCTGTTTAGCTCTAAAGAGGAGGGAGGGAGATGGTGCATTAGCCAGAGGAGGATCTAGAGTCAGGGAAAAGGGTGACAGAATTGAGGACAAATAGCCAGTAGGCAAGGTAAGGTTGAAATGACGGGGTAACTGAAGAAACCAAGTCACTGAAGAGAGTTCCAGAACAGAGACAAGCAGTTCTGTCCTCAAGGGTGTGACTCTCCCAGGAAGCATTATGGAAATGTGTGGGACAGTTCTCAGAGTGGTTTAGGGGCATCAAGGCCCTGAGTGGGCAGCGGCCAGGGATGTTTTTTACCGAGTAGTGGGTGGCATAATGAGGAATGGCTCCATATCCCTATCATCTTTCAAGTGACCCACCAAGGAGTAGAGATGGGAAACACCTACATACAATTACCAGAGCCTAAAACCTAGCTGCTTCTCATATAAACAAAAAGTAGTTTTTATACAGCTTTAATATAGACTCAATTTTCCAAAGGCACAACCAGTGTGTAAATCAAGGAGAGATGGTACAGTGTTTTGTGGGCGTTTCAGGATTGCAGATAGCATTTTTCTCCTGCTGTTTGAGTTCCAATACTGAGCACCTGTACTAGCCTACATACTTATATCTATCACACAGCAAGTCTAGGTTAGGTGCCCCTATTTGTCTACCTATTATGTTGTAGTTGTACCTGAGGATTTACATATTGTAGAATAGGTTACTTAAATTTTCCACTTATTGTGTAATTACATCACTAAGTTAACAAATAATTATGTGTCTAGATCCATATCTTAGTCTATTTTGTGTTGCTTTAACAAAACATCATAAGGATATTTATAAGAAACAAAAGGACTAATTTCTAAAGAATAGAATAAACTTATTTCTTACAGTTATAGAAATCCAAAGTGGAGGCACTTACAACTGGAGAGGGCTTCTTGCCATGTTGTCCCATACAGGAAGGCTAAGGAAGCACACGCTGTATATCTGGGTGGGACGGGAGTGATGGTTGCTGAACTCATCCTTCATCAGGAATTCACTCCCACAGTCACTAACCCATTCCTAGGATAATGACATTAACAACCACAGCTTAAGGACCCCACCTCTCAACTGCTGCACTGAATATGAAGTTTCAAGTTTCCAACACAGGAACCTTGGGGGACACACTCAAACCATAGCATTAAGTTACATTCATGTCTCCGTAGTAAAAGAAAAAAGGGTTACAAAATATTTCTTAAGACAAGGCCCTTGAATAGAAGCAAATAGCAGAAGACAGTAGACACTGCTATGGAGAATGTAGGAAGGACGATGAGCTTCAAATCAGTTGAAGCAAAGGGACACTATTGAGGGAGTTATCCTGTCCCTCACTATTTGTCAACCAGAAAGTTACGATGTACTCAGAGTAAAGGATTATGTGAACTTGAAGAAACCACGTAAGGGGGAGAGAGGAAGTCTGAAACAGCGACTCTGGTGGTTGGGCACTATCTACAGACCATGGGAAGGTTGCCGGACAGTGTTGAAAGCCCAGCTGAGGTCAGTGGCCATGGATTTGTCGAGGGCCTCGTTTAGCACCATGCTCTGACCTTTGCAGGAACCCTTCCTTATGGGAGCAGAGAAGGAGGATTGTCGGATTAGTCCAGGGTTGGGGTTTCCAAAGTAGTACTCACAAAAGTATAAAAGGTCCCAACAGACGAAGTATGGCTTAAGCAGTGAACCATGATGAGAATCAGGAATGACTATGACATCATGAAGAGTCCCCTCCTTTCTAGGCTGCGTCAACCCAGGGACCCCAAAAGTGATATAATCTTCTTCTTCCTGCCCCAAGACTTAAACCATCTTTATTCCCTCCCTAGCTTCAAGAACTCTTAAAGATTTTGCTGTTTAGCTATATGAATATTTTTACACGAGTTTTCAGGCATTGAGATTATCCCAGGACTCTTTCTTTCTTTCTTATTTACTTATGTAGTATTTTTGGCACCAGGGATTGAACCCAGGATGCTTAACCACTGAACCACATCCCCTAGACCTTTTTAAAATTTTTTTTTTTAAGACAGGTTCTTGTAAGTGGCTTAAGATCTTGCTAAGTTGCTGAGGCTGGCTTTGAACCTGTGATCCTCTTACTTCAACCTTCCAAGCCACTGTCCCAGGACTCTTTCTAAAGAAAATCTTAGCTAAAAATAAATGGTATAAGTAATGGAAACCTGTTGGCTAACAACGAAAAATAAAATCTCTGTAAATTTCTAGGTACTCTGAAGAGTCAGACTTTTTAGAATCAGATCTTAAGTTTCTCATCTAAATTCCCACGGAAGTTTTCAATTTCAAATGTTGAAGCCTTAAAATGTTAACCTCCAGATGCAAAATTCAATTTCCATCTTGCTGACTTCTGCTCCTCAGTTGCAGAAGAAGCAAAGGTTTTTACAGGAAAAAGACAAGATTTGCACCTTATAACCACATTCAGACTTGGGGACTTAAATATGGAGAGAAGTGGAAGAGAAGATTGTTGACTGACCGACCAGTGCAGAGGTTGCAAGCTGAAGACACTAGGCAGTTCAGTGATACAGGGACAAGAGTAGGCTTGGATTGAGGTGGGATACTCATGTAGGAATTGGATGTGGATTTCAGAAAAATGTGAGAAATGATAGCAAATGTCTACTGCATCTCAATGCATAAGATGGAAAAGAGCTCTGCCTTGAAAGATCAGGAAGAGAAATCAATTAAAATGAACATGAATTAATATCAAGAGTATATCAGAACATGGGAAAAGAGTAGGAAGAAGCAATTCGCAGAAGGAAAAGCCCAAATGGCTCACAAGTATTTGAACAGTCACACAAACACTATCACAGAACAGCAGATGAAAACAAGTCCCTTGAGAGAGGCAAAAATTAGAAAACTACTTGATGGAGAGCATTGGCAGAGATGTGGGGAAATAGGAACCCTCCAATGCTAATGGGGGTGTAGACTGGTACAGTCATTCTGGAGAGCAGCTTGACAACACTTACTGGACTTTAACATGAGAATATTCTGATAAAGTGTCCCGGGCCAGCCATGGGCTGTGTGTGTGAGCTATGAGCACCTGAGCATCTGGAAGGACTGGCCTGGTGTTCTGTGCTCTTTGGGCCGTGCGACACACGTGGGCACATTCCTCTCACTCTGCCTTGGATCCCACCCAGCACCTGAGATGGGTGTGTCTTCCAAGATGTCCGTCAATCTGCTGACCGCAAGACATCAGGAAGCTAGACTCAACCCCCTGAAACATGACCCCTGGCCTTATTTAGAAAGAACATTCCATCGAGCCTCCCTTTGGGTGCCCCCCATAAGAATAAAGAATCCAGGTGCAAGTTCTCTCTTTCCAATCGATCTCTAAGGTCGAGAGCTGTCCCAGATTTTGAAAGGAATTTCTGTGTGCTTGTGTGCTTTCTTCGCCATTTTCTCAGTTATTGATGTAGCCAGATTTTGTGACCCCAGCATAGGTCCCCAGCCCAGCTAGCTGGTGATAATAAATAATTTTGTTCTCTCATTCTATATCCAGAAGAAACTATTTTAAGGTAAATAAGTCATATCACTAAGGATACCATCAGAGTTATTTGTGGTAGTGAGAATTTATAATTGACATATGTCTGTCACTAGATAAATGTCTAAGAAGAGTGTAATAGTCTACTTAGAAGTAACAACTAACTCATTGCATTAAGGACAGATTGTTTTTTCAAATAACGCTGACTGAAAAATCTAAGAAACTGAATAATACCATTTAGAATTTGAAACACATGTAGACATAAAAAATGCCCTACATATTTTGAAAGTCTAAAAAAGCTATAAAAGAAATACTGAAAATAGTAATGGATTAAATTGAATAGAGTGGCTTTTTTTTCTCCTGTACAAATTCAGGTAGGCAATCCATGAAAATATGGTATTTCAAAATCATCAGGGAGCCAGGCTGCATTTATTATTTTCCTTTGCCACCTATAACTCATGGCTTTTATCATGATTGCCTAATATTCCACCACCATGATCAAAACCCAGCCAGCGGTAAACAAAACAAACAAACAAAAAAGTCACTTTTCACACTTTTCTGCCCTGTAAAGGTAGAATCTAGAAGTTTCACACATTACTTTTGCTTATATCCCCAAGTTGTCATGCCTGGTATTTAGCTATAAATTTGGTTACTGTGTAAGGAGAGCAGGAGTAGTGCCCACCACTCCTTCCTCTGGGAAGGAGTGAGAGTGGGATCAGGATAAATTACATGTATAAAAGATAAGGTGTCACTGTGTGGATTCATAATTCCAGCGTATCATAAACCGAGATTTATGATTAAAATAATCATCTGCACCTGAGGTTAGTTTAATAAAGAAAAGGAGAAAGAAAAAGGAAGAAGGAAGGAAGGAGAAGGATAAAACAGGAGGGAATGAAAGAGAGGAGAGAGAGGAAGGAAGGAAGGAAGGAAGGAAGGAAGGAAGGAAAGAAGGAAGGAAGGAAGGAAGGAAGGAAGGAAGGAAGGAAGGAAGGAAGGAAGGAAAGAAGGAAGGAAGGAAGGAAGGAAGGAAAGAAGGAAGGAAGGAAGGAAGGAAGGAAGGAAGGAAGGAAGGAAGGAGAAAACAGAGGTTATGGCAAGGTGATATGGGAGTTCTCAGGAGAGCAGTAGGTGTCTGTGGATGTGAGAGGGTAATAATTTCATGTAGGTGAATTTCTTAACATCCCAGGACTCGAGGGCAGTCCTCTCAACAGTCTTAAGAAGCCACTTAAAAGAAGCAGAGTTTACCTCTGATGCTGTAGGTCAACTTGGCTACTGGTTTTCCTCCGGGTCACCACACCAGCCACTGAGAAATTTCAATTTTTCAATTACACCAAGAGCCAATTACAGGGACGATCAAAGGGAAGAGTTTTCCAAAGCTGAGCATTCTGTGGTATCCATATTCTCATTGACAAATGCCAGAAAAAAACAGAGGGATGAGTAGTAGAGCAAACGCTGAGGCTGCCATGCTCTGGGGATGAAAAGAAGAAGGGAAGGAGGCAGGCACAAGAGTCTGAAGACTCTTCAGGAAAGCCCTGGCTTAGCTTGTGGTGTAGCCAGTCTCATTTGACTTGTGCAAAGAGCAAAGCACTAATAATGATCATGCTAGGGTTAATTCTGAAGGGAGTCGAGTGAATATTGTTAATTTGTTGGTCAAGGTTTATGCATTACAGAATTGAGTATGTAGCCAGGTGCTGTCAATAGTCTTGGTAGAATAGAAAAAGAATAAGAAAATAGCTTCCCTTTCCTCATTGGTAAGTGAAGGGAACTCTAGGTGCCTGGCAGAGGTATTTAGGATATGATAGGTAACGTGTGTGCAACGTCTTAATCCCTGGGCTGCAAAGGTGTCCAACAGTATTAACATTATCCACGGAATATTATATAATAGGTCTTTTCCCACATTACTTTTTAGTTCATCATGTGATTAATGCAGAATTTGCTATATTTCTAGCAAGTGTGTGTGTGTGTGTGTGTGTGTGTGTGTGTGCACAGAAAGCTATTAAGAGACCTAACACTTCTGAGCACAGTTCATTTACATATAAAATTCTTATCTTTTACTTAATTCATGATTTTGTTTTGGATCTTCAGGTCAGTCATGTTGCCCATTGCTCGACCATAGTTGATTCTGGGACACATGACATGTTCCGTGAAGAGTGTCGGGGTGAGGAGTGGGGACACGTGAAATCAGGCACCTTGATGAGGGGACTTTCTTTTGACCCAATAATTGGGCCATACTCATATCAATGGTTGAGACTATAAAAAAAAATTAAATGCCACAAAGAACCTTCAAATCTCTTGAAGGAAAAAAGGCAATGGAACAAAGTCTTAAACTTACAAATCTCAGCAGCTCAACAGAACAGTTCTGCTGTTTCCTGGGAACACACACAAAAGTAGAATTAGGGGCTACATGGCAGTTCATTCAGCATTGAGCTTTGAATTAGGGAGAGCCACAGTGAGGCTTTACCTACGTCAAGGACCAAATTAATCACCATGGTGCTTGGATTCCCAACACACTAATAGAGAAGCCAGCAATTTTCAATGAATAACTTTCAGCATATACTTACATCCTAAACTGAAAGAAAGCTAATAATAGCAAGGAGACTTCTCTACTAGCTGGGAACTTTATGGGATAATTATATCCCCTGAGGATTAAAAGTATCATCTCTGTTTCTTGCTGTGTAAGACCAAGCAACTGATTGTCTTTCAATTATCACCCATAGCTGCTTCCCTGGCTCAAAGACTTAACAGTGGGGAAGGGCAAATATATTGCATGAAAACCATGCAGATGTTTTAATCTGACTCTTTATCGCATACCTTGAATTTCTTGAGGATAAGAGTGTAGTCACAGAAATCAGGGAATCCATTCACAGATTTGAACTGTGTCTTATTCCAGCTCAAGATTTGGAGAAATTTTATATTCTAAGTATATGTGTATGTATATACGCACAGATAAAAATATATGCAGTTACCTAGAAGATGATATATTTGTATATCAAGTCATTTTCTCATCACAAGAAGAAATTTCATAGATTAATGAAATAAAAAGTTGTCTAGCTCACTTCCAGGAAAAAGTTTGTCCTTAGATGAATTTGTATTTGCCTACAATGAAAACTGAAGTAGATTATTGTGTGTGTGTGTGTGTGTGTGTGTGTGTTTGTGTGAGTGTGTTGTCTTCTAATCATTCATGTTTCCTTTATGCAGAAGCTTGGAAGCATCTGCCTCTCTGTCTCCTTTATATAATCTCTTTTGTGTTCTTTAACTTTTAATTGTCCTCTTTAATAGCGTGTAGTTTTGTGATGTACCTGGAATGTTTCTGGATATCTATGTTTTAAAATCAACTAAACAAACGCTCTCTTCTGTGGATGAAACATGGCAAGTGCTATTACCAGTCCCTTTCCAGAATTCTGCCACAGTCCTTAGAACCTCTCTTCTCCTCCTTATGTTAAGTCAGTTCTATTTTCTCTCTTTAACCTTTGCCATCCCACCCTGACTCCAGCAGAGATGTCATCAAACCTGGATTCACAGTCTCCATCCTGCCATCCTCTCCAGCCAGTTTTATCCTCCATTTCATCCCCAAAATGATGTGAAATTAACTATCTTTAAAGGTAACTCAAGAACTTTCCAGTCATTCACCGCTGTGGCTAAAAACTAAAGTTATCTACCTCATCAACTGCTAATGAGAAGTGGGTGAATCAAACCTGAGAGTCGTGTGACAAATTTCCCAGGTCTTACTAGGTTTTTCCTTCTGGAATGATTAGGACTTTTTCTATTTAAGCCAAATAGAGATTATGAGTTTTTCCTCCGAAGGATTATTTTCTTGTCCCCCTAGTCTAGGTCACAGGGCAAAGACTGAAAGAGTTGGCACATTTATTATTGAACAAGGGGACCAACAATGGCACTTCAGGTTTGTTGAATATGAAAGAAGGTTACAACTCCCCTGAGAACCAGTGGAGGAGAAGCAGCCTCAGCTAAAAAGCAATAAAAACATTTTTGTGTGGCTCATGCTCTACTTGGTACTCCTAATAGTGAGTTTGGATGGGATTGCTTCTAGCTTATCTCTGAACTCGTCAGCAGCTCACAGTGACAATTATCAAGCCATCATTAGTAAGTATATTTGTTTTCTAGAGCTGCCATAACAAAGTACCACACACTCGGGTGGCTTCATACAGCAAGCATTTATTCTCTCAGAGTTTTGTAATCCAGAAAATTGAGATTGAGGTGTGCTCTCCCTGAGGTTCTAGATCATAACCCTTCTTTGCCTCTTTCTAGCTTTCTATTGGGTCACTCCAGAGCCTTCTTTGGTTTGTAGATGCATCACTCCAATCTCTGGTTACACCTGATACATGGCCATCTTCTCCCTTTGGGTGTCTGTCTCTTCCTACGGCATTTTCTTCTCTTCTAAGGATACCAGGAACATCAAATCAATGGCCCACCTTACTCTAGCATTGATCTCATCTTACCTGATTACATGTCCACAAACTTATTTCCAAATATAATACCACAGTGTAAGATGCTAGGGGTTAGGGCATCAACATGTCTCCTTGAGGCAACGTGATTTAACCTATAACGTTTGGGATCAAGTTAGCTTAATGTCTCACAGATCCCTTCAGATCCTGAGAGCCTTTAGTCCTGAAGGTGGGAGTGCATTGCTGCGGTAGGATCAGGAGAGTTTGTACAGAGTGCGTGTCCATCCCCGCTGCTGTTCAGAAGGCTCTTTGTCTGAACCCCTTGTCATGTTTGTCTGGCACACACAACAGCCACTGTCCTGACAAAGGTTCCATCTGCGTTTGTAGAGTGAGCAATCAGAGCTACATTTGTGCTGCAAAAAATACTTGCAGATCTGCCAGGAACATGAATGACAGGCATTTTCCACAAAAGTTTCTCTTCCTCTGACAAGCTAGGAACTATTTTCTAAAAGCACTACAGAGGCAGTGAATTCCCTAGCTGGAAATCTCTTTAGAGGGAGCCAGATTTGCAATGAAGTGCCAACTTTCTCTACCCAAATTTCCTCTGTTCGCACTTTTTAGTACAGAAGAGGAGCATGGAGCCTATGGCCCAAGATTGGCTTCAGCGAAGAAGTTGGCAATGTACTTCCGCCTGGGGACCAGACCACAAGGGCATCACTAGGACATTGGCAGGGGTGAGGGGTGGCTCTTGGCTTCCTAGTAGGCCTGGAGGTTGGGCAGGGCCAGAGCGTTGGCAGCTGAGAACAGTTGGACTTCCGCCCAGTTCCCAGCTGCTGCTACTCCACTCCCTGGTGGCAGCTGCCTGGGTACTCCTTTGACACAGCAAGGGCACTCAGAAAAAGCCAAAAGGGAGATCTGGGGTAGCCTGGCGTAGAACCATGGAAGGCAAAGCATGTCAGAGGTGCCTCACTGAGCACTGCCTTCTAGAACATTCAGCCCATTTCCTGCTGCAGCCCATCTTAGCAAACCTTGCTCTTACTTGGCTGGCCCTCAGTTTAGACTACGATGTAGACACCATCAAAGTAAATGCATCTTGACAAAAGACAACATTACAACAAATTTAGTTATGGATCCAATTGGCTTTTATTTGTGATTTATGAATCAGGCAATGCCTCATTTTATGAAAAGGAATGGGTGTTCTGCTGAGTTGAGCAGAGCAGGTTGACTTCACAGACAAAAAAGGATTCTGGAAAGGAGAGAGAAAGAGGGAGAACAAAAAGCAGACTGGTTGTTTCTAAATTACTTTGCTTATAGTGTTAAAATGGAGTACCTCCTTATACTGCTCAGGAAGATTGAACCCCTTTTGACTGGTTATAAATTTTATTTAATAAATCTTTAGCATCTATGTCAATACAGAAGAGAAAAGCCTTGAAAAATAGTCTCCCCTACAATGTGTATATATATATCATTGATGAACCTTTATTTTATTCATTTATTTATATGCAGTGCTGAGAATGGAACTCAGTGCTTCACACATGCTAGGCAAGTGCTCTACCACTGAGCCACAGCCACAGCCCCTCCCTACAATCTTAAATAAGATGGCACAATGGGTGACAGAAAAGTTTTTGTCAAAAAACTGCAAAAGATCTAAAAGCTGCACTTTTTAGGGGGGAGAGCTCATATCTATCTTTATTTTATATTTGTTCTTTGTAATATATTACATATAATATATTAGTGCCATGGCTTTAATTTTGAAGTAGTATGGTTAATAAAGAAACTAAGAGGAAAAGGAAATACAGTATTTTGCATTTCCCAAGTTATTTACCATTTGAGAGTCTTCTTTCTTTTCTGAAGATTCAAGTTTCTATCTGATATCATTTTACTGTAATCCCAAATCTTCTGTTCAGTTTTGTTTGTTTATTTTGGTAGTGCAGATCTGCTTATGACTAAATTTCTTAGATTTTTTAAAATCTGGAAATGTCTCTTTTCTTGTTATTATTCTTTGTGAAAATTTTAGAGGTGCCTAATAATTATTGCAGAACAATGGGTTTTATTGTGGTATATTCATACATGCACATGACACAGTTGGTTCCACTTCAATTCCTAGTTCCTCCCCTTGCCCACTCCTCCCTCCATGACCCCCTCCTCCAGCCCACAGTTGTCCCTTCTATTTTCACAAAATCCCCTTTTTTCTTTATTCTCTCTAGCTTCCACATAAGAGAAAATTTATAACCTTGAATTTTCTGAGTCTGACTTATTTCTCTTCATACGATGGTGTCCTGTTCCATTCATTTTTCTGCAAATGACATTGTTTAATTCTTATTTATGGCTGAGTAAAACTCCATTGTGTGTATATACCATATATTCTTTATTCATCTGTTGGAAGACACCTAGGCTGAATCCATAGTTTGGCTATTGTGAATGGAGCTTCTATAAACTTGAATACGCACATATCTACACAGCATGTGCTAACCTTAATTTTCCTGGATAAATACTGAGAGTCTATAGCTACATCATATGGTGGTTCCATTCCTAGTCTTTTGAGAAAACTCTTTGTACTGATTTCCATAGTGACTGTAATAATTTACATCCCCCCCCAACATTGTATCAGAGTTCCTTGTTCCCTTCACATCCTCTCTAGCATTTCTTGTTATTTGTATTTTTGATGCTTTGTCATTCTAATGGAGCTAGATGAAATCTCAGTGCAGTTTTGATATGCATTTCCTAGATGAATAGAGACATTGAACTTTTTTTGCATGTAATTGTTGGTCATTTATACTTCTTTTGAGAAATATCTGTTTAGTTCATTTGTACACTTATTGATTGGGTTTTCTTTTAACATTGAGTTGAGTTCTTTATATAAATAGCATGCAAAGATTTTCTCCCATTTGTAGGCTCTCTCTTTGCATTTTCTGTTTCCTTTACTGTGCAGAAGCTTTTGAGTTTAATGCCATTGGTTTATTGATTCTTGAGCTAGGGGTCCTAAGGAGGAAGTTATGGCCTACCCAGTGTTCTTGAAGAATTGTCTCCTGGTTGAATCCTCAGGATCTCTCCTATCACCCCAAACTCTAGCTTTGTAATATTGTGTTTTAGGTTTATTCTTTCATATCTAAAGAGAGCTTCCAGACTCATTCAGGATGCTGTTTCTGGATCCTTCATCTTTTTTTTTTTTTTTTCATGAGAAAAAAGGCAGCAGAGCCATGTGAAAAGGAGTCCTTGCAGTGGGCTGATGGGAGAATACCTAACCACCAAATTGGTGATGATTATGGTTTCTGTTCAATCCCCCCCCCAACAAAAAAAAAAACCCTAAAATTTATTTATCCCTCAATACACTAGAAAGTGAACCTTTAGTACTATAATTCCAGGTCCATAACAGATCATGGAGGAGGAGGCTGTAGCCAGAGATGGGGTTGGCAGGATGAGGAAGGGCGAATAAGAGGAGATTGTGGCAGAGAAGAGATTTCCCATCTCCTTCCAAGGCAGCCACGGTGCCTATTCATGGCTCCTCGCTCCTGCCAACCCTCAACTGGAGTCCTCATTGAGGGCTCCACCTCCAATCCCTCCCACGCCAGGACACAGAGTGACTCAAAGATCCCACCTTTAGGCTGGTTTTTATAGCTTTAGAGATCCAATCTAATGTTAGCTGTAACTCTAGGCACGATGCTTGTAGGCTAAGCTGTAAACACAGATCATCACATCCCCAGAATATCTCATTTTAATTGCATTTAATTTCATCTGCAGGCAACAGAACTGAATCACAGAGAAGTCGTGCTTTTAGCACCTTATTCAAATCCCAAGGAGGCAAATTCCCTGAAGTGAATTTGTTCTTCCATAAGCCAAATTTACCTCAGAGTTCAAGTGCTTCAGTCCTACACCTCCTGTACTAAGTGTGTAAATCCTCAAACTATTTAAGAGACTGAGGATCTATGGTTTCAAGCTACTGCTTTGAGGCAGTGGGGATGTGAGGGAGATGGGGGAGTTGAGTGGGTAGGGTGATAAAAGAGAACACAGTTTTCATGAGCACAAAGTGCCACCAACCCCAGAACTCACCTTAACATGTGGAAGGTTCTAAACTGGAAGAGCTTACACCCTACAGAGGTTTTCTCTGAAACACTCTGATGAGTTCATGCTTGGCTGGTATTAGCACTAAGAAAACCTTTCCCTGAAATGTGGCGCTTTGACATGCTCAGCTGGAGAACTGATCTCAGAACCCAAGTCTGTCTGACCTTCCTCTGCCCCTGTCTGTCCATCCTCTCTGATCTTCTTTCCTGAAGTGCAGGGAGAAGCTTCTCTGCAGTTCCCTTCTTTACCCACAAATCACTTCTGCTAGAGGAACCCAATTGCCTTCAGATCTTCTTACTAAAATTTCATTAATCAAGAAAGATCAAACTCACACCACAGAAGAAGAGAGTTAAAACTGGAACCCAGAGGAACTTGATCCCAGGCCATTGTGCATTCTCCAGGCTCATTCACGTTCTCTTGAAATCATTTACTACTCCTCTAAAATTTTCTAGTTCCCTCCACTTCTTCCCCTACTACAAAGAAGGTACTTAGCCTTCAACCAGCTAGACTTTTCTTTGAGATTCACATTCTGCATAACTCCTGGGTATATGTTGTGTGCATTAATAAATTTGTTATTCTCTTCTCTTGATAACCAGTCTTTTGTTACAGAGGTGCTGGCCATGAGCCCTTATGAAGAGTAGGAAAGGAATCACCCCTTTCCTGCTCCTACACTAGCAAGCTCAGGCACTTAGCCCTCTGAGGAGAGTGTATGGTTAGGGAAAACAGTCACATGCTAACTCAAAGCATGTGGTTCTGCTGCTGGTTCTTTTGTTGGTAGCAATTATTTTCGTTTTGTGCAATTTTTCTGTCAACTTAATTCGTTGTAGTTGGTGATACTTACTCTTCGTGCCTTAGTTTCAAGACATCTAAGGAGAGTTTTATCCTAACTTGTGGATTGACACTACTACCCACAACCTCTAACCTGTTCAGTATCTAAGAAAGGCTTCCTAGAAGGTGCTAATACTGAGGTGAGCTAGCCAGAGACTGGCTAAGACCTTTACATCCAAATGCTCTGGTAGCAAGAAAAGGCTGCTGGACAAGAAGTATCTAGAGTGCAGAGCAGCTATGGCCACTGATCTTTCCAGGTTCTGAGACCATAGTCAAGCTGTCCTGTGTTTTCCTTCAGGCACACACCCAGAGCTACTCTTACTTGGCTGCTGGACTTCCAGGTGGATATTCAATGTCCACTCACATTATCACTTTGCTCAGAGTACTATGGCTGGATCACCATCGCCAAGGCTGGCTAGTGTAGAGCTAACACTCCCTGCTTATGCCATCAAACCCACGATGACAAGACCAGTGCCTTAGAAGGGACACAGTAAAAGGGTATGATTGGAAACATTTGGAGCCCTTTTCTTATACTGAACAATGCTACTACTGAAATGGTACCTTGTTATAAACACATAAAATACTATTTTTAAAATAGATTTATGAAAACACAGACAACATCACTTAGATTTTAACTCACTAAATTGTACTACCTTAGCCCAATTTGATTGGTCTATTTTAGATAGATTCGAATAAAAGAAACAGAAACATGACCTTCCCATGATTGACTCAAAAAGTAAGGGTGAGATATCCACAGAAGTAGCAAGTTCAAACTCTCCATAAATTATATTCCCAGTGTTGATTTTGCCAGGATTATGGATAAAAATTCGATTTGGATGGTCCCACTTTACAAAGAAAAAATATCTCTTTTATATGGCTAGATTATGTCCGAACATCAAGTCACCTCATGGTCAGGAGGAGATGTGAAGAGCCAAATGTGGGAGGTTCAACCAACAGGACCTCAGCATAGGGAAGGGACTTGTGTGTGTGTGTGTGTGTGTGTGCATGTGTGAGTGCCTGTGTGTGTGTGTCGGGGGTCATCTCTAATAGGAATAACATGTTTGGGACAAGGGACTTGGGCACATAATTGTGTGTTTATGCCTTATACAGGCATTGTGGTTTCAAGTCTACCTCTAACTATTACCTAATGAGCCAGTTGTGTGGACCACACATTTCCTTTTATAGGCCTGACACACCATACACCATTTGTTTGATATTAAATGTTTTAAACTAGAATAACTTTGGAAAAATCTTGCTTGATGTCTGACTCAGAAAAAAAGAATGGAAAAACTAAAGACACAACTTCAACTGAAACAAATGTGAATACCCAATTATTCTCAATTGTCACAGATTGAACCCAGGGGTACTCTACCACTGAGCTACATCCCCACTCTTCTTACTTTGAAGCTTGCTAAGTTGCCCAGGCTGATCTTGCACTTGGATCTTCCTGCCTCAGTCGCTGGGATTGTGAGTGTGCACCACTGTACAGTGATCCCTGGCACAAATGTTCTCTCTTTTTAAATTTTTTTTTATTTTAAATGTATTTATTTATTCTAATTTGTTATACATTGCAGAAGAATATATTTCAATTCATTGTACACTATAGAGCACCATTTTTCATGTCTCTGGATGTTCAAACATCTCAATTGCCAACAGATCTCAATTGTTCATTGAACTGAGTAATATCGGTGACTGAGATTGTTGTTCAAATGGCATGAGTTTACAACATAAAGATAAAAATGCTTAATTCAGTGTTCCAGGAAAACTAAAGTACTCACAGGTCTGTGAAGAAGAAGACATTAACAATTACGTTCCAGAAAATTCTCTGACTTTGAACACTTGTCCGTGGTACTTATCCTGGGTTCTGCCTAGGAAAATGCATCATGACCTGCCTTCTTTCCATGTCTGGCTGGTACCCTGGGCCCCTGCCCACACCCACAGCAAGCCCAGATCATCAGAGGCCAGCCTCTGACCTGTCTGCCACCGAAGGTTTCCACTCTGATGCTGAGAGGCCAAGATGGTTTACCACCGTTATCCTTGGTGCTTCCTGGATCGAAACTTCAGACTCTCTCTTTTGACTTCATTAATAATGAAGAGGGAAAAAGAGGCTATTCTGCTGTGAAGTTTGCTGATACTAACAAGTTCTATTTTTGCACTTCAGGATTTCTTGTTTCTCCGTCATTCAGGAAAGCTATTAGATAACACCGGAGGATGTCGATGTAAACCTCCTTCTTGTCTCTTGATACTAGATAGGAGCACTTTGAAGTATTCTCCAAAGCATCTGCTTAGGGCGAGGAGCCAAGTTTCCACTCATCCACCCAGAACTGCATGATGAGTCACAGCTCCAGAAGAGGAGGGCGGGCAGTGTGCCTGGAGGTGAGGAGGGGTGCCAGCAGCCAGGCATCAGGCTCCCATTTGGTCTCCAGCTGAGTTTCCCAGGTCAAGAATCTATGGCACAAAAAGCCAAAAATCCCATCTTGAAAGAACTTGCAGACTGCCCTCACCAAGCCTGCTAAGCTCAGTTTAGATTTTGGAATTCAAATTCTTGCAGTTTATGGACGAAATATCCCTTAAAATCGGCAGACTGGAAAGTCAATGAAAACCAGGTGACAGAAGGATCTGACATTTGAAAAATGCTTTGATAAGATTGGTTGAAATATCCCAGGGATCAAAATAGGCTATTTTTAACACTCAGTGCCTTGTCAGCATACAGAGGATGCTCACCTTTGTCTGGGGAATTTTAACATTTGCTTTCTGAACAAGGACAGAGTGTCCTAAGATACATGACTGATGTCTATTTCAGTGCTATCATCCAGGTTTTGTTACACTGGCCCACATTTACTGTGGCTAGAACCACAGATCTTTCCTTCCTTCCTTCCTTTCTTCCTTCATTCCTTCATTCCTTCCTTTTGTTTTTCTTTTCAGTACTGGGGATTGAACTCAGGGGTGTTCTACCACTGAGCTACATCCCCACTCCTTTTTACTTCAAGTCTGGTTAAGTTACCCAGGCTGATCTTGCACTTGCATTCTCCTGCCTCAGCCTCCCCAGTCGCTGGGATTATGGGTGTGCACTACTGTACAGCGGTCCCCAGCACAAATGGATTCTTTTTTTAACTTTTTATTTTAAATTTATTTATTTATTCTAATTTGTTATACATGACAGAAGAATGTATTTCAATTCATAGTACACATATAGAGCACAATTTCTCATTCATCTGGTTGTACACAAAGTAGAGTCACACCATTCATGTCTTCATACATGTACCAAGGGTAATGATGTCCATCTCATTCCACCATCTTTCCTACTCCCATGCCCCCTTCCTTCCCCTCCCTCCTCTTTGCTCTATCTAAAGTTCCTCCATTCCTCCTACACTCGCCCCACCCCTATTATGGATCAGCATCTACATATCAGAGAAAGCATTCTGCCTTTGGTTTTGGGGGATTGGCTTACTTCACTTAGCATTATATTCTCCAACTCCACCCATTTACCTGCAAATGGCATAATTTTATTCTCTTTTAATGCTGAGTAATATTCCATTGTGTATATATACCACAGTTTCTTTATCCATTCATCTACTGAAGGGCATCTGGGTTGGTTCCATAATTTAGCTATTGTGAATTGTGCTGCTATAAACATTGATGTGGCTGAGTCCCTGTAGTATGCTGTTTTTAAATCCTTTGGGTACAAACCAAGGAGTAGGATAGCTGGGTCAAATGGTGGTTTCATTCCAAGTTTTCCAAGGAATTTCCATATTGCTTTCCATATTGGTTGCATCAATTTGCAGTCCCACTAGCAATGTATGAGTGTGCCTTTTCCCCCACATCCTTGCCAAAACTTATTGTTGTTTGTATACTTAATAGCTACCATTCTGATTGGAGTGAGATGAAATCTTAGAGTAGTTTTGATTTGCATTTCTCTGATTGCTAGAGATGCTGAACATTTTTTTCATATATCTGTTGATTAATTGGTTGTATATTACCTTCTAAGAAGTGTCTGTTCAGTTATTTTGCCCATTTGATGACTGGGGTTATTTGTTTTTTTGGTGTTAAGTTTTTTGAGTTCTTTATACATCTTAGAGATGAGTACTCTATCTGATGTGCATGTGGTAAAAATTTGCTCCCATTCTGTAGGCTCTCCCTTCACCTCACTGATTGTTTCTTTTTCTGAGAAGAATCCATCCCATTTATTGATTCTTGATTTTATTCCTTGAATCCATTCCTAGATTTTATTCCTTTTCAGCTTGAATCCATCCCATTTATTGACTCTTAATTTTATTTCTTGAGTTATAGGAGTTTTGTTAAGGAAGTTGTGGACTAATCCAACATAATGGAGATTTGGGTCTACTTTTTTTTCTATTAGGTGCAGGGTCTCTGTCTAATTCCTAGGTCCTTGATCCACTTTGAGTTGAGTTTTGTGCATGGTTAGAGTTAGGGGCTTAGTTTCATTTTGCTGCATATGGATTTCCAGTGTTCCCAACACCATTTGTTGAAGAAGCTATCTTGGTGCTTTTGTCTAGTATGAGATAACTGTATTTATGTGGGTTTGTCTCTTGTCCTCTATCCTGTACCATTGGTCTACAAAAAAAAATTTTTTTTTGGTGCCAATACCATGCCATGTTTGTTACTATTGCTCTGTAGTATAGTTTAAGGTCTAATATAGTAGTGACACCTGCTTCAATCTTCTTGCTAAGGATTGCTTTGCTTTGGCTATTCTAGGTCTCTTATTTTTTCCAGATGAATTTTATGATTGCTTTTCTATTTCTAGGAGGAATGTCATTGGAATTTGGATAGGAAAATATTAAATCTGTATAGTATTTTGAGTAGTTTGGTCATTTTGACAATATTAATTCTTATCCAAGAACAAGAAAGATCTTTTCATTTTCTAAGGTCTTCCATAATTTCTTTCTTTAGCACTATGTAGTTTTTATTGTAGAGGTCTTTTACATCTTTCCTCTTTTGTTAAGTTGATTCCCAAGTTATTTATATATAACTTTAAGCTATTCTAAATAGGGTAATTTTCCTAATTTCTCTTTCAGAGGATTTGTCACTGATGTACAGAAATGCCTTTGATTTATGGGTGCTGACTTTTATATCCTGATACTTTGCTGAATTCTTTTATTAGTTCTAGAAGTTTTCTGGTAGAAAACTTTTTGGATCCTTTGGGTACAGCTTCTAGATAAAAGCATGCAAGAGCAGAAATCACTCTTTCAACATGGTTTTTAGTTTATCTTTGGACCATGGAAGGTACTTCTCTATTGTCACACTGCTGAAAGAATCTGAACGCATCAGAGCACAAGGCTTCTTCTCAATCCAGACACCTACATATTTCACATTCAGCCATCCAGCCCCCTGCAGGGAACACCTGTGTGAAGTCACCTCTCAGCAAGAATCCTATTGGAATGGAAAGGGGTATTGAGATTAGTTAATTCATTGTATAGGGTTGTCCTTTGTTGTAGTGAGGATTATTTTGCACCTCTGCCTCCCTATACCAAATACATTTCTAGAAGCCCCTTGAGAAGGAGAAATGCCATCAAGAAACTCCATTTGTTGCCAGGTACCATCATACACACTTGTAATCCCAGTGACACAGGAGGCTGAGGCAGGAGAAAGGCAAATTCAAGGCCAGCTTGGGCAATTTAGTGAAACCCTGTTTCAAAATAGAACAAATTTTTACAATGGGCAGGGGATATATCTTGGTGGTAGTACATCCCTTCGTTCCCCAGCACAACATCAACAATAACAAATGAAACTCCATATAAAAGACAAGTCAGAGAGTAATAAAAATGCCAGACTCTAGCCTAGGTGTCTGTGAAAAATTTAAGAGTTAGGACATCACATGGCCAATTGGTATGAGGCATCTTCTAAGTGGGGGGGCATTATTAGGAACCCAGGAATTTTGCACCTACAGTTTCCCATAATTCCCTTATTCGTGGCCTTAGAGAAAGAAAAGACTCAAGCAGGTAAATTAAGAAAACTCACAGATCACAGACTGTGTCTGTCTTTTGTTTCTAATGCTTTTCCTGTCCCAGCCTCCACAGGGGTCTCATAATACCTTGCTGTGCTGTCAGCTCTTACATTTCATGAGATTTCCCTCTGCCCCTGACTTTAAATCTTTCTCCCCCCAACTTTTTTGTTGTTGTTGTTAATTTGTTTGTGTTGACCTTAAGCTTTTTCAAGTTGTTTCAGTTATTTTCAATCAGAAAGATACAACTCAGAGCCTATACTTGAGAGGATAATTAACAATGCATGATGCTAACCAAAGAAGTTATAAACACAGCAAAGTCACTAAAAAAAGTCTTAGTATGGGGATCAAGTTTTTCTAGAAATCTTGGTTCACACCCATTGCCCTCTTTCATATCCAACATCTCAGTTTGTCAATAATTATATTGTCACTCTAGCCAGGGGATTCAAGGTGGAAATTGAAAATTTCATTAAGTTAGTTGAGCTTACCAAGAAAAGATAACAAGGAGGAGGAAATGCTTTGCCCAAAATGTCTCCTTTAGCTGCTGCCCTCAATAGATGCACTTGAGCATGGTTCAAAATAAAATGTAGCCTGTTGCTGCTTTCCTTGCCCCCAGCAACCAGGTTGTTGAAGAATAAAACAGGAAGGGACTAATATTACCCTATTATGTTTTTCTTCAGTGGAAAGCTCAGACATTAAAACCCATCATTATTGAGCCATAGAGCAACTAATTCTGACTTGGAAGAATGGCAAATGTTGAGGTATTATAGTCTATTAAAAAGGAGTGCTGTGTAATCAGAGCACTTGAATGACATCATTTAATTGGATTCCTTTCTTGAAGTAAGAAGAACAAAGCAGCAAAACGATCTCCCCCCCCTCAATAACAGCAAGGATGATTTCCAAGGTTGAAGGATATGCAATGGAAGGCCTATTTGAGAGTCCAGGACTACATGGAAATGGCCCTTAGTAAAAACACTTTACCTCTGTTATCTGCCAATCAGGTTGTAAATGAATAAATCCCTTTATTTGTATTCTCTAGGTTTCAAGGCTTAGAAAGCTGTTCTTCCACAAGCCTTATTAAATTGAAATATGACTTCTTCTTTGTCCACTCTACATGGGGTCTCTGGCATTTCCAAAGAGACTGTGAACAAATTGAGACCAGACAAATCAATCACAGGTTTCCCTGTGTAAGATGCAATCTGGATCACTGAAAACAACTCTGCTCAACTCACTTCCAAGAAGAAGCCTGGTGAGGCTTCTCAAATAAATTGGTTCATCTTTTCAGGAAAGAAGAAATAAACAGTTGGAGAGACCAAGCATGGGAAATATAATGTAATAAATATTCTTCCAGTGCGAAGGAGGAATTAGGAGAGGAAAAGTCTCCTTTCCCCCTTTTTCTTAACCCAGTGTGGCTCTCTCTCAGGGTAGGAGATCAGGAGCATGTCAAGAAAATCCAACCCACACCTTGACAGGGCTGGTCCTGGGCTACCAACACTGTGACCTTGAGGAGTTCTGGAGCCAATCTTGAGAAGTTCTGGAGCCAGTCACTCTTAGGCAATTTGGAATTTGTCTTTCAGATGGACCTAAAATGAGTCAGTACATTAATAAATCAAATCCAAGCCCACACTATACTGGCATTAAAACTCACCTTCTCCTTCTTCCCCAATCTGTATGTCTGATTGCTTTATCCATCTTAGACTCAGAGGGACAGGCAGGACAATAAGTGAAAACATTGATATAAAGTACATGAAACAACTTCAACACTAAAGTGCTGACCCTGCAGACATACCTGTATTTTGGATATAAATCTCATCAGAATGTCATGCCCTTGAGGAGAAGTGAAAGTCCAAAAATTACAGGCAATATATAATATAAAGAGTTCTTAAAATCCAAACTCAAACCTCCTTTTTATGAGTTAAAAATTCTGTGTCCAAAAATCTTAAAAAGCCACGCTAACAAATTTCTTGTTCTGCTCAATTTCAGTTAGAACCCCAGTGATTTCTGAGTGATACAGCAGAGATAAAAAAGAAATCCTATTTTGGTTTTGGCCTTGTTAGATGCTGGTCAGTTATATTAGTTATCTGGAGTTCATGACCTGGAATCTTAAATTTAATGGAGAGAATTTTTTTTTCACTCTACATTGCTTTGTGTTAGAGATAAAACCCATCTATATACAATTTCTTCTCTTAGAAAGTCTTTTGAGGTATTGCCGTTTTCCTTGAGAGTTTAGAAGTTTTCAACAGAGACAGACTTATTCACTATTTTGGGATTTCCTTTCTTTCCCATGTAGCAAGTGAGCCAGTGGTTCCTGCTCTTTCTGATTCTCCCTCTTCTGCCTTGTGCTGAGAAAAGATGGGAATGTGTCTCTCATTTCCTAACCTTCACTATTTCTTATACAGCAGATATATTCCATCCTATGGAATGGGATACATTATCTAATTCCCATGACATCTTGCAATGAAATTGCTCAGGTCTGAATACCTGCCTCCTGAAGAGTTTCTCCTCTTCCTCCAGTTTGTTGTATTTGGAGAGCCTTATTCAACAGATTCCTAAACCAAACTACTATTGATGCTTCTGAAACATCAATAGTCCTTGGAGCATAGAGATCAGCAAGCTGGTGGATGTATCTCCAGAGAGTCTCTTCTTTGGGAGATTCCAGATTTTGAGTAGCATTTCTCATCTGTTTGTTGAAGTCCTGGCCTATGCCACTAGTGTTTTATCTTTTTTCACAGCTGACGTTCCCCTTTATTTGGGGGGAAATTTCTAATTGCTCTCTAACAGCCTGCTATGTTTCCCATTTCTTTCTTCATACCACTTGCTGGGTTAAGTGCCTACCTTCCTATCATATTTTTTTCTTCTGGCTCATACATTTGTCATACTCTTTTGTATTTTATATTTTGGGAGATTCATAATAAAAAATATGCAATCAACAAGTTCTGAGTCTTAAAACACATACATTGTGTCTAAACAGATCTCACCTTCTTCTCCTAGAGAGATTTTCCCATTAGTCCAGCACACAGCTCAGACCTGGGCTAAAGCCCATTTGTCCTTCTTGGCTCTCCTTCCATTTATTCAGTGATTCCTTTTATAATCTTAAATCTACTAACTTCTTGCTATGCACCTTTGAGGTGCAGACTATGCTCTAGGGGCTGAAAACTTTTAATCCATCAGGTAATTCTTTGAATAATTTACCTGGTTCTTTCTAGATTTCCCTCTCAACTTTGTCCAAATTCACTGGATAAAGCTTTCCAAAATTTTAAAGATTTCTCTTATCTGGAATTTTTTCCATTTATGCTTTTAGGGATCGATAATGTGTTTCCAGGCAAAAGACTTATAATGTTTGATACAGATACACAAATGGTCAATAAGTGCATGAAAAGATATTATACTTTCACAAGTCACTCAGGAAGTGAAAAATCAAAGCAATGAGTTATCACTGCATACCTACTCGTATGGCTATAATAATAATAATAATAATATTTTTTCAAAAAGCAGAAAATAACATCCTTGTCAAGGATATGAAGAGATCTGAACATTCATGCCTTACTGGAGGGAATGTGTAATGTTTTCCATTTAGTGAAAAACAACTTGGCAGTTTCTCAAAAAGTTAAAGAATTACCATAGGAGTCAGCAATTCCACTTCTAATCAAAATAATTGAACACAGTTATGCAGACAAAATCTTGCATTGGAAGGTTTATTGCAATAATCAAAAGATAAGAATGCCCCAAATGTCCAACAGATGAATTTGTAAATAAAATGTGGTATATTTATACAATTAGATAGTATTCTGTCATAAAAATGAAGTTCTAATAGATGCTATAACACATATCCACCTCAAAACCATTATACTAAGTGAAAAGGTCACAATATGATGCCTGCAGACATAGTGAGGCTGAAGCCTGGGAAGCAAGGTTCAGGGATCGAGCAGTTAAAAGAAGATGCAAACCCCAGTTGGGATAAACATATGCTTTATTAAGGGGTAGAAGTATCACCTAGCCAGCCCCAGCCATTTCCAGTTAGTCCCAAGCCAGTCCCATTTAGCCCCTTGAGTCCTTTCCATACAGGCCTTTTTATATGCAAGCCAAACAAAGAAGGCATACTGCCAACAGGTTACACTGGTGGGCACACACTCACAAGCAAATGTTTATGACCTTGAGTACATTTACTGAATCATTGTTCAAGACCTTGGATACATACTAAAAACAGCCCATCAGAAGCCTTGGCAAGGGAGCCTAACTATAGCCATTTGTGTCCTGCCCCAACAGTGCCCTTTATATAAAGTAAATAGAATAGACACATCTGTAGGAACAGAAAGCAGATTAGTGGTTAGCAGGAGTTTAGAGGACTGAGAGGAATGACTGCTTAAGATACCTACTAAAGTTCCCAGTCTCTCCCTCTTTCCACACACACACACACACACACTCCAAACAAATTGACAATACCAAGTAGTGGCAGAGATATAGATCAACAATAACTTCTATATATTACTCTTGTAAATGCAAAATGATGCCGACATTTTGGAAAGCAGTTGGCAATTTCTTACAAGATTAAACATGCCTTTACCATGAGACTGAGATTTTTGTACTCCTAGACATTTGCATTCTCACAAAAACCTGCACGTGAATGTTTACAGTAGCTTGGTTTATAATCTCTCTACTCCCTAAAGAAAAAACAACCCAAGTGTGCCTCTGCTGGTGAATGGATGATCCAACTGTGATATCTCAGTGGTAAGAAGGAAGGAACTATTGATCCAAACAACAGAAGAACAAAGTCAAATGTGCTCCTGTGCTAAGTGAAAGGAAGCCAAACTCTGAGGGACACTTACTATATAGTTCCACTGACGTGGAAATCTGGGAAATTATTATGTAAATAATTACAAATATCATTGCAATTGTAAATATATATTCTGGAAAAGACAAGACTATGGGGATAGAAGACAGAAGACACATTAGCAATTTCCAGGTGTTACAGGTACTGAAGTACAAAGGAGGTGAGAGAAACATGAGATGATAAATTGTGGTGGTGGTGGTCATACAACTTATGTGTTGCCAACATTTCCAGAATTGTGCAGTGAAAAAAAATGGCTACATTTTATGATATGTAAATAATAGTTTAATTTGAAAAACTGGAGAAATACATGCATATTTTTCAGCATATCAAGTATGACATAGACTCAATAAACTAAAAAAAATTACTGCTTTCATATTTATTTTTAAAAGTGTTAAATAACACAAGAACAATTTTTACAGCCAGGTTAAAATTTAGTTAGTTCATAGATTACTAAGTCTTCTCTACCAGCCCTATCAATGTTTTGTTTTGTTTGTTTGTTTTGTTTTGTTTATACCCTAGGAACCTAGAGTATGAAACTGGGAATATATTGTTTTAAAAGTTCACAATTTTGGATAGCCTGTATTTCGAATAGATGTTTAACTTGCTTTTGACTTAAGGTATGCCAAGGGCCCTCATCTTTATCTCTATGGAATAAACAGGAGAGAACACAAAAGATCTCAGGTTTAAATTGTGGCTTTCAGAAAACTTCCAGTGCTGATCTGATGTAAAATGAAAACGTAAACATAACGTAATGAGTTTTTCCTAAAACTAAACCAATAGAGCTTATGAAGACTGATTTTTTTTTCCCTGGTATTATGTGCTTTCTTCTCTTTGGGTATTCAAATGGATTTTATTTACAAAAGTGGTAATAGTGGGCAAGTTTTTGATATGGTTGTTTTTAGATATTCGTTAGAAAGAAATAAAACCAAGGTATGTCGACGCACCTCTATTATCCCAGCTATTCAGAGCTCAGAGGCAGGAGGATCTCAAATTTGAGACTGCCTAGGCAACTTATTAAGAGTTTATCTTAAAATTAAATTAAATGAAAATTGCCTAGCATTCACAAAGTCCCAATGAATGCCAGTGATCCCCAGGGCCACCCCTGCCTCCCTCAAAAGCCTTCAATGTTATTTGAGTAATTCTATGTCCCATTCTTTGTCTTTCTCTGTCTCTGGTCTCTCATTTATCTTTTATCAGGCATGGAAATCCAATAATATGTCTGGTAAATACCAGTTAAATGCCAAGGTCACTGAGCATGGGTTGCAGCCTCCCTGGGACCACATGGTTCCCATTATCACTGACCCTCATCTCTGATCAGGTTCTTGCTCCCAGCTGACTTCAGCAAATGCAACAATCTAGACTGTCTCAAACATGTTTGAAAACTCACCAGACAATTTTAAAATTCAAGGACTTGCTCAAACATGTTAGATTTAAGGGATCAAAATCTAGGCCCAGAAGCCACACATTTCCCCACATGAAGGATGGAATAAGCATCTCTTTGGATCCATTGCTATTTCACACTTTCGTCCAAAAAAAAAAAAAAAAAAATGACTATAATAGCAAAACGAACAGCCCCTGTTCCATGTAGGTCATGTCTGAATCATGTCTTAATCCTTAGCTTGAGTGAGGATCCCCTGTGGCCACAAACCCCTAGATGCCACTGTGTTTGCTTTGTAGATTTGGCCACCTACATGTTCATGTACTGCATTTTCAAGGCATTCTCTCAGCTCAGTAACATCCTACTGTTAGTCTGCTGAGGATCATGTTGGTTGCTGTATTTTAACCTCCCAATTCTCCTTTGGTCTTTGATCTTACGTATCTGCTTGGTTTTTGAGTTCAGTTATGTACAGACCTCCATTTCTTCCTGTTCCCTGGCCCCTCCCTGAAAACAAATATTTGATTGACAGCTTTACCTGACATTTGATTTGCTCAGCATCCTCCCTAGATTTTGCCTGAATCTCAGCTTACTCCTCATTTCCGTAATATATATGTGTGCTCAGCCTTGTGCAGAGACAAAAGGAGTAGAATTCTAAGAATTTGGGGTTTTATGGGGAATTGAAAGAAAGATATTATCAGTGTTAAGCACCCAAGGCTGGGTGCACTTGGCTAGCCTAGAGAGAAAAGATAGCAGCTTACAGCTAGTATCAGAAAAAGACCCAATTTAAGCTGAGAAAAAAAAAAGATATTTATAGGAAAGATGAGGTTAGCATGATGATTTACCAAAATCTAAATATCCTTTAATGTCTTGGTTATACTTAGGTATTATAACAGAGCACTAAAATAAAAATGGTTTAAACAGTGAAATGTCTATTTCTTTTCTATAAAATCTAATCTGATATTGTAGCTCTGCTTCTCAAAGTTTTCAGGAGTCCAGGATTCAATGCATGTCCCCCAACTCCCAACTTCCACCAACAAGAAAGAGAAAATGGGATGAGAGATACAAACTTCTCTTTAGAAGTACCACTCAGAAATTGCATAATTCATGTCTCATATCCAGTTGGCCAGAACACTGTGGCCTGGCCACATCAAGCTGCAAGGGAATTTGGAAAATATGGCCATTGTGAGTCATGTATGCAGATAGAACTGCTGTAGTTATGTGAAAATGGAAGAATGGACATTGTAGGATAACAAGCACCCCCCGACAAATTTGGTATGTTGTGACTAGGACCCAGGAACAGCTGTCAGGGAAAGAGTGCTAATGTCTTGAGGTCAACCAAGGGTGTCTTCCCTGGTGGAATTCAGAGTCAATTGATAACCAATGCTCTCCTAGAAGACATCACAGTTGATGACGAGCACAGCACCCTGTATGGGAGTAGATGAAGATAGATGGGAGAAAGCAAAGTGACCTTGTCCCACCATCCTCCTTCTGCCCAACCTCTGCCCCAACCTGCTTCTTGGGATGAGAGCCTTGTGGAGCCATTAAAAGCTCTCTATCTGGTCACAAGTTCTAGGTTCACATCCCATCTCTCCAATCAACCCTCTGTATGCCCTTGAGCAACTTGTTTTTCCCTCTTTCTGTTTCCACTTCCCCATCTATAAAAGAGATAGTCATAGTAACTGCCTCACATACTTGATCTAATGATTAAATGAACCAATGCATATGGTTGTTGGAAGGTAACCAAAATAACTTCAGGTAGTTCAGTTTATGCCTCATAAATAAATACTGCTTAAATGTGAAACCATCTAACATTGAGTTTACAACTCATCTGAGAAAGAAATTTTCAGTTACACCAATGGGAGTTGAATAGTTACTATAAAGATTGAAATCAGCATCATCAGGAGCACTATCAATGAACATCCAAGCTCTAACATCCAAGCTGTTCTTACTATCCTGGCTTACATTACCATCTCCTGACCCAAAGTATCTGAATAGGATCTTGAAAAATTTAGTACCTATGTACTTATGCCCTTCTTCCAAATCCCAGCCGCTCGATGTATTTGTTAAATTTCTACCAAGGTAATTCTCAGTGGTAGAAAATATGGGCAGAGATCCACTCAAAGGAAATTCTCAAAGTCATCTGGAGAGTTTTCAACTGCACACCACACATATTGCCCCAGAGTTTGTAATCCCAATGTACCCACTCACTAATGATGATGGGCTAAAGCCAGCTCCTACCAACTCACAAGAACAAATTGTATGTGTCTATTTGTAACTTTATGTTTAATAACAATGCATTGGTTGTTTGAAATCAGATATGGTGGAAATATTTGCACCATGGAACTCCACAATCTTTCTAAACCAAAGGTCCTTAACTCTTCTCTGCAGTACTTCTTGGTTTTTGGTACCAGGGATTGAACTCAGTGGCATTTGACCATTGATCCACATTCCCCAGCCCTATTTTGAATTTTATTTAGAGACAGGGTCTCACTGAGCTGCTTAGTGCCTCACTTTTGCTGAGGCTGGCTTTGATCCTCCTGCCTCAGCCTCCAAAGCCACTGGAATTACAGGTGTGTACCACTGTGCCCTGCCTAAAGAGCTTCTTTTTAAACATTTATCAGAGGACCACTTCATCTGCCATGGAGACTTACTAATAGGTGAGCTTCTAGGAATAATCTCCCACGTTGCATCCCTGCTTTCCAGCATGTTGGAGTGGGAAAAGGTTGAGAATTCAATGTTCTACAATATCCAGAGAATGAAGCTGGATACTGCAAAGTCTGTGTTACCCAGAAAAATCAGATATGCGTTGCCTCAAAGAATAGTAAAGCACCTGTCTCTAAAGCATCTGTCTATTATGTATATAAGAGTCCTTGCATACATAATAAAACCTATGAGGAGAATTCAGAAGCATTCAATTTCTTCCTTAACCTTCATGCTACAAACAGCAATGATGAATAAAAGCTACTTGTATCAGAAAGAAGTAGTTCAGTTCATGGTGGCAGAAACATTAACACAAAATGGCTTAAGACAGGAATTTAAATGACCTGCATGACTAAAAATCTGTTTCTGAGCGCAATAAATTACATGGCATTAGTCACTCTCACTCTACCTCAACTTTGCTTCTTCTGTGTGACTTCATCTGCAGGTGAGCTTTGCAGTGACAACAAGGAGAGATGATAGCTGCTCTAACATATGTCATAGCTATGTAGTCACCTCAGCTGGAAAAGTACCTCTCATGCTAGGTCCAAAGGAAGTCATAGGCAAAGACTCCAGTGGCCAGTTCTGCAAAAGGGCAAAAAGAAGGGGCAAAGTGAGTGTCACATGACCATGTGATCTAAGAGTGGAAGGAAGGCATTCTCCTATGAAAAAGGGATGTTGTTAACAATAGAGGAACCTGATGGTAGGCAGGGGAAATAGGTTTCCAGAACTCACAAAATTTTCTCTGCTATGAAGAACCTGTCCTGGTTTCATTTTTCCTTACAAACTTCTGAGCCTTTCCGATATTAGTGAGAATTTGAGAACCTATTTGATGAGAATTGCCAGCAGAAGAAAGAAAGAAAGAAAGAAAGAAAGAAAGAAAGAAAGAAAGAAAGAAGGAAAATCTATATTTCTCTTTTCAGTTTTGTGTGCTTTAACATAAGAAAAAATTGAAGAAATTCAGAGGGGAAGTAAATCCATTAATTTTATGGAAAATATTAAATAATGTACTTAAACAGTTGGAAATATAATAAGAAAATGATGAATATGAAAGATGAGATTATTTAGTTTACTGAAGGTCTGATGCCAAAGAGAGTGAGCAAGGTTGGAGCACAGAAAGGAAAGAAAAATTATTTTGAAAATTAAAATGCCAGAGAAGGAAGAGCTAGTCAATGATAGATGGTTTCAGAAAGTACAAATCCATCAATTTAATCAAGATTTTTCTGTTAAAATTGATAAACTAACAAGGTTTGCTCCTTTCTCCAGCATCACAAGTGACAGAATAAGCAAAGCTAGAAAATCATTTTTTTACATGAACTGTTTTCTCCATTACCTTGACAACATCATAAACAGAAGACAGTAATGTTGATAATATTATAATCTAATTATTGTTCTCCTCCACCTTCATTATTTGTCAATGTTCAGGATGATGAGAA